>NC_070580.1:28953302-29308802 GCF_027409825.1 Scomber japonicus | reverse complement strand
CCTTTTAGAAATTGTGGAACAGACCCCCTGTTTAATGCAGCCTTGCCTACACGCTAGCCTCAGCTAGTGCAGTTCACTAGTTTAGGATTTATGTTTGACCGCTGAGCATGTCAGAGAGTCACTGTTTCTAGAACAGGCTACATATTCAATGGCTGTATGCTTAATGTTTCCCCAGGAGCTATTTATTACATTCACAGTACACAGTAAATATCTACAGTATATGAGTGCACACAGCAGAGTGCAATTAGTAAATGACAGGGATACTGTATTTCCTCCACACATACATTTTTTAAAGCAACAGCTATAAGAGCTTTGTTATATCAAAAATGCAGTATATTGGTGTTCCATTATATAATTATATAATTCAGTAGTAAGGGAGTGCACATGTATTTTTGATGTAGCTGTGTTTTCAGCCTCCAGACTACCTGTTTCGTTTGATTGACTTTTGCAGCATCAGTGGAGACACAGCATTATGAGGATTGATCTCACCAGAGTGCTTGCATTGTAGGTCAAACATTCATAGAGGAATCAAATCCAATCCAAGATACAGTCCAGTTGTATAGCAGTGGCTCAAATTGGATCTTTAAACATCTCAAAGTACTCATCATCATGTAAGTTAAAATAGAGTAGCGAATTTTGACAATACCTTTAGTTTGCTGTAATGTGTCAAAAATGTGAAAGTATCACATACTGTATGATATAAGGTGTTAATGTATGTGCAGTTGTTAAATACAGCCTAAATAGCAGTGTGCTTGAAATGTTGTCAGAAATCCCTGCAGTGTTAAATGAAATGATACTACTTTAAAACACTGAGCTTTAATTGGTGTAGCAACATAAACATAGCAGTGCACATTTGCAATTTTGCTAATTAGTGTCAACTAACTGTGGATATGACTTATTTTCACAGATTGGGAAATATGCTTCTTTGCTTTTCTTGCCAATAATTAGATAGGAGGACTGACACCACTCATATGTTTGGGTGGTAAATATGAAGGAACCGCAGGCCGCTAGTAGTTAACATAACTTAGCATAAAGACTGGAAACAGAAGGGGAACATCTAGCCAGCCTCAGTCCAAAGGTAACAAAATCTTCCTACCAGCACATTTAAAGCCCCCTAACTGACTTGTCATATCTTGTTTATTATATCTGTACAAAAACCAAAGTGTAAAAAATGACACATCGTGATTTTATGAGGGGTTATGTGCCAGGTTGTTTCTCGGTGCTGGTCGACTGGCAACATTACATTGATGACAAGACTCCAAGAAGTTACTGTGCCCAAGTCTGGCCCATAACCATTACCCACTAAGTGTCCAATTCACACTTTATTTTTTTATACAAATGAAACAAACCAGATAGTACATGTTAATTAGTGAGTTTTATATTTACCTTACAGACATGACAGTGATATCGATCTTCTCATCCATCTCTCGCCAAGAAAGTGCATACGTGTATTTCACAAAATTTTGGAACTATTACTTTAAGCTGCCCCGGGCAATATCACACATTTATGTGGACTGAATTAAAGACACTAAAAGCAGACACCCAGAAATACTTACCAAATCATCCACAGAAAACATATAAGCTGATGTCACTTAATTGAACACGACATGTTTTGATTGTTGGGGAGTAATTAATAAACTATAATATATCTTTAAATCCCTGAATTTAAGGTTTGGGGTGAATAGAAATAACTATAACATGAAAATGATGCTTTTGTTTAATTCAGAGTCCAGTAAGAGGGGGTATGTTTTTACATTCACATTTTTACAGGCTAATTTGATGGATTTTTTTTTTTTTTTTTTGTCCTTACAGACCTCACCCACACTCTCCAAAAAAAAAAGAAAAGAAATGAAAAAGTTGGCACTGGATGGTATTATTGGCTGTATTACAGTGCCATTAAGAGAAGAACAGACTTGATTCACAGAGCTTCAGAAATTTTTTTTAAGAGATTAAGACTGTAGAAAAAAGTGTTGAAAAGTTGAATTGGCATTATATAAAATTGCAGCTCTTTCAATCTTTCTTTTCTCTTGTAAGAGTAGTTGACTTTATTTTTTCATATCCATCCTCTGGCCTTGACTATTTTCTTAGATCAGTCTCGCCTAACAGAAACCAAAGTATTTATAATGCATTTCCCTTTTGCTGTTTAGTGCAAGCTGCGAATAAATTAAGTATCTTACTCAATAATATATATATATATATATATAATATTTTATACACATTTGTGCCCTACATGAATGCTATCTATCCTTGTTTACTCTCACAGCTACAATCAATCATGCATCTCTCCTCAGATGCTCATATTTATATATCTTGTTTTAATCTTTTCCCAATCAGTGTTGCATGTACAGTCCTTGCATGTGTCATAGGCTGCTTTAGGTTCAGGCCTGAACAGCTGGGTTCAAAGAGCACTACAAGGCAATCAGATTTTATGGAAATGGCACAGATAGTGATTTGCTATAAGTAGAATCTATTAGGAATATAACACAGATATGGAGTAAAATAATCAACATTCATGGACTCATGTTTCCTGTGTCAAAAGGAGGATATAGAGTATTATGGAAAACTGACTTAAACTGCACCACCCAACACACCGTTGTGACTTTTAGAGTTAAAGAATACAAGCTGTTAAGTTAAATGAAAAAAAAAAGTCACTGATATTACAGTTTCAGGTGATTGGCTGTGAAATTATAGAGTTGAAAATAAACTAAAAGTAACATGACATGCTTACAATTGGCTCGCTGTGGGTAAAATTGTTTGAATCTGACACATTAAAAAAATTTCATCATGTTTTCTTTCAGCCTAAAATTTGAAACCTTTACGATTTTAGGAGATTACTAAGCCTTTTGTTCACATTGCTTAATAAAGCTCTCCCTCACACCACAGGTTGGCTTGTAGATTGTAGATCCCTGCAGTCTTGACAGATTCAACAGGCACTGGCACTCTGTTCGATGTGATGGTTTCCGGCGCTCAGTGCCTGTCTGCTACTGGTGGCCGGTCTTGAATAACAGGAAGTGAGAAGAGATATTAGCTGGATATGAAATGAGTTGTGGTTATGCCACTATCTAACAATCACCAGGCTTTGCATCAGCACTGCAGCTTTCAGCAGTTATATAAAATGATTATGCTCAGATTAGAAGCTGTCTTCATTGTTTTGCTATGCTATTGTTTGTTTGGTCGGTCAATGTGACTGTTTAAATAATGCTTTTTTTTTTTTACTCACAGGACTATCTATTAGCAAGAGTAGAGATAAGCTGGAAATGGCTGTAAAAGTACAGATCCTTTTGCCCATAACTCATTTCTAACTAACTCATTTCTAAGATACTAAGATTCTAGAATAACTTTTAAAGTTGCAGTTGGTAAGTCTTATAAAAGTATCTTTTTGTCATATTTGCTCAGACTGTCACTATGTAAAGATAGCATTACATGAAACTAGTAATCTGTAAAAAAAACGTAAAAAAAACAAAACAGGCTCATTTAGTCCCGCCTACTGCTCCTACTGCAAATTGCCAGAATCCACCGCGGTTGGAAAATAGACCCAATAAGAGCCAGGATTGTGTCTGATGGAGCGTCTGACAGCTGTCAATCACTGCTCACGCACACAGGCCCCTCCCCCTTCCTCCTCAGCTCGGTCAAGCTCATATCTCTGAGTTTCTAGGTAAGGTATAACCATGTGAAAGTCACTGTAAAGCGTTTTATATCAGCTGTGTGGAGTGTAGTTCATATATTACAGATCGTGCACGTGGACGTGGTCACGTCAGCCTCCTCTTGGGGGGACTCCTGACTTTGGAGGCAGGGCAGGAGTGCAGCGGAGAGGGAGGGGGAGGGATCTGACAGTTGTACTTCTTCAAATTTGATGCTAAGTCCTCTCTCTCCTCAAAGTTACCATCTGCAGCCTTAAGTAAAGCAAAGTATTTACATAATGCAATTGCAAACTTTATTTTCTGAAGACAATGAGGCTATCTCCTTCTTAGTCTAATTGGGATGCAAACCGTTGCAATGCTCTGAATATGACCTGGCCTTTCCTCCTGGCCAAGCAGCCGCATCTCCTCCTCCCCTCTGCTCATCTCTACTCCTCTGCCTGCGGCCTGTTGTGCTCTCAAACATACCCACACATTCTCTCGATAGAGACAATGGCATTTCTCGTGACTTTACTTTGCGCGTTGTTGTCTGTGTGGGACTGATGAAAGTGATCGTTCCCGGGTGAGTACATCTAACAATGTGTACTGCCCGCTGAACATTGCTCATGGATGCACTTGCTTCTATGGCTGTTGTACAATCTGTGCAAACCTCAAAGCAGTTAACACAGGTCATGAACTTACCAGGGAGACTCACCCTGCCTTCAAAACTTTCTGGCTTTACATAACTATTTTATGCTCAATGAGAGATCTTGTTTGGATTTATCGTATGAAATGTTGAAGGTATCATCATCTAATGGTGATTTGTTTTACTATTACATATATCTAGTAACATGCAACCGAACCCTGACCTTGAGTTGCAGTGTATTCAGAAGCCAACTGATTTTAAATCTCTGTCTGGTCTAATTATTATTAAAATGTCAGCTTGTTATCCAAAATGGAAGTGATTTAGAATATGGGTTAAATCAACAGATGTGGACATTGTTGAAGCATATGAAACTTGACAAAATCAGTTATTAATAAAGATATAAACACAGATGGATGTAATGCTTATCGGGCTGACAGACCAAAAAAGTTCACATCTGGATAGTTCTGGCTGAATCAATCTGGAAGCAATTTGAATTTCTGGCTGTGGATGTGGAAATTACTAAGAGCGTCTGTGGGGTGTTATACAGTAGGCCTCCATCTGCACTAAAAGATGCATTGCAATCTTTGATGCACTTTCTATCCAGACTAAATTATAGTGAGCGGCTTAGCCGGTGTCTGACGATTTACTGTACAATCTTTTTGTGATTCTGACAATCTTACCCACTTGTCCAAATCTTAACCTCCCTGAGAAGTTCACCTTAATTGATGTGACTCTGACTATTGTTCCTCATAAATTGTCAGCCTTTGATGTTTTTCTCAATGACCTACAGTAAGTGACAATTGTGTAGTTTCTGCTATCAGGAACACTAAGGTCCCTAGATTAAAACCATGTGATATTTGTAAGAGTAATCTCAAACATTTAAATGAAGGGTTGATTTGTTTCATTTTAATTAAAGAGTAGATTAGAGATTATTCCTTATATCCATACAGCCTGGACCTTCTTTAATGGTAGTTTTACACAAATCATAAATACACATGCCTGATCCAGGAGTGTAAAGGGGCGTGATAACCCCTAGTTTTCCTCTGAGCTAGCATCACTATTCATGAGCTTATCTTGGCCTGGGCTAAGGCAAAGACAAAATGGAGCTATTGAATTGTTTTAACAAGCATTTTATATCTTCGGGCTATCTGTTTGACTCTGCTTGTTCTGCATCTCTGAAACCCTGTATGTTCCAGTTTATATTGGTCAGTCTTTTAATTTCATACCTTTCTCTTTTCCGGAGGTTCTTAAAGCCCTAAAAATGTTAGATCCTAGAAAATCTTCATGACCTAATCTTATTGATCCTTACTTTTTGAAATTGGCATTTGATTTTGTAGCAGAGCCTCTTGCATATCTTATTCTAACCTTACAGTGGAAAATAAGGAAACTACTAAAACATTACTGAAAACTGTTTTTGTTCTCCCTACATTAAAAGGGGGTGATCCAACTATAAGTCAATATCTAATTTATTATTACTGACTAAAACTCTTGACGCTCTTGAGTGATTGACTTAAGGACACCAACTCCATTTTATTAAAACAACAATCAGGCTTTAGAAAAAGAAGAAAAAAACAGCAGCTGATTCTTCAACTGCTGCACTAAAAACGCAAAATTACATTTCTGTAGCATTTGACAAGAAGCATCATTTTGCATTTCTCTTTATTGATCTACCCAAAGCTGACCATGATGGTTTAAAGTTTCTTAGCTCAGGACTCTCTGACTCAATTGCTTTGTCCTCAAACTACCTCAGTAGTACATCTCAGTGCGTTAGATATGATGATATATGTTCTGTTTGCGAATCCGTCTACAAGGGTGTACCACAGGGCTCTATATTAGGTCCACTTTTCTTCACAATTTATAAAAATACTATGTTAGATGCTAATTTTAATTCAACTCTTGTACAGGCCCATTGAGTGCTTGCTAAATGCTCGTTGTCCAGAATAGACTACCTCAGCTGAAATGTATTCTTGATGCAGATTAGACCATATATGTGTTGTCTTGGAAAAAGCCACAAAATATCCCCTCAGTGGTAATCCTATAGGGACGTGAAATATAGGTTGTTGACTGCATACATGTACTGTACATACATATGCTCAGTGTCCTCATGTGGTTGACACAGCTTACCATGCAACTTTAAAGCTCTGACTCACCACAGTTAGCTAGACTCTTTGGTAGGATGGCCTGTTCTGGCAACCTGTCGGCTGTTATATTGGTACATTTTTATATATAAGACAATTCGTAGGCTGCTCTGTTCTACATATGTGTCTTCATCATGCAGAAAAAAGCCGGACAATACTATTATACTATTATTTGCACTCTCAGGACTTCTGTTCCAAATGCTCTTACGAAAAATGGAAAAAAAGCATTTGTGTATTCTGCACCCATGACATAGAGTAAGTTAAAGAATGGCTTGAAACCTAACGGATTTATCTTGTTAAATGCTTTTAAACTCCAAAATGAAAGAACCAGAGCGAGATTCCTCAAGATGTCAATGTTTTTAATTTACCTGGTTATGAAACTCACCTCTCCTAAAAATGTATCTTTTGAAATATGAGTTCCCAAATGCTGTTTCCTTTTTTCACTCATCTTTAATTTTTGTCTACTTTTGTGATTTCTGTCTCTAACTGTGTTTTTATTTATGCTTTATTATATATTATTTAGTTAATCTAAACTACTCTAGGCTATTTGTGATTAATCTAAACCTAGGCTCAATAAACTGGGTTTGACATGAGGTAGCATAATTTAATATCACACCGTCCTCTGCAGCTGATAGGACCCCATTCATCTTTAAACTCTATTATGTATTCTACTGATATCTCTGATGCGACAGTCCACTACTCCAAACACTGTGGGGGCTGCAGTTTGTAGAAAAATATAACATTTAATTGCTTTTTAGATAGTAACATAAAGAATGAGAGAGTGCAGCTCACTTGGACCCAGTGTCACACAGCACTGCAACACAGAACTGCTTTGAGTCTCTGGTTGATCTCTTACCGTAGTTGTGAGGACTTTGATCAACATTAGGGCAGTAATACCATGCAGATGTGGCTGGATGGTGACGAATAGCTTCACTGTAGAAGAAAAAAACAAAAAACAAAACAGATTCTAGGACTTTTCCCTACAGCCATCATAGATACCGTGTGTCTCCTTCAGTGATCACCTTCAATTAAAGTATAATTTTTGTTATATGCACCTTTTGGTCGGGATCTTTTGTAACTTGAAATTACATTTAATGTGATGAAAGAGCCATATTAAAACTTGAAACAGGTTGGTGACCCAGAAATGACAGCTTTTGTCGAAGGCCTTCAGCCAGCTTTGTATATGTGGACCGCTGTGCTAAAAATGAAATAGCTTTTACTGAAAAATCAAAATGACCTTAAAAGGTCTTTGTGGGGTCATGCAGGACTTTAGGGAATTTTGAAGTTTATTATCTGATTATTAAGTAGAGAGGCTTTACAGTAAATGTGTAGAGCAAAGTGCTTTTTTAGCTTCCATAATGTGACGCATTTCCAAGTAAAATGAAACAAGTGGGTGGGATATAATTGCAGAGAGATTTGATTAAATTCTTCTGGTTTGATTGGATCTTGCAAAAGTGGGTGTAGATTAGGGAACACAAAGCAATGTGGAGTTGAAGAGGACTACTGGCCTCCTCCCACATCTCCCTCACCAGGGTTGTTAGATCAGGAGGTGCACAAAAAGGGAAAAATGAATCAGTTATTAATTAATAAATTAGAGCACAGCTACCCTCCTCTGGACATGAAAACACATTTTTTTGCCAATTGAGATCCAGACACACCTCTTACCCCCTTGTATTGCTCTACTGTCTACAACTGACAAGGAGCAGTAGCACTTAAAGGTGGGGTTAGCCAGTCACCCAAAATCACATTTCATTGGATACATAAATGTATATGCCTTCAATTTCATGATGTAAAATATATATAGTAACATTTTATTGGAAGAAAAAAGTACATGAAGTAGAATAGACATTTGACATGCCATAAACCAAGGGCTAAAAGAATAATTAACACAGGGAGACAGGAACTTTGAAAATTTAGTTTTTATTTCACCTTGTCATTAAAGGATCAGTTCACCCAAATCAAATCTGTCACTGGGGATAGTTTTTGTTCATGGAGAGTAACAAACTGTCCTGGTTACAGTTTTTACTGAGCATACTTTGGACCAAATATAGAAAACTCAAAAGTATGTCATGGATCAACCAGCACAGTGTTTCCTGATACTGACTTTTCAAATGTAAAATTCTTTGAGCAGTGCAAACTCTTCCATTCACCTCCAACATTGTTAGCAGAAGTTTCAGCAGCAAAGATCTCAAAGGATGATATAATCCTTTAACTATGGTTCAAACCTTTTTTTTTTTTTTCTTAAATAAAAATCACATTGCGCTGTTTCACAAAGGAGCTGAATAAACGTGTTATGCTATTATTTAACAGGCCTCAGACACTTAAGCTACAAAATTTCCAACAGCAAGTCTGAAGCAGCTTTACACTTTTCAACTGTGCACGCATTTGCTTTTCACATTGAGGTATGGGTGTTGATCTTGAAAGAAATTCTGGCTTTTAGTTTCTTCAAAGGCATCCATCCCAATAGTGTGACACCCTGAAATGTCTGAGACAGTGATAAGCCACATATGAGAGAATAACATATTCTGAGCATTAGCATACATGCCATCTGTCGTTCAGGTAAATGTGTGAAACCAAATCTTTTTTTTTTGACATTTTGGACAGGCTAAAATGTGGTGTTTGCAGGGAACCAGTCATTGGAAAGCCATTAACATATTTTATTAACAGCTTGCTTCTACAACTATGGGGTTTACATCCAAGATGACTTGTTGCCTGGAAGCCTCAGGCCCAAGGGGTGGAACACAGGGCGGACTATACGGCTCCCACAATGCAAATAATGCAACAGAATCTGTAACCATCATGATAAATCTGTCCTCCCCCTCTGCTCTACCACAACAACCTCTTGCATGGAAAGTAGTAAGGGAGAGAATCAAGGCGTGTGAAGCAAAAGGAAACTCTCCTTTGCCTATATGGCTATAATACATTTGCGTTTTCATGCAGCAATGCTTCAAATGATCAAATGATAAACCCTGTGATTAGTAGAGACAACTTAACGCCTGGGGCAAGGAAGTTCAAACAGTATAGTAACTTCCCATTCTACCCCCAAGTCCTTCATACACAGATGTAGACTTCCTTGCTGATGTCTTTGGCTTGCGTGGGAGTTTGGAGCAACTCTGATTCACTCAGCAGCTGGTGGTTTGGAGAGATAGGAAAAAAGAGGAGCTTTACTCAGAAAGTTCTCCCAAGACGGGCTACTTAGAGAAAGTATCACATTCGTCTTTGTGATCTACTGTACAGTTGGCCTACAATATTGTCAAATAGTGTCACATGCTCCCATTCCAAAAATGTTATCTATTAACATTTTTCATGGATATAGTATTTTAATATCAGAACCTTTTTTTTCTGAAATTAACAGCCAGCATAAGCAGGAATTTCTTGACAGGCTTTATCAGCAGTTTTAGTGTATTCTCGCCTCACTGTTTCCTTCATGCTAATGTGGATTATGCAATTTTGCTTATCGTGTTCAAACACGGCTGCTGAGTAATAACAATTGCTCTGCCACTGTGTCCCAACATTAGCCTCCTTATTAAAGACTTTGAGAAGTGCCTTGTATACTATACATGACACTTATCTCTGCATTCATGGTTTATCACAGGAGGTTTAAGCTTCCAAGAGTAACGCTGCTGTGCACAGATGATTTTTCATGTACCAACTTTCTGATTCTTTACAGTTTTTGCAAGCAATGACCCTTTTTGGAGTACCTGAGCAAGTCGAATTATTCAACGTCACTGTGACCTAAAGATAAAACTCTTAGCTGCCCTTGTGGTTTTCTGCGTTACCATACAGTATGTTCAGTACATCAAGGTGATGGTACTAAAAAACATGTAGGATCAGCATGACTTTCACTAGCAGCAAGATAAACCAAATCTGAGATGGTAAGACAGGAGATATTGTTCTTTGTCCGCTCACTAGAAACGTCTAGTGAGAATACGTCTTTAATAATGTATGTCTCCTCATTTCTGTATCAAGGGTGAAATATTCACAAAAACTGTTGAGGTGTAGATTCAACTTTATAGTCAGTTTTAGAGCCTTTAGTTTGTGGTGCTGTTGAATAACATTGCCTCAAACTGAAAGGTGTTTCTAATATTTTGTCCAACTCATTTATATCAATGAGAGTAGATTAAATATAGTAGAAACACCTCTCAGTATAATGTAATACAACTTAAGAGCACCAAAAAACTACATCCCCCAAAATCATCATATATTACAGTTTATTAACTTACCAGGACCCTAAAACTTAATCTCATGTAACATTAATATATTTAAGCCCTCTATATTTTCTCTAGTCGTGAGGATTTCTTTCGATTCTTAAATGTAAATGACTATATACTTTAATCTAACAAACTCAAAATCCTATTCTTTTTCTTTTAATTTAAAGCCTTGACTCTAAAATCCTAAATAAATGCTTTGACTTTATAGTATGATTCTTCCATTTCTTATGTCTAGAGCTATTCAAAGCCATCTTATAGGCAGTGAATGCAGCATCGCAGAGGTTTCATGAAAAGTCCAGATTAGGCATGAAAAAGGGAAGAGATGGGAAAGGATGGAGAAAAAAAAAACACTAATCTGCACATTGACGTCACTCTGGATGGGCTGAAGCTGTGCAGATGGGAGTAAGGGAGGATTGTGTGGGCTATGCATTTTGTGACAACAGATTATTTCCTTATATGCATGCTGACTCCCCTACATATATGCTACTGAGAGGCTTTCTTCCCTCGGGACAGCATCCCGACATTTTCTATCACAAAAAAAAATCATGAAGACATCAATCTCTAGTCACAGGAGCAGGTCTTAGTGAAGTTTCACAGACAGAATCCGTCTATGATAGGAAAAGCCTCTGTGTTCATCCTATAACATCTGTCGTTTATGATAACATTTATCAGCAAACCTTTGATCTGCTGCAGAACTTGTCATGCAAGTACAGAGAATTAATCTCCAGAACATGTGACTAGAATTATACAATAATAGAAACTACGATATGGATTTAGCCCGTGTAGATATGATTATTTGACTTGACTGTTTTTCAAGATGAAGGGTAATATTGCAAGGTTGCTTCAGCTCCTCTGGTGATTACACTCAACTTTTGGCTGTTTGCTCCTCCATTCTGAATTTTTATATAAAGCTAATTTATTCTTGGCTAATAAAACTGTCACTGTTCATTTAACTCTGAGACTGAGTTTGGCTTGTGCCTTTTAACTCTTTCTGCTACAGCACAATTTTCTCATGATAGTGGAACAAAAATACTATCAGGTAGAAATAGTTATGATCCCTCACTGTTGGTATAAAGACATAATATAAAAGCAACTTAAAAAAGTTTTAGATAAGCTAAAATAGAATAAGACAGATGAAACAGGAGAGTTAAAGTTACGGTGCAGTGTAAGACATTAATCAAAAGCCTCAGATTTGAAAAGAAAAGAAAAGTCTTTTGCCTTGATTTAAAAGAACTGAAGGTTGTAGAAGATCTGTAGTTCTCTGATAGTATGTGGTATGTAGTAAATCTAGTATGTGGCTTCTTGGTGTGATTCTGTTATTTTCTGATTGTAATCTCTTGAGAAACACAAAGATGAAGTTCCAAGCTTCAGCTATACCATAGTCCTAGTTCTGTGTAATCTTTGTTTTCTTTAAAGGTAGTTTCCTTTTCCATTGAAATGTGGAGCAACTATTTCTGGCCAGGACTTTACTCTATATTGTGACAGCAGGTAAGGGAACAAGCGCCTGTTCTCTTAATTATGTTTAGCAATAACCCGGGCTCACCAGTCTCCAGCCAAATGCTGATAAAATATGCAAGTAGCTGGTAGATTTGCTTCTCTCACCAGCCAACAAACAATGGTAATGTATTGAGCTGCTGGTAAAATTTGAACATTCACCAGCCATTTGGCCGATGGACACAAAAGTTAATTGTGAACTCTGGCAATAACGATCAGCTAGTACAAATGTCACTATTTGTTGGTCTGTCAAAACATTTTACATGAAAACTAAAAAAACTGCTTCCCAAGAGTGAGATCATTGAATATGGTCGATATTTCCCTGATATTTTACATAACGTTTCACTGTGCTTGTGCCATTTTACAGGTATAATGTATACAAGACACGGGTATTGTCTGTTGCATTCCTTTAAGCTTTCCTTTGTGCATTGACTGTGTCAGAGAAACCAACTTGTTTTCTCTAATCAATCAAATTAGTAGACTGTTTTTAACACATTTAAATGCAATGAAACATGTCTGAAGTAGGGTTGGGTGATATGACCAAAAGTCAATATGAAATTATGCAGTGTGATCTGCTGAAAGGTAATTTTAGATGATATACTAAACTAATAAAGCATAAGTATTGTGCAGTACATACCTCCTGAGCAATTTGGGGTCAATTAGTAATTGGTGAATGTAAATATCAATTAGGTGTGTCAAGTCACTCAGCTCTTGTTCTAGGGCCGGGAACACACTGTGTACAGGGCGGCTGTGGCTCAGGAAGTAGAGTGGTCGTCCTCCAATTGGAAGATTGGCGGTCCACATGTCGATGTGTCTTTGGGCAAGACACTTAACCCCAAATTGCTCCTGCCAACGGTGTATGAATGAGAATTAATGGTTAAATTCCCCCTGATGAGCAGGTTGGCACCCTGCGTGGTAGCTCCTGCCATCAGTGTATGAATGTGTGTGAATGGGTGAATGACATGTAATGTAAAGCGCTTTGAGTGGTCGTAAAGACTAGAAAGGTGCTATATAAGTACAGTCCATTTAGCATTTAAGTACAGTCCATTTACATCTACCTGAGTAGTGCAGCTCACATGTCTGGGTGTCCATACAGACAGTGTTGCTGCTGCAGCTAGTTGGAGCTACCTCTGTGTCTGCCACATACACTGCTCATGCTGGACAGGTTTTTTTATTGATCATATTGATTATTCCGCCAGTTAAACCCCTGCTGTCACTGCTCCATGTGAAGAAAGTCATTCTATGACAACACCGAGTTCCCCAAACGAGCCAAACATACACAGACAAACAAACCGCCTCACTGATGGAGGAGGGTAGTCAGGAGGGTAACTGGCAACAAATAAGGGAAATAACAACATCGAATCTCTGACTGGAGTAAGTAAAACGACAGGCAGAAGTACCAGCTTGACCTAATATCACAGAGCAGGAGTCAAGAAGAGAAACTGTGTGCTACCAACTGTCCGCATTAGAGTTCCCCACCAGACAGGCTCCCTGCCCCGGTATACAGGCCCACCCACCATGGTGACACTTTGTTTAGTTCATGTCTGAGACATATTCTACAGATACATTGAAACTATAGAGGAAGGTGTAATGTTGCTGGTGTGATATCAATGTGACTGTCATCAAATCATCCTCTCTGTCTATTTTTGATGAAAACTGCAAACGTCACTCTGAAAAAAACAGGCGAGACGCCGAACCTCTAGATGACGGTCTGCTGCACGCGGGCCGTGTAAGTGCTTTAACCTGTTAACATGGGCGCCGAAATGGAAAGCAAGAGTTTCCGCAGGCAATGTGTCCCAGGCGTGAACTGTTATACAGAGCCAGAGAAGAAGAGGCTGCACTCAGTCTTTTTTTTTCTCTGTTACTTTAAATGTGTATATCCTGTAATGTTTTTTTTATTTTTTTGGTGGTTGCTTTTTTCTTTCAATTTCTGAATAATACTCCTCAAATGGTTTATCTGACAGATGTCCAAATCTCTGGAAAAAGCAATCCTGAAGATACACTACCCAAAGATGCCATTTTCTAAGATTTCAAATTAGAATAGAATTTAATTTATTCTGGTTATACATAAAGTATAACATCACATTTATTTGTATATCCCAATAACACAAACACTGAATTCCCTAGATGTAATGGTCACAGAGTCTGTCAATGTGAATTGTAGCCATTTACAGCACATTAACTGTCATCTCGGTTTTCCACTGGAAAAAAATCAAGCAGTCTGTGTTTTATGTGAACAGACATTTCTATGTGAGAGCTCAGTCTCCTACACAAACCTGCCACACTTAGCTTTTTAAATGACTTGCCATTATCCTTTACTGCTGCTGTAGATGCCATTATATTTACAATCACTCAGCACAATATGGGCCATGTATAGCTGTGTAAACATACTTCATATACATATTGTGTCATTGGTTGTATTGAACACTGGGTCGTAGTATGCTTTCTTCTTATTTTCAGTAATATATATAATCTTACAGTAATCTCAACTGTGGTCAAAGTGTCAAATAATGAGCAAAGGCACTGCCATCAGACTCAATTTCCAACAGTTGTTTCTACTTCCAGCTCAAGCCCATGTCTATGCGGATGTTAGCTTGATAGATTTCTCAATATGGTCATCAGCTTTATGCAAGGCAAGCGAGTTCAATGCTACTATGCTAATATTTTGGCATGTTTCCATGGTTTCGGGTGTAGACACATCGAGCCATGACTCAAGTCGAGCTGGCATGCTGTGAGTGTTTTTCCATTACACCAGCATGGCAAAGTATACAAAGGTATAGTAAGTTGTTTACCTGAGGTGTACTGGTCATCAGCAGCTCTTCATCAAACATCATCATCATCACTGCAGCTGTCTATGTTTGTATCTCCACATGTGACTGTTTCAATCTCTGCCACTGAAGCTCTGCTAATTTGGTGAGGAACACATTCAATCTCCTGTAAATTCTTCACAATAAACATCTCAAAAAATGAAGCAATTTAAAAGCTTTGAACTTGAAGCAGTGAAGCAGGAAATGTTGGGTTTGTGTCAGCGGTAACTTAACACAACTCTGATATGGCTGAGGGTTGTCAGGCCTCTGGAAAGAACAGAGTGGGCTGAACTGAGGGGCTGCATAAAGGACAGGTATAAGATAAATAAGTAGCTCTTTGAACTGTGACTCATGCAAAGCTACTCTACTTAAGTCCCAGCATAAACATATAGAGCAGGAAATGAGCATAATGTGTCCCCTTAAATAATAAGCACTTCTCAATTTGGCAGTGTTTGGCACTTAAGAGTCTGTGCTTATATGCCACTTGAAAACATGTATTTCTCACTGATACAAGCCTATTCTCTTTAATATTCGAGCTTTACTGACATCATCACAAACCTAGTAATTTACCTTGACAGTGGTATTTTTCTGACACAGTATGCAAAGATATTTATTATGATATACCAGTTTATATGTTTAAAAAAATAGTTTGTTCAACAGCATGTTGCTGAGGTCAAATCTAATCTTTGTAGCTGAGATTTTTTCTATAAAGGGGGAAAACAAATTTTGAGATTATGGTTGGCAATAGCAGATTTCAGTGAAGATTGCTTTGGAGATACTTTTCATATAAAGTCGTGAAAGCCTGAGCTTCTCTGTGGATAAATCCCTCATGCTGATTGTCTTTAGACAATTGGCGGCAAAGCCCAACAGGCTCAGT
Source organism: Scomber japonicus (assembly GCF_027409825.1). Taxonomy (NCBI): domain Eukaryota; kingdom Metazoa; phylum Chordata; class Actinopteri; order Scombriformes; family Scombridae; genus Scomber; species Scomber japonicus. Next base: position 29,293,012 of record NC_070580.1, on the reverse strand, counting down.
AACTCATTCACACTTTTCGTTTTTAGACCTCTCATCTAGATTGTGCATATCCAGATTTTAATGAAGTGATGAATGTGAGGTGGGAATAGGGAAAAGGAATGCTGGCTCAAAATCTTTGTTTCTCTGACGCAGCTGAGTGAAGTCAGCTCTCGGTCATGTATCAAGTTTGTGCTGAAACACCCCCACTGGACTATACTTAATCAAACTTAGAGAGCAGCATGGGGAAGTGATGGTAATAGGGAAAGGGAGTAGTAGGAAACAGGCCTAGAGAGCTGTGCACTTGAAGTGTGCAATAATTAGAGAGGCAGACTGGGAATCATGCTTTCCAAGATTTTGTCATGAACTAAAACTAAACTCTTTCCATTTAGTTGAGGTTGTTGACCAAAATTCTCCTGCATCCTAAAGGAGGAGGATTGCAGGGATCCCCAAACCAATCAAAAGGTTCCAGGTTGGTACAGATAAACCTATATTTAAACAGATCTGTTAATAAAAAATACACTATCTCCAATGAGAAGGATTGTAAATATAGCCACACCAGGTTAAAACCCATCATTTAGCTTCAATTCATGAGATTTTCTGCAGGTGCTAAGTGCTTCTGCTGGTGGACTTTTTATTCCTGCTGGGTAGGAAGAAAGGTTTCCTACCCGCTCCCTGTCATGGCAGATACAGGCTGGCACTCCTGTTGTCATGGATATTACCCCAAAAACAAGGACACTATATACTGTATAAGATAAAAATAAGGAAAGCTGAGAAGAGGGCTTCATTTTTATGATACTGTCAAAACATATCTAGATTCCCTCATGCATTTTTATGTAGGTTTATTTTAGTTGTGCAAGTTGTGTCATATAGGAACAAAATAATAAAGAATAACAAAAAAATAAATACTCGGTTGTAATCTGTATTGCCAAATCTGGATTTGGATTGAGGTCAAGGACATTCTTAACACCAGGACCAGTTTTGATTTAGCTCCCGGCTCCTAAGGATTATGTTGTCTGCACGTTAAGGGGAAATGACTTTGTTCAGTATTTATCTGTATAGTTATCTTGTTAAGTTTCTTTAAAATATTTGCCATTTGTAGTAAATGTTGGTTTTGCACCTGTTCGACAAAAGCAACAGCAAAGTTGAATTGAAATGCTTTCCTGTCATTTCAGCAGATTGATTTACGCACCCACTCAGCTGCTCAGTTTCCTCATGTGGATGCCTTTTCCAAGGGGAGTTGAATGTAAGAGAAAGCTCACATTAGTTCTCGTCACAGCTGAGTGAACATTAGGCTACATTCTGCAGGATAGTGAGACCTCTATCATGTCATAGTAACACTCAGGGATAGAAAAACGCCAATTCACAATGCAGTCAGATTTTAGATTCAATACAGTGTATTATCACTTTTGTTTTGCCATTTTATCTAATCCCCTTTTCCATGGAAACCCAATGAATATGTGTGCCAAGGCTCAATTTGCATAGTAATGACAAATTGACAGCGCTTTGACTTCAATGAAATTCAGTGAAATGTCCTTGATATCAGGTGCTGGACATCTGATGCCACAGCAACAAAACAGATGTTATGTAATTAGAAGTAAACCTGTGTCACATTTTTATTTCATTATTTTTAAAAACATAGAGGGCAGTGCTATACAGTTTATGCTAGATAGCTGAGAATGAATCTCCAGGAGATTATGGTGTCAGATTATGGTGTCATTTGGTTTGAGGGAAGGAACAAAGGTCAGTACTTCAGTTTCCCACAACAGTATCGTCATCACAGTTGACATAAATTGTAGAAATAGGTGCCATTAGCAGTTTTAATATATGTAAACCATCTGTTTTAGATTCTAGATACTATGAGATTGGAAGATGAGGGTTTTTTTTTTCTTTCAAGAATTAAAGCGTATTGTGAAGGGACAAAAGCAGACATCTGTCACACTCCAGAGAGTCTGTCCATGTACGTCTCATCCCTTATATCCCTCATTTCCATCCCATCCAGCCACTCTCCTGATAGGACCACACTGGCCCCGATCAGTGCTCAGGATAGTAATCTCAGAATAAAGGGCAAAATGAATCGTGTCAGTACAAGGGTTGGACTATTCATAATTCTTACTCTTTAACCATTCCATCTGAGGCTACACACAGTAGTTAATATTAATCCTATTGTTCAAGCTCCACCCATGAGGAAAGACATCAGATGACAAGAGGATTAAACTATATTGAGCCAGGGAAAGGATCTGGCTGAAACAACACATTTACTTCTTTTGTTTATGATTATGCACACACGGCAGAGAAAGTAGAAATAACCCTGGATGATAATGATACATCCACTGGAGATGCTAGCAACACCTGCACTGGTTAAATCCACATCCTATAGTATTACTTTAAATCTCGATGTTTAAAAGACAAATGGAGGCTTTATGACAAAAGCTGTTGTAAACACAGTCTTGGCAAAATCATTCGCAGTAATACAACCAACACAGAGCCGAATCTCACTCAGTCATGAAGAATAAAGGGTAGTAGTGAAGGAAGACTGAAGGAAACGTGCTGTTTTGCCTATCAGGATACACACATGCTGTAAAATATAGCCGGAAGAGTGGAGATAAATACTGTATAACCTAACACATCACACTGTTTTTTGTTTTAAATATTTAATGTATCGTGGAATTACAACACATGGAAAATGGCAGTATTTCAAAATTGGATCCATGCTGTTGTTGTCTGAGCTTTGTCTTATTGTATTATACTTAGAATTACACCTGATTGATTTTTTATTTTTTTTATTTTATTGAAAACTTTTTGTAAGCCTCTTGGTTTCCATCTTCCATGCACATTGAGCTCTATTATCTTTGTGAACACATAAAGGCCTTTGAGTCAATGCAAGGTCCTTTGCAGGTTAACATTGGCTTATAAAGCATATGTATATTAGATAGGTTGACAGCTGTATTGTTAAGACACCCTTTCTCTTGACATTATTACTTTTGATGCCCCTGTTAAGGAAAAAAACACACACATGCATTCATGCATAATATATGTAATGTGTTCATTTCACTAAACTGAATCTCTAGTAGATTCACTATTCTCTCTTCTATTATAGCATGAAGAGAAGAGAGAATACTTAGTTGATGAATTAAGTTGAATATAATGAATTTTACTCTGTATTCTACTTATATGTGTGGCCCACAAAAAAATGAGCTAGAAGATGTAATTGCTGTAGAGAAGTGCAGACAGGCTTCTTAGAGGACAGAATAACATCTTTAACTAGTTGTTCTTGATCTATTAACTCACCTCCACTTTTTATTAATTAAAGTCTGAGCTACTAAAAGGGTAGCTGGTCAGTAATATTGTTATCAGTCGGTCCACTTATGAGGCTCCATGCAGAAATAACTTAAATGGAGGAATATTCATTTTCATTAGTGTTTTGCATAATAAGGCAAAATCAAGGATATTGTTTGAGAGGAAATAAGAGATCTACATCTGCAAAACTCCCCAGCAGATATATATTCCACCAAAGTATTTTCATTAATGCAATATTAATTAGTTCTTTAGTTAAACTTTAGTTAATTGTCATTAGAAAATATGAATCTTTCACTGATTTAAGTGCAGATTCTATCAATGGAGGCTGTGTGAGGATGTTTAATGAGAGATAATTAATTTTTAGGGTCAATTTAGGTTGCATATTCTGCATTCAGGATCTGAGATTTCCACAATCTTTTAATTCCACTGTGTTTTAATGTGACTCAAACTACACTTATTGCTTTGTGATATTTGTCATTACAGATATGTTTGCTCCATAGTATAAAAAAATGACATTTCTAACAAGATCAGTAAAGTATGATATAGCAGCAGAAGGTATGGTATGCACAGAGTATAAAAGGAATTCAGAGCGGTTGAAAATGACAGGATTACAACATGTGACCTAAACACGCATTCACAACCCAGTTAAGAAGGTTAAATCCTGCAGTAGATTAAAAACTGAGAGATTGTCAAGGGCATAAAGTGTTGAGATGAAAAAACTAAGTGACTGTAATTCTAAAGAGAGTAGTTAAGGCTGTGACTTCATCTCAGCTCTTCAACATTTTAATGAAACAAAGAGAACTTTGTGAATTATTTCATATGTGATGAGACTTCTCTCAATTGCCACTTTTGTGAAAGCAAGATGATTTTGCGCCAAGGTTAATCAGTGGTTGTGTTGCCCATAAAATCACCTTCCAAAAGCTTTTTGAGATAGCAGTACATCGTTCCCTTTTCTCTTATTTTTGTTAAAACTCATTCAGTTAATTGATTCATTATATGAAAATACCAAAAGCAAATAGCTCGAAAACTAATCAAATGTATATTCAACAAACAAAACATACAGTATCACCCTGAAAGTATAACAGCATTGATAGTATGTTGCAGAGTATTCTACTAATGATATGTTCAATATTAAGGGCTGATAGATGATTTAAACTATTCATATCATTAATGGTCAAAAAATCACTGTGATCTAAATACAGTATCTCACCAAAAATCTGTTCTGTCATTTATTTCTGACTGTGCAGAAGCACTTATCGCACATTAATTACATACAAACAGCACATAATAATGGCAGCAATTACCACAAATGTTGGGACTGGATTCATTATAGGAAAGAAGCTTAGCCGTAATTGTTTTTCACGTTTTTGTATGCTTCTTAACAAAGGGTTTGGGGAATGAGATGGCCCAGTCATAGAGGAGCTGAACTGAATAGAGTAGGATCAGACCAACTATATTCCACAAAATGACACATCTTTTTAAAAAGGCATTAATTCATTCATTCATTTATTCATTCATTTTACATTTATATGTAAAATATGTGGAATATATTATAGGATTTCTGAGTTTGACATATGACTCTTGTCCAGCATGGGGGGGAAAAACTGAAAGCATGACATTATTAGTGCCTTAAAGTCTAAATAGGGAGGCAGTTGAAGTTTATGAATGGGTCAAAAAAGCCAGAGAACAAGTTAGTTTTGTTTATGAAATTTAGGATTCCCAAAACTTACCAAAGCAATTATTTTGTACCTTTAACTCTTTCTATTTCCTCAGTATATGTTAGCTGTATTTATTTATTTAAGCAAGTACAAGTAGTTAGCAATTTGAATGGAAAATCTAGCTTGCTTTTTCATTTCTCATTGCATTTGTATTTGGGAAACACAAATCAAATCAATCCCATCATACTAATATGAAGGATAAAGACACATTCCCTTTTACATTGTCATAACTCATTTAAACAGCTTGGAGAATCCATGGATGTGTAAAAAGATCTGGATACAGGCAGGGCTCCATTCATTTCTATGGAAGTTGTTCAGTAGCGAATGAGGCCAAGAAATCCACTTTCTGCTGTAAAGAAATGACACACTTCCTGATTGCTGGACCCATACAGCATGTGTGCACCAGAAACATTCGCCGGCTGAGTCAGCTAATTTCCAGATTAACCCTCCACTACCTTGAATCGGGATAAAGTAGTTAACTTGTGCAGCTCTTCGAGACTTTCCAAATGGAATCCAAAATTGGACCAAATTGATCAAATTATGATAGTGAAACGAGCCATTTTGCTTGAGATGTGATGCTCATAAACACTTATCTACTGTTTTATGGCTGCTCTTTCTCCCATGATTGTGTGAGGAAAATACCAAAGGTGAACCCAGAAGTTGTAGTTTTACAGTTTGGTCAAAATGTGAAATGGGCTTCAAAGCCTTGTGCACTTCCTGGGGGCTTGGGAGAAATGTGTACAGTACCCATACCCGCTTTGAATGGGATGTAATGACAATGATAGCACCACCTGAATGTTCTACACTGCCAAGTCCAAGTCACTTTACCACACAGTAATTGAAAATACTGTCAACAGTAACATAATATAAATTCAAGTAATACACCTGAAGCACCGGTAGTTTTCAAGTGTGCAAACAGATTGCTTGTGTTGCCACCCTTTGCCATCACACATCATTTTCAAATCTTGCAAAGTATCTTCTGAGAAGTTTTTTTTTTTTTTTTTTTTTTTAAGCTGAAACATTTGACCAGGCACCCATTAAATCCTGATTGGTTTCAGCACTCGTACTTGCCTGACTACATCGTGGTTAAGTTAGCCTTCTAAGCCCTATGTTCATATGTCAGCAAACTGTGGATGTGGAGTTTTAGGTATTTTAGGTGTGTGTCAACAATTATTTCTAATATTCAACCACCGACCATGACCTTTCCCAAAACTAAAAGTGGTGTTATTTGCCTGAGCAGTCACATCAAATGAATTAATTTAAGTGACATAAATGGATGTTTTTCAGTGAAATGTGGGCACACAAAAATATCAAAACTCAAGCTGCATGTGTTCAGTCAGTGCAGTACTTAAAAGAGGACCATTATGGGCCAGATTTGACTAAGCCTTTAGTACACAGAGAACTATGCATGCAATTTATCAAACAGCAGCCGGAAGACCAGTGTACTTGTCGTCTGAGGAGTACCTTGCCCTTACGTGTAATTAATTAAATGTGCCTTTCTTTATTTTCTGCACATGCATTGAAAGAAGGATTGCATAAATAGTGAAATGAAATTTGATAAATGTGGTTGATTATGCATTCCGCTGGATTTACTAGCAGTCACAATTTGCATTGGTCAATTTTGCGTTTGAATTCCTCCGGCTCTCAAGAGAAGGTGCCAATTTGTCAAAGTATACTAAATGAAAGCTGTGGTATTGGTGGCTTTTTTTATTAGTGAAATAAACTTTAATAATCTTTATTTGACATAAACGTCAATGATCACTATGATCCTAACTGTATAAATTAACCCAATATTTATCTATTATCTACCACCAAAGGGGTTGTCCAATGACTGCAATATGGCACAGACTGGAGTGAGAGTCTATTGAGTCAACTTCTCCATTCTTTTCCTCAGGAGAAACCTTTTTCCATTTCACAATATGTAGTAACTTCCACATTGCATTAATTTTATGCACTTTCATGCTCAGATAGGTTTTGTGAGGTATGGTGAAATTACAGTCTTATAAAAATGTTGGGTAGCTTGTTACTTCATTGATGGGTTTTTCTATTTTAGCATCACTTTACTCTTTTTTTTGAAAGGTTTTTTCTAAGCTTCTTGATGTCTGAACATTTGGTAGTTTCCACCATTGTATGGCATGTTAGAGCTGACTTTGCCTATAGGGCAGACTTTTATGCAATTAGCTGGTGCCTTAGTAAATGAGATGCACATATACCATAAAGACTATACAGTACAGTGGCATCTTTTATGTAAAATAATCTTGCTCTGTGTTTGATATCCACTGTAGCTTCATCACTGAAACAAACGCTTCATCTATGAGTGCTTGAACACTTTTCTTCTGTGCAGATATAAATATTTAATGGGAATATAAGCTTAAAGAGGACTCATTTTCAGCTTTACGTTTTTTTTGTTTGTTTTTGAACTCCACTACAGTAGCTTTGCATGAGTATGTTTCAGTAGTGTTAAATTCCTGCTGATGCAAACCCAACATTTCCTGCTTCACTGCTTCAACTAAATAATGGGAGATTTCTTTTTTCTTAGCAGTACTAAAAAACAGTCAAAATAACAAGACATGGATATATTGTGAGCTATTGATTCAGCTGGACATTTAGAAATAATGCAAGAAGGAACAGTACAAGCAGAAATAGCCATAGTGATGATGTTTAATGAATAGCTTCAGGCAACAAGCACACCTCCAACAGGTAAACTTTTTATTTTACTTTGCAGTGATGTGCGATGAAGTCTAGACATGACTACCCCAAAAACAATGGAGAAATGCTATAATGTTAGCAGAACTGAACAGTGGACTTGTGCACGGTGTGTGGAGCAGATGAACACATAAAGAAGTCTGTCAGATTCTGAGGGTGAACTGGACTTTTTCTAGTTTCGAAACTCTCTAGAGGAAAGCAACTAGATTTAAGAGTGGATATATGAGACAGGGGAAAAAAAACTTGACTGCTCCTCTGGAATACAGAAGAAAAAAGTAGTTTCATTTATTGTTTCTCTTGATCCAGCACCTGTTGTGGATTTGTGTTTTCACACTGCTTCTTACATTAGGGATTTCGGTTGACACACAGCCAGACTTTGGGCTAGCCCTGTAGTCATGATGAATTACCCTTATCAAGTAAGCAGAAATAATTAGTCCAGAACCCACTACTCTTTCATCTTAGCCTCTTCTAAAGCTACTCACACAGCATGATGCAAGCCACAAAGTAGTTTAATCTACGGCGGCCCTGAGCTGCAAAACATAACACCATTTCACAAAACATTATTACAATGTTTCAAAAAATACAAAGACAATTCACAACATGGAAAAGGTAGGGACAATAATTCTTGGTTGTAATTTGACAAAACCAAAGTCAATCCATACAGTAGCTTGATAAAGATTGGTCAGTGTACTATACGGATCTTCTGACTGGTCATGAATGTATAGTGGGACACTGGAAGATAGCATGTTTAGAGGGGACTTCATCATATAAGTCTTGGTTCAGGTATGTCCACTACTAAATGTACTGCACAGGCTATCTCTGAATAATCTTAATTGACCTGGGTTCGATACAATTACAAACAAGAGTTGTTGTTCCTACCGTTTCCTATGCTGAAATGCTTTTTGGCTTTGGTGAAATGTTGTCATGTTTTCTGAAATGTGTTTTACATCACCACCATATTATACACTGTAAGCCTTCCATACAGAACCTGCAGCACTGAAGCAATCCAGATAAATAATTAAGGAGAATAGTACAGAATGGTAGTTAGGCTTCTTCAAAGAACTGCATCATAAAATATGCCCTAAGTATCATTATATCTTTACAGAAATGGTTAAATAAACGTCAAAATCATCAGCAGTTAACATATTAAACGGTTATTCTGTCAATTCTATCTTGAATGTAGGAATTTGTCTCTCCAGCGCTGTTCTGAGCTGACAATACACTCAGAGACTGTAAAACTGTAATCTCATATAAATTCCATGTTCCAAGGGCTATGCTCAGACAACACTGTGATGTATGAAGTCACCGGCAGAGAAAAGGGCAGGTGACGAAGCTGCAGACTGTTTGATATTCAGAAGGCTAGACTTCCTCAGACTGACCTGAGTGAGTAGTAAACGCCCTTGCAGTTGAGTCACTTAGGGGACAATATACAATGAAAACATTCTCCTTATAGTAGTGTTTGATTTATGTGATGATTTATTATGCAAATGAGGATTAGTTACTAGTTACTATAGTTACAGTGTATTTATTGGATTTTGTCAGCATTGCACTATATTGAAATTACCTGAAAGTATCCATTAAATCCAGATGTTTGTGGTTTTCATGTAGTTTTATTACAGATTATTAAAAAAATAAAACACACAAAGTGAATCTTGACAGTCCAATAGCAAAACCTCAGCCAAGATCTTCACAACTTTAAGCACTTTCTTATCCTCTTTTTGCGAAACACTGAACACACTTCTCTACATTAGACACAGAAATCTAACCTCACACACACACACACACAACTGTAACTGATCTGTCACTGATTTTGGCAGGACCTCGTTGCCTTGGTGAAAATAATTTTGTTTCACTAAATACCACTCAAATCACTGCACTTTGATTTTAGATTTTAGAACTGCAAGACTAGTTAGGTTATCTGAAAAACATGTTATATCTGTACTCCTTTGAAATCTGTGCACATCCTTACTATTGGGTATTCTTTAGAAAATTGAAAAAGGGACTAGAACAAGTGTTACTTGGAAAGATGTGCCCTGAGTACATGGAACACTCTGGTCTCAAGCCAAAGCTCTCCTGCTTGGCTTTGTAGTTTGTCCTCACTGCAAAATGCCATCTTAGGTTTGCCCCCCTAAATGCTCCTCCATCAACAGATGTATTTCTGCTTTGAACAGCATCCAGACAAAATCAACTGCTTGCCAAGTGCTCTGCAGCTAAGAGTCAGCAATAGGTAATCAATAGAGATTTACAGGAGAACTTTTCCCAACCATCAGTGCGTGACATCTTCACTGTCACTTGACTATACAAACAGCAAAGTTCAGATGTAGGGATATTGTAATTTCTGTAGGGTCTCTTAAGTTCAGACATTTGAACAGAGCTAGACAGATGGGTTGCGGTCTACTCTAACAATCAGGTCTGCCAACAAGCTATGCATAAAAGTAACACAGATATTATGTGTTTGTTAAACTAGTTGTAGGTTGAATCATTATTGTGTTGAACAGTTAGGGAGTAGCCTAGTTAAACACAAATGTATTATAAAAAGCTATCAAATGACCTATGTCGCTACTTTGGTGTGGGAATGAATGCGGAAACTGTCTGTTCGCAATTGGTTGTAGGATTTGAACATTGGGGAGAGTGAAATAAGGGTTTCTACACAGCTGTATGTGGTGAATTGATTAAATGCTTGATTAACCACTAGGCGGAGGAGTCTGGCAGCCTAATTCAAATGCATATGCAAATAATCTTGTTTCGTAGATTATTTCCTTTTATGCACCCTTTCACATGCAGGCCCATGCAATCTTCGTAATACATATTCATACACAAACACTGAACAAACTAAGTATACATAAACTATATAGTTATACACATCCCAATGCGCACAGGCACAAAATCAAGCATTTTCATTTTAGAGCAAAAGATATGTATCCACAAACAGCTAGCAAGTGTAATTTAAGCAAATCAAGTAGCATTCATATTATCCTCCCAGTCTCACACAGCGATTGCTACAACAGGCACAGCATATTTTGTTGAGGAGTTTCAGCAGGTAAACAGCCTAAGGCAGTGTTTCCCAATCTTTTTTTTCCTGCCATGGCACACTTTCTATGTTCAAAAAAATATCAAGGCATATAGCTATCACATTAACCACAAAAACGTTATGTAGTAACACACATAGCCATGTCTCCTATAGATCAGTCATTAACCTTAAGTGAAACAAATGTTAGCTTATATAACCAGGATAATGAAAGAACAATATAACAGATAATACAATGTGTTAATATTCCTACTAAGCTTCCTTTCTTTCCCACATGTATAGTATACCGTACATGCAAAATTATATTTCTAAGCTCTGTTTCACAGCATGAGCATCGCTGAGCAAGTAACTTTTTTTTAAATTGCAAGATACATCATCCAGAAGATCTCGCCCCGCAATAAAATGTGAAACACTACAAAAGCTTTCCCAAGATTCATAAGTGATGATTTGTCATGCTGTGTCACGTATCACATTCTACTGTCTCATTATCCAAGCTTGAATCCATTTTGAAAAATCACTTTGCTTTACAGTAAATGGGCATGGATTTAGAAGTGTATATTTGATTTCCATTCTTCCTATTTTCACTTGAAGTGCTCAGTGATTGGCGTTCTTTTCTTACTTATTGCCGGGTGCAGCTCTTATGGAGGTTCTTTGCAGTCTTTTTTTGTTTGTTAGCTTCTTTTTTGAGTATTGTTTTTGTTGAGACATTACTCATACCAACATATAAACCACACACAACTTTAATTCCCCCAAAACCCAACTTTAAAATAAACACAGACACACACACACACACATATACACACCAGAGGAGAGGCAAGTACAAGTGCCAAAGAAAAGTTGCATAATAATACATACATATCATCCACATGTGTATTAAATCACATTTTCTCCATCTCAGTAACCAAAACAAGTTCATGCAACTCATTTCTGAAGCACAGTGGAGTTAGTGTCTTCCAGTCTCTGAGGCTAAGGTTTTCTAGCTAGTACCCATTGACAGAGCTATTTAAATATGTGAAGCAGGGTCATACTGGGACAAAAAAATGGCCTTGGACAGATCAACCTCTGCAGGGGGGTGCAGCCAACAAATCTCTCACACAATTGTTTTTATATAATGGACTACTCAAGCTTCACACTCCCTCTTATTTGTGTATAATGGACTGCTCAAGTGGCCCACATACTGACCAGCCCACTGGGATTTCTCCTGGTGCTCCCAATGGCCAGTACAACTATGGTGTGAAGGGAGAGTTAAAGAGCCTTCTGGGCATCCGTAGAGAGCCAAGTCTCTGTCTGGAGAGAGAGTCCTATGGTTAAACCCCAGGGAAAAAACAAATCTTGTCCAGAATGGATGAAATAGTCGACAGTCGCAAAATAAATGCAACAATGTACAATTATTAGCTTAAAATGATGAAAACGGTATATCAGTTTGAAGTGAGTTAACCTGTTTATGTTGTCTATTGAACAACTCTACAGGAATATAGGAAAGTGCAGTGCTCCATATTTTTCAGGCAGTACAGCATTGATTTCCTTTCCTCAAGCTTTCTTAATACAGTTGACAAATACATAAAATCCTTTGAGAAGAAATTCACAAATTTGGTGATAAGGTTCAGTGTGTTCCCGGCATAAGTTGCATTCAGTAGAACATATTAGATTGTACTTGAAGTGTAATTGACCAAGGTCCTTTCACACTATGCAGAAAATGTGTTGTCAAGCGATGCTGGAATAAAGGTGTGGTTGTGGCAAAATGGTATATATTGATATTCTAGGGACTTTGTAGATATGTTAAATTTGGGTAAAAGTCTCAAGTTCATTCCTGAAAACAAAACTGTTCATGACTGATTTAGAAAGAGATGCAAGATTTGTAAAAAAAAAAAAAAAAAAGTAAGGAGGACAGTGAGGCATATTGCTTTATTAACCTTTGTGTCATCCTCTCGGGTCAAAGTGACCCTGTCTGTTTTGACTGTTCCTTCTTTCCTCCCTTCCTTCCTTCCATCTGTCCTTCCTCCCTCCCTCCTTCTCTCTTTCTTTCCTTCCATCTGTCCTTCCTCCCTCCCTCCTTCTCTCTTTCTTTCCTTCCTCTCTCTTTCCTCCCTTCCTTCTTTCCTCCCTCCTTCCCCTTTTTTCCTTGCCTCTGTCCTTCCTTCCTCCCTCCCTCCCTCCTTCTCGCTTTCTTTCCTCCCCCTACCTTCCTTCCTTCCTTCCTTCCTTCCTTCCTTCCTCCTTCTTTTCCTTCCTTGCTTCCTTCCTCCTTTCCTTCCTTTTTCCGCCCTTACTTCTTTCACCCCTCCTTTCTTTCCTTCTTCCTCCTTTCCTTCCTCCTTTCCTTCCCTCTTCCTCCCTTCCTTCCTTGACTCGAGGACAACAGGAGGGTTAAGGACATAAGCATCATTCTTAGCCACAGGGGGGCAAAATTGAGTGATTCGTGGATTCATTAAGGTAACAATTAGATCATCAGCATACAGCGTAACAAGACACTTTGATGCACCAGCTGGAATACCCCGGAAGAGAGGATAACTTTTTATCCCAATTGCTAAACGTTTTATTAAATAACAAAGGAGACAGGCAATCTCCCTGTGAGACTAACTGGCTCTGATGAGGTATTATTTCTTATGAGAGAGAATTGTATAAATCATTTCAATCCAGTCCACAAAAATCTTCTCAAATCTAAACCTCCTCAAGGTTTCAAATAAATAAGGCCATTTGATAGCGTCAAAAGCTTCCTGGGCATCCAGTGTCATGACAGCTGCTTGATTGTTTTTACCTCAGTCAGAAAACAATATATTCAACAAGATGCACATTAAAAAAGGAAAGCCTGCAGAAAGGAAAGCCTGCTTATTGTGCCGTCTTAAGCAATTGTATGTAAAGACATGAAAATCTGATGAGCTCAGCTCCCTCTGGTGCAGCTAAACCAATAGGAAATCCTTTCATTAACTTAATCAATAAGCTTAGATCTTGTGTGGTCACATATGTCGTGTTAATTTTACTTTATTTTGCATACAGGGAGATGTGTAATGTTCATCTTTGTGAAAGTTGTTTCCTATTTTCTGTTGTCTGTTTGACAGAGGCTGCTTTTTCATTGTGATTACATTTCTTGAAAGTCTCGTTTCAACATTGCCACCCACAGTTTACATTCATTTTGAATTATTCCAGCCTCTGGGTAACATACAGTTCAGTGTGTTGCTGTCATTCATTTTTTATTATTATTATTTATTTTGTAGCGTGAAATTACAAATGGTTTAGATGGCATGCAAAACATTTCACATTATCCATATTGTTTTTAAATACAGTTTTACCATGAACATATAAAAAAATTACATATTCAGGACAGTTGTGTGTGATTGGATTTTTTTTCTAGATTATTTCTTGTATATCGCATCAGGTATCAGATATACATGGATGGATAAAAGGATTTATGAATGGATGGATTGTACAGTGGCATGGGAACATAAAATCATCATGTTTGCACAAGAACCACTTGACATGAAACTATAATAAAAGTAGCATTCCAGCAGACCACAATAAATAAAGTATTATTTTTTATTATTTCCAGGTTTGTATAGATACAGTAATATTAGAAAATATGTGTTACAAAGATTACTTCAGCAGGAAATGTGATAGTCTCCAGTATACTGTGTGCAGTACATGTAAACACAGCCAATATCATTGAACCTCAAATGAAAAGCTGGAGATAGTCTTTTCATCAAACTGCATGACATGGCACAGTACAAAAACATGTCCTCTGTATTGGATGTTTGAAAAAGGTTAGAGGTTAAATCTGAATACTTACCTCCCTATTAACCCTTGATTACATTTCATTTGATTTATTTGATATTTTTCCATCTCCCTCTCCAGATGGCTTTAAAATTTGATCTAATGTTTTACTTGAGTTGAGAATAAAAGATAATGCGAATAATCTGAGAATATTTTTGGGCCAAGATGGAGATGGATTTCTCTGAAACACAATGTTTAATGACTCATTATTGCGGTCAGCCACTGAAAATAGATGAGATAGACATTTTATCCTGATTAACGCGCCTAATGGGTTTGCCCATAAAACCAAACTGTTCCTTCAGTGATGCATGCTGAGTCTGTCTCTCTCTCTCATATTTTCAGGTCGATAATGCATACACTAATCCATCAAGATTGACAGTGATCATTAGAATAATAAGGAGAGCAGATATTTGATATGAACTCTCTTGGTGGCTGTTGCCAGTTGAATAAAATTGTCTGAGACAAGCGGGCAACCTTGACAGTAGAAGCCAATAACTTGGTGAAATTCATCATTCGTTCCACAAAAGTTCATCCCCAAGATAAACTTTTCCATTTGCAAATAAATATAGATGTATTTTTTTCTAACCCTGGAATACAAACAGACATTGTTTGAGGGATCCTGCCCTTGTATCTCAGTAGAGGCATAGACACAACTAAGACAATAATGTACACCACATGAACAATCTATATTTACTAAAGTGTTATCAACCCAGCGCTGTAGGCATAAACATAATTTGTTATGCAGGCAGCAAGGGTGAGGTGTGTGTGCCTGTGTGTATGCACTGTATATTTGTGTGAATGTAGGTTTTCAGGTGTGAATGTTTGTACGTAAATATCCATGTGTGTAGTTCAAAATTATGTGCGGAGAAGAGCTAACAAATATTTATGTATCTCTAAGCAAGATTTATTTTAGCATCTTATTAAAAATTAGCATGATATGCTCTTGCATCCCTGCTGCAACTCGAAGAACTGTATTCCTAGAAAAAACAAAAAACAACCTTCATTAATTATATTATGAAGCCTGTGAGAGAAAGAAATGTAATAAACCTATTGGCTGAGAGGCTACACTGAGATTAATACACAGGGACTATAGTGAGTCATTCAGGACCAATGCTGAAATGGAGCCATCACATAATTTCATAACTGAGGTCAACACCAGAGATGCATTGGTAGTATAATGAAACTAATGGAAACAGTGGCCATCCATCCACAAGTACTTGTACTTGGATCGCCAAATGGGGCTTATCGTGATACAGATATATTAATGAGCTGAGCTCTAGCACAATAAAATACTTTTTCAATGGGGTGTTGAGAATGGGGACGTGAAGGACTCACTTTTTCTCTGGTTGGAGATGGAGTAAAACCAGAAGTGAGACATATCTTCCCTTTGAAAAAGCATACAATGTCTATAAGCCTTTGCAACTAATGGACACGTCAAAACTCACATTCCTTCTTGTTATTGTAATATATCAGTCACACTGGAATGCACAGACATCACACTCTATTGCTCAACTTACCCTTTACAATGACTGCCATTTCTCCTACACGCACTGAGTATGTGTTTATTAGTCTGTACATCCATTGCTTTACTCTGAGGAAATGTGTACATGTGGTATTACATCAATGTTGTGTGATGTAACAGCTATCAGTATGTTTTCTTATAATAGATTATCCAATTTTCATGCTGAAAATGTTGCCAAACTGAAAGAACACTAAAAGGAGCAGCTTTGTCATCGTCACTGGTGGTGGCAGGCATTGGATTTCAGGCCACTCTCAGATCTATTCTTTAAGGTCTGCTGGCTAAAATGTCACGAAATAATGTAATTGCGTAGAGCTTTGAGAATTGATTTACAAAATCCAGCACTTTCTTGTAAAAATTTGGTTCAGATATGCTGCAATTAAAATCACCCCTGTGGTAGTTCAGATAGCCTCAAGATACATTTTTCACAAATTCACATAATGTTTTACATCACAGGTGAATTGAGTAAATAAAAGAAAATAAATGACTTTCAGGGCCAACTGAAAGTCTTCCTATACAGCACAAAGCATTCGTAGATATATGAAATTCTTTTTAATATAGTGGACTGCAAACTGTTTGCTATTTGTAAATGTACTTTAAACCAAGTCATTTTACAATTTCAAAGGACATGGCTTAATTAACTATTCCTGCCTTGAATAATGAGCACTACCCTGGGAAATGATGTGCCATAGCTGCCCTTAACAGTTATTTAATTAACTTTATTTAAAGAAGACCTATTATGCTTTTTTTAAATTTTCAGTCTTGCATATAATTTTACAGTGTTGGATGTCGAATACAGCCAAAGTGTCAAATAATGAGGTAAACATATGTAAAAGCAATCTCTGTGAGCAAAAATCACCAGCTTTAGACTGCTTTGAATGCTTGGTTTCCAATGGTTTTTTCTACTTCCAGCCCAAGTCAACGCTGGCTTGTGACAGATTTCTTTATGGTTATCTGCCCGATGCACATCACGCAAGCTCACTGCTTCGCTACACTGATGTAAAGAGTTTTTCCATTGCTTTAGGGGTAGTTTAGGGGTAGTCACGCAGAGCCATGACTTGAGTGGAGCCTTTCATCAAACATCTCACTATGACTGTTTCTGTTTGTACTATTCCTCCCTGCATTGTTTCTAAACTGATATGCTGAACAAAGAGCTCCAAATATCTCCATATCTTGTTCTGTTGATCACCGCAAATTTGGTGAGGAGCATATTTAATTTCCTTGGAATTCTTCACAATAAAATATCAAGCAGTAAAGCACTGGTTTGAATCAGTGGTAACTTAACACAACTTTGATACAGCTTCTTAAGAGACAGAGGCTGAACTGAGAAGTTGATAAAGGACCAACTGTGAGTCATACAAAGCTACTTTAGTGGGGTCCCAGACTAAAATTATAGAGCTGGACATAAACATAATAAGTCTTTAAAGAACTAGTTGGATTCAGTGGTGAGCCTGCAGACTGCAACCAACTGAATATCCCTCCCCTCACCTCCCTTTCCAAGCATGTGGGAGAATCTCCACTGGCTGTGAAACTGGAAAAAAATGTGAAAGTGCTTCTCTTACACATGCCTCATAGAAATGGTTTTCATATAAATTCCAATGATTGGGATTTTTTAACCAAAAAATATCACATAAATTGATGTGTAGTTAGAGTGCATTAGAAGATGTCCATAAAGTGAAATATAAAACCAAAAGCCTCTTCTGCATACTACTTATGTAGTTATTACTGTGAAGCAGCTGCCTCACTATTAAAATTAAAATAGTGGGAGTCTGGAGTGTGTGTTCTTCTTGCTCTGCAGTGTACGGGCACTGCCTTCTGTCTGTAATTTTGCCATTATCCCCCACGCAGCTGACAAAAAAGAAGAAAATATTAAAAAATGCATTTTAAAGTATATTATCAGTGACTATATATTATGGCTCGAATAAGCTTCCATTAGCATCTGGAAACAAATGGGCACCTAAAAGGTTCCCTATCTGGTTGGCAAGTAAAGTCTAATGGAGATATGAAGAAGTATATGATAAAAATGGGCCTTGACTACAAGACAGCTTAAATTACCTTCACATCAACACAATAGGCCTACCTTCAACTCTGCTCGAATCAAACAGATTAAAGTTTTCAGGTCAAGGAAGAGGCCAAGTTACGAGCCACTTTACAGAGAATGAGAATTGAACACTTCATAAAGCACTTTCTCCAGCACAGACATCAATGTCAATGTTTAGACAATCAGTGTGAATGTACTGAAAGTTATTCACAGATAATGTGCTGGAACATTGTAATGTTTTGATATATATGGAAATGTATGGACACTAATAAGTTTAGATTTATATTTTGCCCCCCTTTACCCTGAAATATAGAATGCTATTTAATATTCTTTTCAGTCCAAATTATTACCTTTGTTGTTAATTTTATGAACATAAATATCCCATGCTCTATCAGTGGAATATTATAAGAAACAGAATGTGTTATTCAGACAAGAAAGCTGCCAGAGAACAATCCTTCTCCACTTGGGTCAACACTGATCACTTATTTACAAATCTGCTGCTTAGAAGGTGATCAAACTCAAACTTACAGGCAAAATGGAAGTGGGACAGAAAAGTTAATAAAAAAGCATTATCCATGAACTCAAACTTATTTTTTCAATACATTTTTCACACCCACTGTGAAACATCCCATGTGATTTTTAACAGACACCTATCTAAAAGCCAATGAAAAGACAAGTCAGGCTCTCAAAAAGTGCCTGAAAAGTCAACACATCGCATAGTGCTCACTTTTCCAGCATGTGTCACATGCTGCTATAGAGCCACCTCATTAGACCATATATATGGAGCGGCTGTCATGGTTGACAAAAGTGTGAAGTGCACAAGAGGGCCGAATTTGTGCTTGTGTTGGCACCCTGTCTTCACTGTGACTGTCACCTATTTTGGATTGTCATGGGGTGTGGTTTGAAGGCATATCAGTGCCACGGTGACCCTCATCTTCACTGAGTCTTGTCAGTCACATCAGGAAATGCCAGAGTCCATGCTCCTGCTGACGTAGGATACAGACCCTGCAAGAGGATACAGTCTGATTGGCAGATATTTATGTGTGGTCTCACACCACTAACTCAAAAAGTGTTCCAGCCTATTAACTTTAGTTAAGAGTGATTTCCTTGGAGCCATGTCGAAAAAGCAGTTTTTTGGCAAGTGGGCAGGCATGTCAAATGACTCAATTAATCAATTCCATTGCCAAATTGACAGCGTTTAGAGTATGTTGTTTTATCATAGCTCTCCTGCTGTTTCTCATTACATTTACTTTCACACCTTGAAATGCAACTTGAATCCCAATTATAAGAAGAAGTAATTCTTTCCATGCACCAAAGGTCCATTAGGCTCTGCCAGCACAAGTACAGAGTTCTCTGAATCCACTCTATATGTTCTGTTATCTTAAACAGGTTATTATAATAGGCCACTGTGTATGTGTTGGAAAAGCCATTGGTTGTTCAATGAAAGAGTGCCCTGTAATATATGACATCATTGTTTACGACTGACTGCTCTGCAAACAGGGGGATCTGCAGATGCTATTTTGGATAGTGGCTGTTAGTGATGTGAACCTCAATGATCTGTTATCCCCTCATTACATTTATTTGTCAGTTTCAATGTAAACCTTGGGGCAGGCCTGATGACATTTTAAATGTACTGTAGCAATTTCAACCAGTGCCATGATACCTGGTTTAATTGCTAGCAAGACCATTCAAAATGATGCTTCTGTGAGCATGTTCTGACATTTGAAAAAGGTGACCACACTTACTGAGCTTATTTTGAGTATGTTTTCAAGCTACATGAACAGTATTTTGGATACAATACTACCCTGTCCTCTTGACTCTCTGCTTGTGTTTTTTACATCTTATTTTTTTTGCTGTAGAACAACATAGTAACATAACCACACAATGGTTAATTCACACAGATAAATTCAATAATGTTCCAGCGAAGTGGCTTACAGTATTAGTAATGTTTCAGCATGCAATTGTAATACACTATGGACTCCTGCTCTAAACGATGATTATTCTGTATGAGTCATGAGCAAAACCAGACAGCTTAATCCATCACTAGGTTCAAGCAACCCCTCTCTTCCTCTAGTTTATGCTGGCCTTGATGAATCTAACCCACCTTTTCAGAGAGCCCCATAATGTTCAATTCTCACTCCTCAGACCTCGTTCTTTTTTTATTTTCATAGCTTTTTGGTGTAAAGAATGGATTCATAATGATGCAACATTCAACTGCAATAAGTCATGGTTTTGGATATTGTAGAGGAAGCTCAGACTGTTCCTCACATCGATTCAGGACTCACGCAAGATAATTACTTTTACCAGTCCATTACTTTTCATACCAGCATCACATCATATCCAACTGTTATGCAATCTGTAAACTTGTATAATAATCTTGTTATATAATGATCATTGTCTCATTGTCTAGATAGATAGATAGATAAAAAAGTACACAGTGTGTCCTTTAGACTGCCCTGTGTTCAAATTGCAGTACTGGTCTTTCCTGTGAGAGATTTACATGTGTCCACATGGGTCTCATCCTGCTTTACTTCCTTCCCAGTCCAGACACATGCAGTCTAGACTCCAAATTGCTATGGCTATGAATGTTTTGTCTGTTTGCCCTGTAATTGACTGGTGAACTGTCCACAGTGTTTTCTCTGTCTTTTTGCTGATTTCCTGGTAGGATAGATTCCACCCAGACACAGAATAAATGGTTATAGAGCACATATGGAGATATAGACATGAAAAGGAAATGGCACCACCATACTAGATGAAATTCTCTGTCTCTTGGAAATACTGTACTAAAATTCATTAGCAAGTCTGCGCTATGTTCATCCTGCTTCAGAGTTTGACACTTAACAGAATTATGTAAAACTAATAATTCTTCCGTCTAAGGCTTTGAGCCCTTTTATTATGCTGGCCCAAGAGAGAAACCTATTTCAGATATCAGGTATGGTATTGCAGAATGACAGGTCTAAATATCACCAGCTGCCAGAGGACTTTTAGACCTCTAAATACGATATGCCACTCACAGCGTACTGGATGAACAATGTTGCTTATTGCATTGGACTACAAAGCTTTACTAAAAGATCTTACAAACAAAAGTCTATATGGTACAAAGAGAGACGATTACTATTTCACCTCACAGTAGATCTAGCCTGTTTTATGTAGTATGGGCCAAAAAATCTGTGCCAAGGCTTTCATTCTACTATAGATACCTTTCCTTGAGGTTGCCCCTGTGTCGCTGTTGAGGCTTTCACCCAAGCTAAATAGCTATCCATGACAACAGCTTTGTGGATAATTAGTTGAATGATGTAATTAAGGCCTCTTAGGGGCCCTTTGGTCCTGAAGGACTCACCAGAAGGCTCCCTCCCATGGAGCACAGAGATAGAGACACCACCAAGGCATCAGGGAGAGTGTGAAGTAGCCTTGTGCATCCATTCATCTTGCCTACAACACAACGGCTTTTTCCTACTCATTAGAGATATACTTATGCTCTAATGAGGGAGCAGGAGGGGTGTTGGTCGTGGGGTGGAGACACACAGCGGTCATTTTATTTTTGTTTGAAGGTGACCACAGTATTTAATGGAGGCGCACAACTCACAGCATGTGATCTGTCTCCCCTGAGTTGTTAAACTCATCATTGGTTTGTCTCTTTTAACTTATTGTCTCCTTGTCTTTGGTCTTTGGCTCTGTCTTGGCTACCCTCTCTCTCTGTCTCCTTCCTTCTTCCTGTCATTCACTCACTCGTTCTCTCACTCTTGCGCTCCCGTGTCTCCTTCACCAGAGCTGAGGTGCATGTTAGAGCTCTTCCTATCGTGAATAATGCGCATCAACTGCAGAGGTCAAATGGAATGGGTTTTGCGAGATAATGACTGGAGTGATGGTACCTGGGCGCCACCAGATTGTGGAGTGTCTGAGCTTGTCATAAAACGACAGGGGAGGAGGGCGCTGGATGCTCACAGTGTCCTTTAAGCATTATGAATGTCAGAAAAGGCAATGTCAAAACGGTCCTGTTTTCATCCCACCCCTCTCCAACTCCCTCCACCTCTCCATCCGACACCAACAACACCCTTTGTCATTTTCTTCTTCATCCAAGCAGAAAAAAAACCCCAGTTCATCCATAGGTCACACATCCATGTACAGCATTTACAAACTCAATCTAAGACTGAGCGACAGCCATAGCGGACAACTCTATGTCATCATGCAACATCACATGCCACTCAGAGCTTATATTTATTGCATCTGTCTTCTTGTCATTGAATGACTTTGATGTCTCTCTCCTGCATTACAAAGTCGAGATTTGCTCTGTCTTTGTGCTGGCTCCTTCGGTATCTTCCTGAGATTTACAGCTCCATTGACTGTTTTCCTTTCTCCCGTCCTACCACCAAATTTAAACCCCCAAAGAAACATCAAAAGTTAAGGGAATCAGGAGCATCACTCTGCTGTCTTCCTCCACTTTGCTACTCTAAACACAGAGTTTCAGCTCAAATTGCATCCTATTAAAAGTCAATGAGCCGTTGTCACATTATTACAGGCCCTGGACTTGACAGCTCACAAAATAATCTATTAAAACCCATGAGTCACTGTGATGTGTTTGTAGCTAGCGAACAACATTAAAATTGATATTTGGGACACAGGATATCACCTGTCATTGGGAGAGTGGGGCCGTCATTGAATAATAATTAGATGGGAAAATCAAATGAATAAGTGAAATGAGAGGAGACTTGAAAACCGAACCGTTTTTTATTCAGACAGCTGCATGTGAACTGTGACTTTGCAGACAAGTACTGTAGAACAACTTGGGGAAGAAGCAGGTCGAGAACAAAGACTGTATATGACAGGGTTTCTGTCTTCCACGTCACCCCAGAAACCATCACCAAGTACACATAGCTGAACATTTTTAACAGAAAAGCACTGTATTTTTCAGAATGTGCATGGTCACATTAAGTGTTAAAATGATAAATACACCCAAAATGATCTAATGTAGTGCTTGTAAATTACACACATTTTGATGATGTTTACCAGCTTGGGTGGTCTGTGGGACTTTTTTTACCAAATGACTCACTCATTGATGTTAGGGGGATGACTTCTGTTTTACTCCAAGGTAGAACAAAATAGCTTTGTCTTCAGATCAGGCAGACAAGTGTACATTTCCATGACTTATTTGTGCAAATATGATGTATCTTCAGCATCTCAGTTAGAAGGAATGGGACAGACTTTAATGCAGCTTCTCTTAGTAGTCTCAGCTAGATGTTGATTTACATAAAATCGTGCCTTTCACAACTGTGTGGATTGAACTGTTTTAATAATCTATATCATATATTTGAACTGAAAGGATGTGTGTAAGTTCTTTTCACAGACAAGGTCAAAGTTACATTCATAGAATTATATTTTAACTCTGTTACAGTACATCTGTTCCCACATCAAGTTCTTGACTACCATTTTTCTCACAGCTTTTTTAAGCCTCAGCACAGTCTGGTCCTGGAGCCTTACAGAATTAGAGGCTCCCTTAGTGCAGATTTTCACACCTGATTGCTCAAGTCCCCCATGATAGTGACCCAGGGCCCTGGTGGGATAGCTGACCTTGTGGACATGTTCAGGGTTTTGCCAAGGATGCCTCTCGTGTGCCTTATTTAGACTGCTTTGCTAAAGTGGGAGGCTGAGACAGATGAGCATCCTGAGTGAACATGCTGCAGGGACCCTGGGTGACAGGAGGGATTTCCATCATTTAGCTTTATGCCTTCACTACTATGCCTCCACAACACCCATCCTTCCCACCCCTACTGGCTTGTGATTAAACAATCACACATACTGTTAGTACGAGATTTACAGTAGAAATATGCCCCTACAGTTAATGTTCACATGCAGCACAGATGCAGTGTTTTAGAGTAGATTAAATCAAAATATGCATATATACACAAATACATAATGACAGTCCCCAACCAGTCCTGCATAATTATATTAAGACAGGGAGCCACAAGCCATTAAACAGTTAACATTGGTCCCACATCTCTGATTTAATACATACTTGTGTTTCATGAAAAGCCCCTGTTCTTGCATGCTTCTGTCCAGTCATATCTAAATGCTGTGTGTTATGAATTAAATTATATGAATAATGAGTCGATGTTCTGAGGTGTGCAGTAGATAGCGCATGTCTGTCACAGCGCTGAGTGACGGGTAGATATAGCACTGAGCACAGCAATGCTGAGCAGGAAGCTGCCATCCTGACCCTGTTAGCAATTATCATGGTCACTTTATGGTCAGAATTGCTTGGGGGCATGCCAGTGGTTATTTAGAGGTACTTAATGTTGTTATTTTGTTTGGTTTTTGGTTTTTCTAGCGGAGTGTGTATACATATTGTTTGAAACAAATTCAATTATTTTTGACACACAGAAGAAAAAAAAAAGGATAAATAATTGTGTGCACAAACACAAGTCAAATAAAATAGTGGGAGAGTAACCCGCGAAAAGTATCCAAGCGTTTAGCAGCTTCTATCTGTGTGACACATGTACCTGTCTTCTGCGGCTGAAATTCCCTCATCGCACTCGCTACACACAATTATTGCCTTCTCAGAGGCGTGAAAGGAGCTGTCAGGAATAATATTGTCTTTTGAAGTTGTTGTAAAGAAAACTTTTAAGCTATTTTCTATTGACCAGTTTACAGCTAAACTCATCCAAGTATGGGACAGTTGCTGTTTGAGCTGTCCAAACTGTGATGATTTTCATTTTTATCACACCATCACACAATTATTGGATCCAAATTGCGTTGGATGAGCTTTGCAGCCAACAGGATTTTTTTTTTTATGTTGTGCCTTAAAATTATAGCAAGACAACCTTTTTTTTATTTAGCCATCACTCTATAGGAAATATGTATGGTATATGTATTGCACATTGATCAGCCTCTTTTTGATATTATATATAGTATAACATTGTGTATAACACCGTTTTCTGCACATAAGTAAATTGAGCTCACAGAAATCAGAACTGAAGACATTTCACACCTCAGTGGTTGACACTTAGTTGGCATCAATTTGTTCATCATTTATACTTAGTTACAGAGAGACACCTTGGATCTTGTTCATAATTATTGTCCCAGATATTGGTAAGGCTCAACCTTTCCAGTGTTGGCTTTGCATTTTTCAGTTTTAAGAGAGCGGTCCCTGGAGAGGTAACAAAGTTAGTAATCAACTGTTTTTGCAATCAACAGAATAGTCACAGTACTGTAATTGATGAACAGAATTAAAATAATCATTGATTGTCCCAGGTTCATTTTACTTAATTTAATATGTCAGTGAATTGTTACTGGTTAGGAATGATTGGCTTCATGACAGCAACAGTGTGGTGAGAGTTAACCAAACATTGATTTGATTTGTACCAATCTAAGTCTAAGTCTGAGTCTGTGTGAGTTTGTGCACTCACAGAGGTAAAACAGAGCACACAAATAATGGTACTGTAATATTACAGCTGTGTCTGGTGGTTGTGTAGCTACGGGGGAGGTAAAGATGTCTGGATGGCTTTCATATGACTTATTGATCTGTCTTCTGTAGTGTTTGACAGATGACTTTGCCTAGGCTTTTCTGAGGATCAGTTATCTGCTCTCCAATCAGTAAAAAGTTATATAAATAGGTGAGGTAGACTTAGATGAATGATATACACATGACTCTGCAGTACATAGTAGTACATTATTTTACAGCTGATAATGTTCACTAAGCTAGTCAAATTTCAATCACAGGAAATATTTCGAAATGTACATTTTTTGTAATAATTTGTACTTTTTGGCAACACTTGAAACACACTACAAACGTAAAGAATTAGTTGCAATTAATAGGCCTATTTGAGCTAAGACTGGTATGGATTATAACTTATTTGTTAGAAATGTCCTCATATCTTTCAACTTGGCTTGCTTTCATAATTTTGAAGCGGAGTCTTTCTAATTAAGAGACGACCAAAGGATACAACCATGTTTACTGCAACCACAGTGAGACAACACAGTGAAGGAACAAACAACAATTAGCTTCACTTTTAGAAGTGCGATTTGTAACATAGATAGTGAACATAGTGATTTTCATTTAGCTGCTTTTCACTAAATAAAGCCCAGTTCTCCAGATGTGCGCATGAAATAAAATGCTGGAGACGCATCCACCGTACGTCTTCTTTGATCTCATAAACCTGACAGATGTGATTCATCCATGCCTGTTTACAGCCATGCATTAATTTCCCCTCCCGTCCCTAACACAGTTTAGCCCAATTAACACAGTAGCTCTTTTACTAACAGTGTGAGGGGGAGATGTGTATGTCAGAGCTGCAGTTGGCTGCAGCCAAGAACCGAACGGGATCCAAAATGGAGGGACTGCTGTGAATACCAATGCTTCCTACTTCCCCTCACTCAAGACGAGTGATAGGTTGTGCTCTCTCCCCCTCTCTGCTTCTCCTGCTCTCTCTTCCTCACACTGCCATGTTTCTTTCATTCCACTATAGAAATAAATCAGCTCAAGGAAGGAGATGAAAAAAATAACCCATTAAGGCATACAGGAGAGCACGATTAGAGGAATAATTGCAAGGCATAATGGAGGTACTGAGATCAGATGAATCTGTGTAATTTGGGAAAATCACCAAAATCTCCCATTCAGTGGTGTGCACTTCCAGAGAAACTATAATAGTAATAATCATCCATTTTCTTCCTGTCCTCAGCTATCTCTCCCCCCCTTAAGGATCTTAAACAACAATAGGTGCCCTTAGAGATAGCTGTGTCATTCCAGTTTATGGCAACATTTCCACTGGATGAGCCACGCCTCCGGGCATGTGAACTTCAAAATGCTTGACATCAGGGCAACTGCAGTTTATTAATAATCAGGGAGATATATATTGCTGGGATAGATGGAATCACACTGATCTTCTGTAGCTTTTATCATTTTATCCAGTGCCATAAAAACCCAAAATATGCCTACTGTGATCTGTAGAACCTGACATCCATCTCTCTGGCACTGCCCCCCCTTCCCCCTTTCCCCCTCCCCTCCCCCCAAGCTGACTTTATGGCTCCACATTTTCAGGGAGATCAGAAAATGACTAAAGGGAAATCGCTGCAGGATAGACAACTTGTCTCCTTTGACTGTCCTACCTGCCACTAGCTAGCAGTGGGAGGGGACATATAGGCGGGTAAAATGACAGTAGAATTATACATGTGACACCAGAGTTAATGAAGACTGATTAATGCTTGGTGTAACTTTAGCCACAGGGGAACAATGGTGAAAGATGATCAAACCAGTTTCAGTCTAATCAGTAAAAATGCCCTTGCTTCAGTCAAAGACGACAGCAGGCAGCCTTGGAGAGAGACTGACATTGACCTACGGCAAAGAAGAAAAAAAAAGAAAAGCCCTGCTTCAAACAGAAGGTAAAGTCAAACAGTACAGGACAAGTACACTGGAACAGTTCTGAAATCATTTCATCAGGCAGCTGTTTCATGTCATGCGTATGCCATCTGTGCTTACCTTACATGACAATGTTTCTAAAGCTCATAGAATAACAGGACCAAGTTTCTACAGCCATGCTAGCAGCTAATTAGCACTTAACAAAATGTACAGTTTTTGCATGTATGTGGTCATAAACTAGAATCAATGATGAATAAGAATTTTGACTGGATTTTGGTGCTAGATGAAAAGTGGGAAAGACCAAAGTGATTGCAATTTATCCTGAGGGGACCATGAATATGTGTACCAAATTTCAGAGGGTTTAAAAAAATCAGAGGCTCACTGAAGTCATACGCATTCATCCTCAGGGGGAAAAGGTGAATGAAATGCCCTGATGAAATATTTTGCCAATCCATCTACTGTAGTAGATGTTGAGATATTTCACACCACAAAAACTAAAATGATGGCAGGTCACAATAAAAACAGTAAAAACTGACGTGCAGGTGGCGCAAAAGGAAAGGTCAGGAGATCACTTAACTCAGTGCTCATTTTATGCCTTTTACCGCCACTACTTTTATGGAACAATGATCCTACTCACAGAGACAAGGCAACCAATGATTTTTTTAATGGGCAAGCAGTGAAATATTTTTCAGGTCAATCACCTGACCTTAATCCAGCTAAGCATGCGCTTCATTTGCTGAAGACTACACTGCAGGTGCAGTACAGGCCTGGCAGACCATCACCAGGTAATATACTAGGTGTGTAGGCTACAGTTCCCACACAATTTATCAGATGTGGATGTAAACAGCCTCAAAATAAAGCTGAGATTTAGCACTTTTACCTCATAGTAATCACTTGATTTAAAATCCAATTTGTGAGAGTACACAGAACACAACACAACAGAAAACATCTCAATGTCCAAATACTTTTAGACAGCACTGTACTGTACATGCTTTTTAAGATACATGTACTGAAGCTTTAACACATTCACCCATTTACTCAGCCGGTCGTGTAATCCTTTTGACCCTTCTACCTTCAATGTAGCCATAGTGACATTTTTGCTGAATCTATACTACCTTAATGTTTGCTAGGGTGTGCCTGTACACAGGACAGGAAGTCAGTGTGAAGGTCACTATTTTGGCCAGCAGGACACTCTATTCCCCAGAACAGAGAGGAGAGGAGCTGCAGTGGCAGCCTCTAATCCTCTTTAATTTGTTTTCAGATGGGGCTTTGGAATACCAGCCTGCTCCCTAAGCAGAGATCACATAAGAACGTGGGCTGGGACAGCTGTCTCCTCTTCTGGTGGTTTTTAATACAGGTCTGCTCACCAACCCACCCCACCCTTCAATGAATAATTCTGGTGCTGAGCTGAGTAGTTACTTTATGTGGATTTTAGTTTGTTTTTAAAAAAAAAATGGGATGCAATTCCACATAGTACAAAAGCATGGCAGTGCCAGCAAGGCTGTGTCGGGAAAGAAAAAAATAGAAAATGAAAGTGGGTGGGGGTGGGGGTGGAGATTTTTGTTTTGTTTTTTTCTTTATCAGCAGTCATGTGGCCTCCTCCTCTTCAGCTCTCTACACAAAACAAAGCTTGTAATTGGGTTTGGGTGTGTCCCTGTTCTCCTTTGTTTGACGGTAAAGGTGAATTGTAAAAGGAAAAAAACAGACGGTTTGCTTACCTTGCCTACATAGAGGTGAATTGTATCAATGAGTAGAGGACTTTGCTGTCTCCTTCTCAGCTTCTTTTTCTGCAATGTCGGTCAGGCGAAGGCATGGTTCTGTTGGAGTGATGAAGCACATCTTGAGAGACAGAGGGGGTTTAAAAGCTGCTGAAACAAAGCATGCAGGCAGTAGGTTGGCTATGCAGGCAGAGGGCTGGCAGTCCTTTAATCCTCACCACAGTGCTGATAAATCGGCATGCGAGTTTCATTTTTATCCCCCTTACCAGTTTGCTTGGCTCTTGAGTGATGAACAAACCCCCACTCGCCTTTGAGGCCTTTTGATGTAATATCCAACCATGGATTACGCCCTTTGCACTGGGCCAGATTGGTGCTGAGACACTGGGCTAACAGGTGGATGGTCTCAGATGGTCCAGTTAGCTTTTAGGCAGACAGACAGTGTAGTCAGATCAGTGAGGTGGGGGCAGCAGTCTAGCCAGAAAGCTTCACTGACACTAAATAACTAGGTAATCTCCCACTGGCAATTGCACAATAAATGAAAAACCTTTATAACTTTTGAACAATATAGCTGAGAATAAAAAAAAAAGGTAAGAAAAGCTAGACAAGCCACTGGTTATCAATAATCACTTTGATCACTCTCTATGTTCCAGTAACACCCTCCTTGCTGTGAATCTTCTAAAACTATTATGTGTTTTATGTGCCACTCTTTGAACTTTCAGTCATGAGTGCAGTCTGTGGTGAATTTCTGTAACCTCCTCCGTGCTTCTCTTAGATCTTCTCATTGATCCCCGGTGCAGTTTTTGTTGAAGTCACACCTTGTACGTTGCAAATTATCACACAAAGTAGGATGAGATTAGAATGAGATTCTATTGAGAAGATGCTATCAAAAATGTGTTTTGTCTGTGGGTTTTGTGTGTCTCTCTCTCCCTCCCACTCTTTCCTACTTTAATTTACAATTTACAAAAAAAAAAAAAAAAAAAAAAACTGATCCCCTTGCCTCTAAGCTGTATGATGATTGTGTAAGCATAGATTGAAGATTATGCGTTCATTTTTCCCCATTGCATCATGCATAACAGGACTCCCCTGGCCTTAAATGAAGTTAGCTAGGTGACAGATTTTCTTTTTTTTCTGTTTTATGTGCCACTGACTCATTTGGACAAGGAAAAATATACTTCACCGCGAGCAAAAGATGAGGTTAGACTAGCAGAGAGGCTCCTTTTGAAGGCCACTGGAGTTAATAGAAATATAAAATACAATACCAGAAATCAGTTGAGCCACGAGCACAAACCTGCAGGTTGTGATTGTCAGGAAATCTTAACACACTCAGGCGTCAATATCTTAATTGAGGTCACTTTGTCAATAGTTTTCCTTCTTTTTTTTTTTTGAGGTTATGAAGACACACTGAATCTCCTCTTCCTTGGCCCTCAACACAACCGCAGAACAGTTTGAGAATAACAGTCGCTGCCGTTGAGAGATTATGTTTGTGAAGTGGTTGAGTGAGGCTTCAAAGTGCAAAAAACAAGAGCACACCACTGCAAAGATGTTGTGAATAGTCACTGAAACATGGCCTTCTTAACGGCAGCAATTCCGCTGTGATAAATTGACTCTGCAGTTTATGTTCCCTGCATGCTGGATGCGTTCTTCAAACCCACCCGTTTGACATTCAGAGCAGCCATTTCTCCGCACTGCCCCCGTCCCCTCCCTCGTTTCCTGCCATTGCTCATGACCTGTGGTGATGCAAGGGTCTACAGATTGAATGCACAAACAGTGATTGATACCCTAGTGAGTCTGTCTCTGGGTTACCAGGACAACTTGCTTTCCTTGGTAACACCATTATGACTTTGTTGAGGCCTTTATTAATATGGCGCCCAGGTCCCGTTTACCTTATTAAAAACAGATTGGAATATCTCTTTTCCAAGAGTCTGTGACATTTCATTCCTCTAGATTCCTCTAGGTGGTCTGCTGTATTTATTACTAATGGGGAAAAAACAACAAATAAACTGCTTGGTATCCTTCAAGAAAAGCATCTGGTCTTTTTGAAAATAGAGTTTGTACAGGTGATAATTTTTAAATGAACACAAACATCAACCCAGATTTTTTTACAAGTTGAATGTATATGTACAGTACCAGTCAAAAGTTCAGACATGCCTTCCCATTCCCTTCAATGAGAAAGTGTGTCTAGACTTTTGAGTGGTACTCTGTATTAATTCCAGAGAATAAGAACATACTCATATCCACACATGGGGTGCGTGGAGCATTGTTCCAGCTCCATGTGGCCTTTTGAAGATCTTTTACAATGAATTTGAAAACTTATTATTGAACAAATATTTAAATTATCCTTTATCTCTCCATCTGTGTATATAGCCATCTATTATCATGTGTTTGTTTGCACTTGACTTTGGCTGTTTGCGTGTGTGCATGCATGTGTGTTTGTGTCACTAAAAATTGGACTGTGACTCCCGCTCTGCTCAAATGTGTTTACTTCATGTATAACACCCACACGCATTGTACCAGAGGCTTTTACTGAAATTGGAATGAAGAATAGTGAATAGAATCATAAAACGCTATTTGAAAAATTACTTTGAGGCAGGATTTAGGGAACACATTTTCTATTTCTACTGCTGGTGTCCGCTTAGTTTTTTCCGGGCAAAATAAACACTTCTAAGCAGAGCAGACACTTTGACCACTTTCTGCTTGTGTTCATGTCTGTAGCTGATTTCCTTTCTGTAGATGCTGAGTAGAACATTACAACCTGGTTACTTCATATTCAAGTGTTGCTCTCTATAATGAGAGGAAAAGTAATACAAAAATCTGCCATTATCAGCTCACTCCAAGTTGGTTTAAATTCACCCAAAAAAAGTTTGTACAAACACCAAACACACACGACAAGGAAGTTCTAGCAGTTGATCTTCCAAATTCAAGCAAAAACTTAATAAGCAAGAAATGTAATGAAGCAGCAAAATCCAAATATTTCATAGCCAAAGAGCTGCACCGTCAGCTTAAAAAAAACAACTTACATTTACTCCATAACTTCCTATATTTACCTCACTGACTGTCCCTTATTTATGAAAACTCATACAGATCCACACACTGGTGTATCATACTGCGGCACTGAGCCATAAGAAGGCTCTGCTTGCTCACTGTAGTGTGTGCACCATCCCCAGCCTGCTTTATTAAAGGTGCAAGACATGAAACTGTTCAAACAGGTCTTGTTCACTTCAACTCTTTGGGGGCTTACTCTTTTTTGGTGAAAACAATCAGTTGGTAGAGTATACTGACTGTGGGACAGGCAGCAATGGCTAATACTACAATCTTGCTCCATAAGAACACCATTTACATTCCCAAAAAGTGTTATTCTGAAGCCATAAAATGAGTTGAGCAGAACCTATTAATATTTTACATTTGAACCACTACGCTTGCTACTACTGTACCATGAAACTAAATAATATCCCCTACATACTTGTAGAGACATAACTTCCATGCAGCTATTTTCAGAAACCAGAATTACACAGCCCTCCGTGAGCTGAAATTTGATTATTTCTCAGTAAATTATTGAGATTGGCAGCCACAGAACAACAATAAAAAATAATTTCCATCTGCAATAATGAAGCCAGGAGGCAGATGGATCTATATTTAGCCAGCAGGAGTGATGCAGGTTTTGCAATATCCTCTCAAAAAAACAAAAATGCATTTTATTGTACTGACATGTCATAAGGTAAGCCCTGTTCTCATAAAATGTACCAGATATTATTATGATGAATCTCTTAAGCAAGGCAAAGGGATATTGGTGTACACTATCACTTTAATACTATTTAAAACACCAATGGCTTTGTGTGCACTGATGCAAAAGCTCTCACATGGTTGTAATGGTCCTTTAAAAATCCCCAATTTTCTGTAGGTTATAGAAACAGGTTTTTGTAATTCAGAGTTTTAATGATATTCCATTTTGTCAGCAGTGTTTTGTTCTTGATTTTTAGCTGTCAGATCTCATTGCTCTACATGTAAAAACACTTTCTTGTTGGTTGTTATGTCAAAAAACTTTGTTCTCCATTGTTCACAGTTTTTCCTTTTTCATCCACTGTACTAAAAATCAGACTTGTCAGCCTGTGAGTTTTACATTTTGGAGCCTTTGCTGGCATCACACAGCCACAAAGTGAACATTTCACATGCAGGATTGTCACACTATCAAAAAAAGGCCTTTTGTAATTCCAGCTCAGTGATAAAACGCAGTACTCTGTGGACTGCAGAGCACCCTTGCCAGCACTGCTGCTGAGAGCAGAGAGCGGTGCATTGGTCCTTTTTAAGTCACTAGTTTCTTTCTGTTTGTCAGCCACTTTTGAAATATGAATAAACAAATGTGTGGTTATCTCCCAACAGTGATTATATCAGGCTTTACAAATCTCCACAGGATACACACAATCTAATGGCACATTTGTTATCCCCACACATACAAGTTCCCGGATGGATAATCTACACACTAGAAATGGCTATGTCATTTTTCCTGATGATGTGGCCATGAAAACTCTGGTACTCCGACTCCCCGGAGGCTACTTGCATGCTGCAGCAGTGGTCATCTTCTGTCTTTATCATGCGAGACTCATGTTGTTGCTGTTGGACCAAAGCCTCGCATCCTCCAAAAGTGTGTTTTTTATGGGTCAAGAGAGAAAAGGGCTTGTTTTCTTGTCGGCATTTATTTATTTTCTTGAAATTACATGACAGGTTTTTAACATGATTCATGGTGCTGAGGGTCATGGAACTCACACAGCAAGTAAATGAATAGCTTCATATCTAGTAAGGAATAACAAGGAACAGCAAGTCCTATATTTGCAATTTTTCTTGATGGCAGCTGTTCACTAATACAGGGATAGAAAAGAAAGAGTGGGATATAGAGGGATCAGAGATTCACTGCTTTAGTTGGCCAGCTAACTGCAGCAATGACATACACACCACTGCAGCTGACTAACTCCATGTGGGAAGGCTGGCTGCATTTCCGCTCTGGCTTCAACTCTTCTCACCAATGACATGATAATTCCACATGCCTAAGGCCATTCAGAATGAGCACCCGCTGATAGGGTTCCTTGTGATTGCTATCCACTATAGCAGTACGGGCTTGTGGGAGGGCGATGGATTACAATGGATGGGTGCTGACACTCTTGAAGCTGAAGCATGTCATTAAACAGTAAATCACTCTGATTGAACAACGCATTGGCTCCCAGTTTTTCTGTTTGCAAAAGAAGACCTTCTCCGCAGGCACAGATTGTGTTCTTGGCCAGAATAAATCAGCAACCAGTCATTCAAATTGTCCTCCCATGTAACACTTTCTGGGCCCAGTTCGCATGTACAGTTACAAATTGGTGCCTGAGATGTGTCGACTGTGGTGAACAATCACAGCGATGTTCATTCATCCGCTTTAAACACTGTTAGTTTGATAAAGGTGATGATAAAAAACACTTTATATTTTAGCACGTTTTATATTATCAGAGATTAATTCTAGCATTACAAATGTGAAAGTGTACCCGTCAAATAACCAAGTGTTGTGTGATGAGAAGAAGTAAAGACAAAGACAATGCTATGTGGAGTTTAAAACAACAGCAAAATAAACATTATAATACAAACAAGAGATTTAGATGCATAATCTACATAAAAGCTTTGAATCCATTTGTTAATGTTTGTGCATTGCATATATTTGTGCACGTTTCCTGCTGACAGAAGATGATCAAACAAGTGAAGTTGAAAGGAAACATCTATTTCTTTACAGACCTGTTTTTAGTCGTTTGGGCTATCATTTGTGGTTATAACACCATGACATTTCTGAGGTCTGGGGATAAGGCAACACAGGTAGATACAGCTTTACAACAGAGACCAATATGGCAACACAAGCTGTCAGACAAATCGCTTGTGTGGCTGATATGAGCAGTCCTCTTGTAAAGCTGTGACTAGCAGAACTGCCACATGTCCACATCTCAGCCATGAAGCAAAACTGTATCAAAACCAATAGGAATGTATAGGCTTAAATAATACAAATAAGACCAAGGTTGGATAAGTGACTTCAATTTGAAAATAAAGGTGTAATATCCCTGTATCCCTTACAAAGAATCCATAATACGCTGTACGCTTAGGATCTGATGTCATTTCATGTGCCTCAAAACAATTATTTCTCTGGTGGTTGAGTCTAGAAAGCCTGCACAACAATAAAACTGTTTCAAAAGGCAGCAAAGTCCCAAGATGCCCTTTCTGTGCTCCATTCAAAAACTGTATTATACCGTCTTATTACTTTTCATATTATCTAACCAGTGTTTAACCAAACCTATGTGGGACTATAAACTAAATATACTGTATGATGACTTTTTTTTACCATCATAAAAAAAGTCCCACTACCCTCATGTTCTAAGAAATAAAAGGAATGAAGCAATTAAGGTGTTTCTATATCTGTTTCTTCTATTAGAAGCTTAAATAGCCTCATTTAGTGAATATTCTTTATTGATAATAATGTGAATAAGATATATAACATGGGCCATTTGCATAATCTATATCCCTGTTTGCCCTAGGCTCTGGACCTTTTTGTGGGCATGTTTCTGAAGAGACCCACATAACATTGACTAAATGCAAAGATTTCAAATGGAGAGGTTATTGCTGCCAAAACATGTAAAGTATTAATACGTCAGCCACAGCTTTTCCAAAGAGCCCCCCCCCCCCCCCCCCCCCCGCGCTCAGCCAATCACTTATTTGCCTCAAGTTTCTGCCTTCAAATCAGTCACTTGGCTTTTAGAAGTGGAGTTATTAGCTGAATTCATAGATTACACGGGTCCATATTGCTGGACTTTCACAGTGGAAGCTGGTGCCAAGTATATTAGATATGTTTAATTACAGATGATGTAGTACAACTGTGCCAAAAAATCTTGTTTTGCTAAAAGACATGAGCACAAGTATTGATGCAGTATGCCACACTGACACTATGGTATCCTGTTTCTATTTGAGTAAAAATGATTCAACATGAGCTACAACATTTATCCTCTGTTCTTGCAATCACTTTTTCCAACAAAAAGCAACATATTTTTTTTCCACATATACTCTTTCCTGGAAGTGATAATGCTTAACTTTGTTTTAGACACTACAAATCAGCTCTGTTTGTTTACACTGCTTAGAGGCACAGATGAGGAAAAGAAGTGAGAAAACTCAGCCATCCATTTTTCTCATACATTTCGTTGCACTGACATCTAAGCAAAGGTAGGCCATAGCTATAAATCACAGAGCACAATAACAGGCACATTTTGGGCCGGTCTATCATTGGGCCGTGTTTTGTTTTCTCATTGCATCTTGGCAAATTGCTGTTATTAATGGGAGAAAGCATAGTTTGCAGCCCTCATTAGATGTTGTTCCAACAGCGCCTCTGATGGATTAAGACAAGCTGGAGGCCTTGTCTGCCTCTACAACCAGCTAATATGAGCCAATTAAATGCTGTGCACTCTCTGGCCACTCCACACTTGCTTATGTGCTCTTACAATGATATCCAAGTATTCAGCTTCATGGCCAAATGGATTTTGGTTTCAACATAAGTAGATTTTCTGCAGAACTATATGCTTACCCTCACACTGTATGATAATAAATTATGTCCTTTTTAAAGCAGTTGGTTTCTGGTTGCTGAACATTTTTGCTTTGATCAGAAGTTAGTTTAAGATCTTCATCCGCATTTTTTTTTTTTAAACCTCTCCCCTCAGTAATTGGAACTATTTGTGACACAAGCTCTGTTGGTTCTACTCGGGATGTGAGAGGCACAGCTGCTATCCGAGAGTGTTGCATTTCAAGGTAACGTCAGCCTAGCAGAACGTCTGATTCATACAGAAAAAGCTTATGGGGTAGATGGCTGTGAGCGCTATATAAATATACCCCGGGCTTCCTTCGAATGCGGGGCTTATAACACAGGAAGGATCGATATTGTGCAGCGCTAGCATGAAAACAGAATGTAATTCTCTCTGTCTGCTGAATTTAAGCTCAGCTAAACCGAAGGTGTTCACGGTGCCAGACATAACTTGTTAGAGCTTACTGGATATATCCAGCCTGACGCTTAAGTCATATTACCTTAAAAGGCTCAAAAAGTCATCTAAGAAAAACATTTCACACCAAAGAACATATTTATGTGATTTTAACAAACTGTGGAAGAACTTGTTTTGTGCTTCTTTTTTACTCGTCGAGTTTTTCAAAAAACTAAAATCACAACTATAATATAAGTGCTGTTCTTTTTATCAAAGGAGAATCACTCTCCTCCTGAGGATTGAAATACTTTGCATAACACATTGAAGTAAAGTAACATTTCCAGCTTCAATCCATACAATATATTACAGCAGATTAAATTATTTTTTATAATTAATTTAAAACTCTTGGTCGGGGGTTTGGTTTGTTTTAACTTAATTGCTGGTGTTAGCAGAGCACGCAGCATAAGGTTCAATAAAAGCAACAATTTAGTTATTTTTTATTGTGATGAACATTTTCTAACAGTACTGACTTCTGATTGGAGACTTGTGTGTCCACTCAGAGCTGAGACACTCTGGGGCAGCTGTCTAAACGATCACAAGTGTTGAATTATCTCTGATGGGTGATGACTTACACAAACACTTTGCGCTATGTTGATTTTTGACGCTCCGAGTTGAATTAACACAAGCCTTTTTGCTGTGTGAATATTCATCTTATTAGCCCATGTTTTAACAAGGGCATCAAGTATAACAAGAGATATTGCTCCGTTGGAACACTTTCAACAGAGAATTGGCAAATAAAATGTGTCTAATTTATGAAGTCATTTGGATGGCATTGGGTGGTTATTGAATTGCGTGGGAATTATGCCCTCATGTCTTGGTATGTGCAGCCTGCAACTGTTCCAGTTTCTCGTAGGGATTATTTGAAATGTGAACTTCCCTGGCATGAGTGCATAACCCATATAATTTGCTCTTTTAAAAATTCCTCATCCCTCCCCACATGCTCGGGAGCATTTTTCTGTCATTGGCTATGTAACATTTTCCTCTGTGCCACATAGTCAATGAATTGTTCACAATTAATCCCTGAAACCACACAAGAAGACCACTAGATTTGTGTACAGTATGCTTTGTATTGTCTGAATAATGCACCCTAATAACAGGCTTTATTATTCTGTATAATTGTTTATACATTACAAGTGTAAGCGTATACAGTGCATATCCTGCAGGACTGGGTTGAATTTAGAAGTATAATACAACCTTTTTCTAAAAGTGTCCCTTCATGAAGATAAGGCACATGTTTATCCCCTGGTGAGTGAGTAAAACTATTCCACAGAGTGAGTTGACTTTTTTTTTCTTGTAATATTCATTACAACCACCTCTCTGGAAAACTCACAAAGAGACATTTACAAGGCCAGACTGCTCCTCTTGTGGGTTCATAGTAAGTGGTTAGGATTTTCTCTAAGAGCATCAGCTCTGTGTTAATGACATGCAGTCTCCGGAAAGGTTTATCCATTCAATTTGACTCTAGAGAGAAGATCTCTTCAGCCTGCTGATTAAATTAAGATTCTTTAATAAGCATATCTAGGTGCACTGACACGAGAGACATGCTGATCTGTGTCTACCAATGCAGATACCCAAGACTATCTATTTAAAAAGCAAGTTACACGGAACTTCTGCAATATCACATCTTTTTCTTTCAGTTACATAGCACAATGTGTGAATGATTACTCACCTCTTTTCTACTTTGCCGTGCCACTCAAATCCACCGCTGTATTGTGTAGTCTTTTCTAAAATTAGAAGTTCAGTATTCATGTTGGACATGCAGTATACCTTTGAATTATTCAGTGAAGTCTTATTCTCATTCACACTGCTCTAAATTGTATGTAAAACTCAGTAATTCTGGAAATCCATACTATTTTGCTGATGCAGTATTTTTGGTGTATAGTTTACCTTTTTGTGAAAGATAAACAACAATGTAGACAAATAGATTCTTACACGAAAGACCTTGCAAGGGACAGTCTCTTTACACTGTGAAAAAAAGGGAAAAATGTGCCATTTCAGCATGATTTCACTCAGGCAACAGAATAATCCTTGTACAGTGTAAGGACCAAGCAATGAGTGAATATGTGAGGAAGTTACTTATATCGAAGGTTCTCTATTTGTGAAAGTCAATTGCACCTGCACTGTAGCTGTTTTAGGTGCATACAGTATACATGCTTTTCTTACTGAACCTGTTAGGTATTTTGGTGACTAAGTGTGAACACTGCTGCATCTATGTGGGAGGAGAAGCTCACTACACGGGTGTATCGCTAACAATCAAGAGGAACAGAGCAATATGGAATATGCAATAAGGATTTGCATGGATTTACGCAAACACCATGCCAAAGGTTGATGACGCAATCATGTTTTTCTCTGATATTTTGTCAATGAAAAGATCCTTTTCAAGATCTAACCCAGTTCGTGGCCGCAGTAGAAAAATGAGACATGAGCCATTTTTCATTATGATTACCCCTACAGTACATGTGGGTGTAGTGGGAATGACTGTTGCCTCAACATAAAACTGTCAGCATACATCGTGACACACATAGTAGATACTGGCTGCCACCTCTTTGTTGATTAGTAGTGGAAATGACTCTCGTCCTATAGACACACAGGTTCCTGTGGTGGACAAGCAGTTCATCAGGCAGGACATGAGTCATCAGACAAAATACTGTCTTTTTCTTTTTTTTTTCTATTATTTTTTAAATGGAAATGCTTCACTGAATAACAACTTCTCTCTTTCTCTCTCTCTCTCTATGTATGTTCTGTCTCTAACATCTTTTTCAAATAATAGCAAAGTGCCACAACAAATTTAAGAGAAAAATATTCATTTGAAAAAAGCCAAAGAGATATAGACAAGAGATATCGACATTGTAACATTTTGACCTGGAAATGAATCTCTATTGTACAGTATTCAAAAGCTACATTATCTGTCGTTTTCCTTTCTTTTCCGATCAGATGTTGGAGTCTGTTGATACACTGAGGACCTCAATTTGTGTTCATGGGGTCCCATTTCCCCCTTTTTATACTGTGTTTTTACTGCTATATCTAGCATATTTTTTTCTTTGCATTCTCTTGAATACTATTCGGGTTGCTCATCTTTCAGTTTTTCAGTGTTCAGTGGAAGTCAACCCACACACCACTGCTGACTCCATCTGCTTGCCAGAGACTTTCCTTACCCTTTTGTAAAATAGATATATTTTGAGATATATATATTTGGACACAACATTGAGACCTCCCCTAATTTTAGGTTATGTGTTACCACTTGAATGCATCCTTCAATCAGCCCTCATTTAATTGCACCCCCTGCAGTCTATTCATGCATTTATTTTCTCCTATTATCAAAGGGTAATTGCCTTTGTCTTTTTATTTGGATGATATAACTTCAAACCTTTACTGACTATCGCCTTAAACATGTATGTGTGGATTAGATAAACTACACCTGCAGGTCTGTGTGAGACATTGTGTAGGAGTTTTTTTTTTTTTTTTCAAAGAGCTTATGATCAGGCATAATAAAACAAGGTCAAGAATCCGTCTGGCAACTTTTCTCTTTGAGAAACCAAACTTCAAATCAGTGTCTGACATCAGAACTGAATAGTCAATAGCAATTGAAGATCCTTTCTTATATTCCCTTTACTTCTTTTGTTTTTTAACATTGGTGAGTGTATGCGTGGGGTTACTGAATCTACTGAGATCTAGATAAATTAAAAAGATAGATGGATTTAAAAAATAAAATAACATAATTTTTCAAATGACATTTGTAAAGCTCCAAGCAGATTCTGAATATAAGGAAAATATGTTATTGTATAAATATAATGACTTAACTGTCCTTGTCAAGCAATGGCAGCTTTACTTTTTAAAATACAATTAATCAGGAATGAAATATATTTTTTCTACTCATTACTCACTCTCAATTGTGACATTTCTAACATTATATATGCCAATCTGCTCTTTTCTTAGATGTTTATTAGCTGAGCATGTTCATTCAAGGACAAACTTCAGATAAATCACTGGTGAAACGTTTCTACAGACTTCTGTTTAACAAGGCATGCAGGATAATATGCATTTATTGTGAGGACTATTTATGTCCTAGAATATGTATACATTCATCCAGATTTCACACACTTTTCTGTTTCAAGGAAGATGGAATTTGAATTTGAGACAACGGGATAGATAATACTGTTAATTGATGATAAATAGCTCCGTCAACAGCTATAGCTATGGTGTATATCACATAGTGTGAAAGATAAGAGAAGTGGTTGCACTCAAACTCAAGTTTGTTTGCCTTAATCTCCAAACTAGATGAATACATTGTGCAAGGTCACCAAAAAATGAATGGCTTCCCCTTCCTTAAGTAACTAGCACTGAAGTGGTATTTACCAAGATTAACCCTGATGTGGGAGAGAGCTTGTTGTGCAATAACATAAAGATGAATGATGGCATTATTCCAAAAGAGAATGTGGACTCACACATACTAATATGCTAATATACTAAAGTACTTTAAATAGAGGAATGTTGACTAAAATTTACCTCAGTAAGAAAAAAAAACAGGCAAACAAACAAACAAAGCACCAACAAAATGTATTTTGTTCTGACTAAGTGTTCTTTTCATGACTCTAATGAAATTCCTTTCTTTTCCCTTCTTTTTTTCCAGGTTATTTGACAGTTACCATAGAGCCCCTGCCTCCTGTTGTTGTGGGAGAGACTGTTACTCTCAAGTGTAACTTCAAAACTGACGGAAGGCTTCGAGAGATTGTTTGGTACAGGGTGAGTAAACCTGTCTATATTTTCAGTTCCATTAAGCAGCCAATATTCCCTGTAACATCCATTTAATTCATAGCAAACCAATCAGAATCGGAGGGGGGGGGGGTCAATGCTAATAGTCATATCACGGCTTTATGAGCGTGTTAGAAGAGAGTAACCACGCACTGTGAATTTTCAATTGTTAGGAAACAAGCTATTATTTTGGCCAGCTGTATGGGAGGCATCACTGACTGTAGCTTGGGAATTTGATTTCTCAAGCCGCCGGTCATCACCATCATGTCTTAATAGTTCACAGCTGGTGATTCAACAGTTATTAAAATCCCAGTTGGTTTACTGTTTAAGTGACGCCAGTAATTAAATTGAACAATAAATAAATACATACATAAATACATACAGGTCCAAGATTTACTTTATTTAATCCATAAATCTGTCATAATGCGTGGATATTGTATGAAAGGTAATATCAATAAAGCAATATACATGATATTGCAATGAACAGAGGAAACATTTCTTTCACTGAGTCACTGATGAGCACTTGAAATGGAAAGCAGTAGCAGCTGCAACAATCACAGTCTTGCCTGACCATTGTTTTTGCCAAAAACTCTCCAATATTTCTCGAGCACCATACACAGCTTGTCTTTATAACAGCAGCTGACTCTTCACC
This sequence comes from Scomber japonicus, assembly GCF_027409825.1. NCBI lineage: Eukaryota > Metazoa > Chordata > Actinopteri > Scombriformes > Scombridae > Scomber > Scomber japonicus. The sequence goes on along the minus strand of NC_070580.1, from coordinate 29,250,449 downwards.
AAGTTGTTAGTGACGTTGTTGAGAGGTGATTGGATTCAAATTGGTCAAATTGTTGAGTCTTAAATGATATCAATAATTTATTAATTTGTTCAAGTACTGTGGGTCTTTCTTAAAATGTATTGCTCTCTCTCTCTTGTCTTGGTCATGATGCAGTTTATCTAATCTAATGACAGATGGCTTACCAAAACAAACAAGACGACAAATACATTGCAAAGGGGGCCTCTGCTCATGAAAATAAACTAGTTTGCAGCTGTTTAAAGCAGCACTCCCTTGATGAGATACATGAAGTTCAGTTTACTCATCATGAGTAGTGCTATTCTGCATGGGGAAAACAGTTGTATAATGCCTGCTTTATTTGTGAAAAGTCTGAGAAATAACCCCGGTGATGCCATCTGGCAAAAGGCATTATTGAGTTACATTTCGGGGGAACTTAGCGTCCAATGTTTCTGGAGGTTGACTCACTTTAAATTTTACCCATTGTAATAGCCTTTGTTATTCCTCTGACTTTATAGAAGTTAAGTACTAAATTGCTGGAGTAACCCTTAGTTAGTGAGCCCCAGTTAAGACTGAGTATTCATTTAAGAGGGATGGTAGTGAAAGATGAGAAGAGAAATCTGCCAAAAATTAACACAAACTACAGTTCTGCAGTTCACATCCATGTGCTGTATAGCAGAGACGGCATATAAATGAAATTATGTTACAGAGTGAAAATATTTCAGTGGAGCATCATCAACTGATTGCACCAGTTTACTCCCATCAAATAATAAGCCTCTGATGGCAGAAAGAAAATAATAAGCTTCAAGGAAAGTGATTTATTGCTGTTGTGCTGAACTGAACTAGATTGCACATGTGTAAACTATAATGTGTGTAAATTAGCCTTAGCCATTCACTTTAAAACTCAATTTCTGAGCTCTTCATCAACTTGGGTCACTGACCAATCAGCTGGCCCCGGGTGATCTTAGTGGCAGCTGGCCAACATGTCATCATTCCTGATCGATTCAGCATCTTACTTTATAATTATCTATCTAGCATTTGATTATTGTGAATGTACAGCACAACACTGGTGGTGGTGACATTCACCTTGCTTTCACCCTCCTCTCTGAGCTGGAACACTGTTCATTAATGAGCGAGTAGCGTTTTATTGCTTAGGCAGGAACTCTGTCTTTAGAGTAGTTTCTGCTTTCTCACTTTTATTATTGTGAAATAAAACGGTGTCTTTGTACTCATCTTAGCAAATGCTGACCTTTCAAGGTAGGACAGAAGAGAGATTTATGGCACTTTACCCGTTCACCTTAGTATCATTGATCACTTTCACGGCTGTGACAATTTCATTTAATCAGGCAGGGATTGGACTGCGTTGTTTTGCTTGTATTCTGTCAGATTTGTGCGGTGTCTATTGATAGCTGTAGTTTAAATAACCGCTTTCAGAATAATGCTTCTCATATTAAGTTTTCTCACGAGGAAAGCAAAGAGCTTGTAAGAGAAATCGGCCCCATCTCTCTGGTGGCCCCTGCTCAGCACAACCGTTGATAAATTATAAATCAATTACTCATACTCGCCTGCCAAAGTTTCTTTAATCTCTGCCTTTTATTTGACTAAATTGTGTTGACTTCTCATTTTACCTCCTGTTCAAATGGAACTGGGGTTGATACTCACCTGGGGAATCCTCATATCTAATCGAAGCCTGGCCAATCAGACAGAGGGCTAGAATAAACTGAATATTTCAGCAAGTGCTCAGTCGTGGAGCTTCATCCTGACGTATTCTGTTTGAGGTTTTTTTTTTTTATGCACGACACATCCAGACTTCAGTCAGAATTAGCACGTCTCAGGGTGTACTTAAGATAAACCTGATTACTTCAGAGAACCTTTCAAGCCACACAAATTCTTTACAACATTATATATAGAACAAGAGAGATAAAAGTAATGGATTTGATACGAGTGCCACAATGGTTTGTATTATATTAAAGCATTTTGTATTTTCTTTATCTCTGAGGTTTTTATTATTAAGATTTTGACTTGACCTTTCCATATTATTTGAAAAAAACTTACCATACAATACTTTATCATTGATTTAACCCTAAAGGTATCCTGTTTTTTTTGTCCACTATGGAGCAGTGTTTGTATGAATGGGTTTGTTTGTCTGCACACCCACTTGGTGCAGTAACACAGTAATGTGCCAGTGAAAGGCAGAGAAGAAGGCAGCACGCAAGTAATCAAGGATGCACTATAACCAATGCAGGTTTTTAAAATGTTCCAAAGGTCCTTGCAAATGTTGAATTAGGAAGGGAACACATTTAATAAATTTGTTAGACCTCAAGGATACACATAATGTGCTTGGTGAGTGTAACTGAATATTAACAAAAAGCTTTGCATGTTTACAAGAGGACTCCACAGTCTAAAAAAAAACACACCACAGAAGCCAATTTGAGTTCGAGAAAGGTGTTTGACACTTATCTTCTATTTCTTATTCAGCGTACAGTAGTCATCAACTGCACCTTTTTTTCAGTGACCGCTTTGAAAATGTAGTGGCTGTGATGATTAAGTATTAATAAAGTAGCTTAAATCTGTTTTAATACTTTGAACCCAAAGATTTTTCAGGTCTGGCCAGAGTCCACCGCTGCATAACCTGCAGGTCCGCGCCCTGGAAGCACTGCAGTTTAATTCAATGATTCTCTTCTGTGCAGTGTGGGAATGCATCATGCAGTGGTATACATATATATATATATATGAGTGCTTAAACATGAACATGAAACATCAAACATGGGTGGATGGGATGGATGGACATTTATTTATCTTTGTTTGTAACTTGTATATGTATAAGGATGTATTGTTCTTTTTATTAATTATTTTTTTTATTTTACCCCATGTGACAGGATAGGCTGTCATGTCATCTGTAATTTGTCGTGCTATCTTTGTCTGCTTTGAAAGAGGATCACAATGGAAATAAGTTATCCTTAAACTTCACTGTGTTATCCTTGACATTTTAAATGCCTACATATTAGTCGCAGCATGTAGCATTTTATATCTATTTGCTTGTTATGTCAAATGAATAAAGATAAAATATAAAAAAAATCCCTCATAATACCTCTACTTTAGTTTACTCAGGATGACACAAGATTAGGAGACAGACAAAGAGAGAGTGAATGGAAGAGAGTCAGAGCAGTCCTCGGTAATGGATGTGGTATAGTCCTGCTGTTAATGCTTCAAGAGCAAATAAATGAAAGCCTCTAAAGTGTGTATGATATTGCACTACAGGCCATATGAATGTTTTTCGTGAGTGGTGAATACTGGCAGGCCATGGATTAAGCACTATAGATGTGTAATACCATCAAGCTGTCTGCTATGCTTTAATAGCGTACCAAATAGTAATGATGGATCATTTGATAGGGTGGTGCTAATGTGCTGGCTGTTTAGGAGAAGAATGTCAGCATGGCTGCGCTCAGAGACTGCTCCTCAAAGACGTGCGCACAAGCTCATCTGATGCTGTGCTCGTTTTAATTTATGTCATTCTAATGAATATATACATATGGGACCTCTCCCAGTGGGCGCCCAGGTACATCATGCTGACAGTGGTGGAGCAGGCGGTATCTGTTAGCTTGCCTGTTGAGTGCCGCTCTGCACTATGCTTAATTTTAATCACTGGATCAACCGTCTATGCTCTCCTATTCTCTCTCCTTCCTTTCTCACTCTGCCCATTACAGAATTCCTCCATCCTGCCTGACATAACTCTTCTGGGATCCTCTCTCTCACCAACGCAAGTGTCTTCCCTAAGACACTTCCTTAATTTACCACTGGCCTGTCTGCTATCTGAGCTGGTTCTCTTCTCATCATTCAGCTGTGTCCACCTCTGTCCATTTCATTATTATAATTCAAACTCACCAGTTTTAATAATCCTGCTCTCTGCTGAATTGAACACCTCTCTCTGCCTCCGTGTGCAGTATGAGAATATCCTAGCTTTACAAGGTAGCAAGAAACAGTATTGACAATTAAAGACACATATTCATTATGTTCCATATATAGTTTGTTTTCCTCGTTAACAAATAGTAAAATAATCAGCATGTGTTATTGCAAGCAGGAGAAACAGAAATCCAGCCTCCACATTGTGAACTTTTTGTCAGATGTGGTCTTGTGATATTGCTTTTCTGATGAAAAGAATGAAGACTGAAGGTTAAAAGATAATGGTTTCTTTTTTCTCAAAGAAATCTCATTCAAATTCAAATTCAGGAGCTGAATGGGTGAATACCGTGCGTCAATATGGTGAGGTTCTTTTGAAATTATACACTTGTACCTTCTCTAATTATATCTGCATGCACCAAAATGATACAGTATATGCAAAGGGACATTTAAACTACTAGGTGGATGATTTTGTTTTTACAGAACAACAGTTTAGGGTAACAAATCACAGAAAGACTATAGGTGCATGTTAGGCATGTTTTTATATAGTCAGTCATAGATGTTTTAAGTTGCAGCACAATTAAAAACATGTAGTGGTTGTTAGTATAATTAACTTGTGAAATACCAGCACCCTCAGTACCATTAGCTAGCGCCCCTGCTTCCTTTCCAATTGCAACTTGAATAACAACTCCACAAGGTAAACAGAAGCTGAATATATATTTGATAATATGCTGTGCTAGAAAAATAAATGATGGTTGTTTTGCCAATTAAAGCTTTTATACAGAATATGTGATGTGGGATTCCCTCCACCCTCATGTGGGTGTGTTGGTATTTGTGTGAGAGCTACAACAAATCATTATCTTATAATGTCCAGATAGGACACCAACCAAAGACAGTTAAAAATCTCCATCATCAGCTGACTACCATTGAAAGCTTGACAAATTTTAATGAAGCCATCTGCCTCCACTGATTCTGTTCAGAGCATCATGAGTTAGCTTTACAACCGATGTGTGTTACCACAAGGCAACTGTATACAGTATAAGTATGTAGTTATGACTTTATTTGCAAGAATTAGAAGCCAGAATGTTGTACCTGTAATGATGAATAACCACCAGGCAGGATTACTCCATTGTATTCACCTAACCAGTAAAGTTAATTGTACCTAACCCAATGCATATTTTACCATCTGAACTGAATGTAGTACTGTGAATCATTATTGCTATTGTTCCAAACAGTAATCAAAAGATAGATTGTTACACTTAAATGTATGTTATATAGTTTAATTTCAGACTTTTGGAACTTTAGACCGATTGATCGCCAATATAGCTTTTCATTATTGAGTATTGCATTAACCTCAGTGACAATTCCTAGTTGTTGCAGAATCCAAAGATTGGTTTTCAAAGGTGGATACAGTGCAGCAGTGAAGCATAGTAAAAAAGAAAAAAAGTTACCTTATATTGCTTAACATGATATGAACAAAGCATTTAAGCCACATATGCCACAGTGGAGATGCTTTCATTATTGGCACCAGGCTAAGACAGTCCTTTCTAGAAAAACAATAGCATTGCTTGTTTGGTCAAGCTGCTTAAAACAATCAGACCTGACATGACTTTTCAGTTCAGTACCAAACTGAGAAGTAATGGGATGTTTAGTGAAGCAATTACATGGACAGCACCCGTGTCCACTTTCATGGCAATGGTCAACGTTGGTTAAGGTTTCCTTTAACTTACTTTGAGACCATGTTATCTTGAAATTAGATTTTATATAACCTTAACCACATAGTTTTAATAGTGTTTAGGAAGTGCTTTTAGAAAACTCAGTGGGCCATTTTGCAACGCACTGAAAAGTGACCCATTTTGTTGTGAAGGACATTTGACTTTGTTACAATGAGAGGCTCTCTTGGGTGTACCAATGATAATATTCTCCCCATCTCTGAAAGTTCTAACAAAATAAGCCTGTTTGTCCAGACTTCATGGCTCATTTGAACTAAGAGTGAGACAGTCACGTATAGACTCTATGTATCTACTTGGTTTTATGTGAATAAAGGTGCAGTGTGTATAATTTAGTGGCATCTAGCGAAACAGATTTGGCATAAATGGAATATAATATTCATAAGCATGTTTTAATGACTGTATTATAACTAGTAAGTAAACAACTAGCAAGTAGAAAGTAAGAATTATTGTGTTTTTATTACCTTTAGAATGAGACCTTTTTATATATAGAGAGCAGTTCCTCTTCCATGGAAACCCGCCATTGTTGCACTGCCATGTTTCTACAGTAGTCCAGAATGGAAAAAGCACACATTGACTCTAGAGAGGGCCTTTCTGTTTTTTTAATGAGTTTTAGACTAGGTATTACATGTTTTGCAAGGGGACGGGGACATGAGAGGTTGGTCGCAATATGCAACCTCACTGCTATATGCCACTAAATCCAACACACTGGTCCTTTAAATCTTATTTTCCAAAGTGTGCAGTGTTCACACCTCATAAGCAGACCATAGTCCTTAGTGACTTAGTAGCAGTTCTCGTACCGAAATGCTGCATGGTCTGTTCTTCCCTCTCGACACATTGCCATTATCTTAACAGCACAGAAGTGCTATACACGTGTACTTAAGTGTTTGCCAGCTGTGTTTGGACACAAGCCAGCTGTGTTAGTTGCTGTGAGGAGTACATGACGTTTATATTTGGAAATATGAAAATAGCTCTGTACATAAAACATGGACCAAACTACAATTGTATAGTTTAACGTACAGAAAGAAACTTATTGAGCGATATAAGTGAGATACTTGGTGCCCACACAAACTCAAATGTGCCTCATGTTATTCTAATACTCCCAACTCTTACAATGCCTCTGGTAGTGTTTTCCAGATTTACTTGTGGCCCACATTTTGACAAATCCCATTAAATCTGTTGACAGTGTCAAAGCACAATGTAACAGCTATGCAAATGACTTATCAGTTGTCACAGTCTGCCAAGAAATATAGGAGTGCATTACCTGAGGGCAGTGTGTCACTGGATTTACTGTTGGCTTTTTCTGGCCACAAGTTCCCGCAAAATGCTACGGCAACGATATATTATGGGATACTCAACGAAAAAGTAGTGTTTTTCTAGTCAGTAATCCTGTTTCTTGACTGTGGAGAGACACAGGAGGCGTCATATGTTAAATCCGAGTTTAAAATCTTCAAAACAGGGTTGCCTGGGCAACTGGAATCTGTGAGTACAGAAGAGAGCTCACTGAGTGTGTACGCACAGCACTCTCCTGTGGGGTTTTTGGGTGTCTAACTTCCTGCTGTTAAATCCCCAAGTGTAACTGTGTCGGTTAAAAAAGGAAAAGAAATCTTTACTCCGTTATGTTCTATTGTAGTATATAGTTATTTATTAATAATGTGCATATATATCTAAAAATCTATCTTAGAAAGAATATACGGAAATAGATTTTTCTAGGTGTGATAGTACACCAAAAAAATCTGTTGGAAACCTGATATAAAATATATGCGTGCGAAGCTGGCAAGGAATATTGCAGTATGAGGAAGAACAGGGCTCATACTGGATCCCCAAGTGCTGCACACTCTATACTGTTCAATTGTATTGCCATATCTGATTTACTGTGTGGAGGTATGGGATAACACCTATAAAAGCCCCTACAGCCATTATGCATACTACAAAAAAGAACTGCAAAGAGAGTTAACAATGTACAGTATAGCCAACACACCAACACACTTCAGAGGTATATGGAGAAAATTAAAAAGTCATATACCTTGAAGTTCATGGATCTGGTAGAATTTAACAGCACAAATTATGTATGAAGCGGGAAATAAGCTACTACCAGGTGATGTATAAAAAATGTTCTTCGACAGAGAGGGGGGGTTGTGATTTGAGAAGAAAGTAGAAGAAAGAAAAATATAAAAAGAAACTCCATGTTTGCACCACTTTATCAATTTGTGGGGATAATAGTCTGAAAGAGGGGCTAAAACAAACAACAAACATAAATCAATTCAAGAAGATATACAAAAAAAAAAAAAAATACCAGCACCAAATTGACACATTCAAAGATGATGTAAAAACCTTCTTCTATAGCTGTCTCCTGGCTCCATCACTGCTGGCTAATCGATACATAAAGTTGGTGTAATTGTTAATTCTTCTCTTTTGGAAAGTTGAATTCCCCTCTCCTATCTCTGGTCAATAAGGTGGTTTCAGACGCTGTTAGACAATCCAAGCTTTTCATTTGTATGTAACCACATTTAGGACTTGAAAGCAATATTTAGCAGTCCCACTCACTATGTACCTTTATCTTTACATTTGGGGAAGCTTCTTTCAATTTTGGAACTTAGGTTACCATCATCAAATGTAATCAAGCCACAGTAAATTCTACTGCTTTAGATAATGAATCAACATGCTCAACCCACATGGGTGCTGAATCCTCAAAGGAAAATATCAAAAATCAGAAGTAGGACAGCACTCCGCTTAAATTGCTTATTCATGCATTGCACAGATTTTTCGGGTAGCTGCCTTTCTTCAGCCCACAAACTGGCAATGGTGTTACAACTAAGCACAGGTGAGCTGCATAACATTATGAATATACAGGGAGTGTTGCATAGATGTATTCACATGTGCCTGAGAGCACTAAGAAATGCATAAATCCTTCCCTGCATGTCTCACCACAGCCTCTTATCAACAAATAACAATAGTACAACAGGCAGATCACTAGCAGAACCACAGGCCACGGTGCTGCTACAAGGTCTGTGCCAAAGGGCTTCCCCAGCCTCTGCCCATAGTGCTGATGTTGCTCTGGCTCCCAGGGCAAACTCTCAGTGCTTCCAAAATCCCCTGAATCTTCCCACAGGATAATTCGGCACCTGTGAGAATTAACTTGCTTGTTAGACAAAAGTACACTCCGCCTATTTTTTCTGATACTTTACATAGCCAACCTTCCTGAGTCTTGACATAAGCCCCTGTGAGAAACTACATTATTCTCTGTTTTTAAGTCTGTGCTTCAACTTTGTACAGAAGTATTTTCAAGATAGAGAACACTTACTATCACAATTAGTTTGCCTTTTGTGTCTGTTATTGGGTTATTTAGTTAATGTGCCCATCTGGACAGTAAAGTTTGTTGCTGTCCTCTGTAGACTTCTTTCTTTTTTTTTTTTTGACTGTGGCATCATTAAAGTAAAACAAGTGTTGAAGCATTTGCCTGCCTTCATCTTGCCTCTGCATTTGGGCTCGACCCCCTCATCACGAGCCCCTCAGAAGTACATTTATATGCCCTTTGAAAGCAATAAACCCCAACTCAAAACTGTCGTAAAAAATTGGGAATTAAAAATAATGTGAATTAGTCTCTTATCACAATGGACATCTAAGCATTATTATATGAAATTGTGATATATTCTGCAAAATGTATAATCTAGACAAACTAATCTTAAATTCTTTAGATATTGTTTTTCTTTTTATGTTTTGATCCTTTAGATTAAAGAACGACTTTCAAGCAGGCCCACAAGAGCCACATGCAGTGTAATAATAATACATTTTGCACCCCCAGTAATTACTCTACAACCTAGTTATACTCATTTTACCATTTATATAACAGAATTACATTATCCAGGATGCACTGTGGGGCTATTAGGTTTGTGATGTGGTCGTTTTCTTCTCCGGTTTTGTGTCTTTGACCAAATTGAGAGGATATCTCACAAGTGGGCACTTTCACACTTTACATTAATTGTAGAATAATTCCAAGTGCTAATAGATGTAATAAAGGTAGACATTTCTTAGTTTTAAAAATATATCAGATCCCAGTATGTGACCCGGTTCTCTCCAGAGGGCAAAACTAAATGTCCCTTATAAAATAACTTAGAAATCATTTTTATTGAATCTCACTTGAGCAATGTTTATACTACCTTTTCTGCAGGAGAAAAATTCAGCCTGCCCCTTTAAATACTGGCACAAACTTCTGTCATCTTTATTAGCCTGCCGCTCCATGCTGAATGTGGTGCCCCAAGGGGGAATAGGAGATAAGGTGATATGGATCACTGCACCACAACCTTCCCCTTTGAGGATGTCACTAGGGCAAATAAGCAGCCTGTTATACATGGAATGATAATTACACACTTCATGTCAGCAAACTAGTAGATGAGTCCCTTTTTATCCACAAATGCTAATAGCAACAAAGGGACTGATCATTGCCGTGCCTGTCTGAGAGCTTGTGCCACTAATGGCAGTGACTGTGATGACAATGGGATTTTTTTGTTTCCATGCTGCTAAGAGTGAATAATGCCTCCTGATTGTTAGCATCTCCCAGAGATCCCCAGGTATCTATCAAGAGCATACTCTGTATCTAATTAATTAGGTAATTCAACAAATGATTATGGAAAAACTCTCTATGAGGGTCATTTGACTCTTCCCCACTGATTCATTTTCTCTCCATGACAACATGATAAAATACAGTCTAATAATTACATCACACATTTTCATCTTTATGGTGAATGTGAGCATCAGGGTATAATATAGTAGTATAGATAGGGTAATAGAACTATACTATAGTAGTATAGTATATAGTCTTTAATCCCAAAATTATAGTAAAATGGAAGTTGATGACAAAATGTTTGCTTCATAACAAATCATTAACAATGGCCATCTGGGAGAAGATTTTGATTTAGAAGTCATCACTTCTGCTTCATTTTTTTAAGGCTTACTGTAGCTCTTCAAATTTTCAACATGTCTCAGAAACGTGTAATCTCTCAACCAGAATCATACCAGATTTTAGAAATCCATTCTAACAATCACAGAAGGATCAAACAAGAAAGTGATTACTTAGTGATTAGGAGTGGATCAGAGCCTCTTTGTGACATTTGCATTAGAGGAGGAAGTCATTTCCATGCCAGAAGAGTCTTAGCAGTAGCCACTAGCCTGCCTCAAAACAACACAGGTCCTCTGAGGGCACGACAGAAGCAAAACAATTATTTATTTAGTTCTTTATATATTTATTTACTTGCTTATTTGTTTACTTGAATAGACTGTCACTTCATTTTCTTCCAAAGGATAAAAAAAACACTCACATACAAACAGATGACATAATGTGAACTCTGCACAAGATGACAGGCTTTGGATACTTATTTCATAGACAGGGCTTTGTAAATGTACAATTATAAGTTTAAAACTCAAAAGTCCACTAGCTCCTATTACTATCTCTATGTTAGTCCCATGTAACCATAGATGCTATAAAATGTTTGGTTTTCAGGGTCTAGAGCAGAGCCAGCATCGGTGACTTTAAAAACTGTAGAAACATGATGACGTGAATGCTACTCATTTAATTTCATTGACTTTGAAAACAGAGGAGCATACAAAGCTGTTCTCACTGACTGTGACATTGTTTTGTATCCTATTTTCAAGATCACATCACCAGCTCCAAATTTAGAATGTGTTGCTAATTGAATCAAAACTATTTCACTTAGTTTTTCAATTAAAAAAAAAACAAGTAAAAATGTGAAACAGTTTATAGCTCTCCAAATTCAGAAACTAAACTATAATTGTAAAAGTTATCTAAGAGGTCATTAGATTTCTCTTGCATATACTACTGCACTTGGTTCATATGACTCTAATGACATACAGTGCCATATCTTGTGCCTTTGAAGGTGATATAATAACATGTGACAACCATTTAAAATTGTTGCACTTGTACTACTAGACATATGTAATTTGTGCCGGCCCCGTTCCTGCTGTATGATTGCATTTGAAAAGAACATTAACAGTCTATGATGCAACATCTGGGTGGGAGCAGTAACCATTGAGAAACCACTTTATATTTCATACAAATAAACATTAGAGTAATATTTGTACATATGAGTACTTTCTTATCTATTAAAGCTTCACAGAAACAGCAACAACATTAGAAAAAAATAAATAGGAGGGGAGACCATAACCCAACTAAATTATACTCTGATTGATGCTATCTAAAAGAGTCCATTCTCCATCAGTAAGAAAGTTGTTACTAATGATTGTGACTATCTATAAAGTTAGACATCATCCCTTAGCACAACAGTTATCATCCATCCATCTTTCAATCCCTTTCTGCTCCTTCTTTTTACTATTCAGAGTCATTAGCTTCTTATCCTAGCATCCCAGAATCCATTGAGTAAATGGCACATGGATTGGTCATCACTCGATCACAGGGCTAATCGGGGCACGAGTTATCAGCACTTTTTAAAGACGAGGAGTTAATTAGTAATGATTAAGGTCGATACTTTCTGGGTAACATATGCTACATTTTTGGCTGGATACATTCAGTGTAAGCAATTGAATCTGAAATATATGTATATCTGCAACGCTCTCTACAATTCAAGTTAAAGTGATTGTGAGTGACTTTTTTTTTAAATGTTAAAAACTATGAAGCAAAGTATGTTTATGCTTCTTTTCCTTTTTTTTTATTATTCCCACAACATAACATTTGAGCTATGATGTGATCTGCAGCAGGCTTATTTTCTTTCTATATTCTCTTTTATTCCCACAAAAATAATCAGGTCAGTCTCGAGATGATTGTTTTTTTGTTGATCCCTTCAAACAAGGCACTGACTCCATTGAAAAGTAGCCTGGGGCCAAACTTGCCCCCCTTTCTGAAAACCTGATTCTCTTTGGCAATCTGTAATAAATTGTTTAGATTTTGAACAACCACTCTGCAACCTTGCAGGGTAATGCAATACTGCAATCCAGGTATTGTTCCCCTCTTGGAATGGACGTTCAAAAGCATTAGGCTGTCGATACAAATTATTGTCATCCTCATTGTAACCCAGCCCTAAATCATACCACAGCGTTCTCAATTGATTATACTTTTCTGAAAATATGTGGTAATGCAGTAAAACAGTTGTTGAATGAAGATCCAGTAAAAGGTTTAAATATCAGCTATAAATTATGCATTTTTGTAGATATACCAGGCTTGATGGTGGCATTGTAAGCAGCACAATAAACATATTGAAAGTTAATAAATAGATTAATTTAGTTTAGAATGTTAAAAGCTTTTGATTTTGATAATTTTTCATTTTTTTCCCTCTTCTGCAGTCTTCGCCTTGAACAGAAATGTAACAAGGCCACATATCAGGTTTAGAAGTAAAACCTAATGAATAGGGGAAAAGCATCACAAACATCTTCTAATTAAAATAATAGTAAGTAATTAAAATTAGCTTGTGATAAATGTCTTTACCGTGGGATCCCATATTTCCCACTTGATCACAAATTACAGAGGCATGTGAACACAGGTGGCAAACATAGCTGTGAACGCACCACTGCCAGCACTTGAAGATGATTAAAAATTATCAGTTGGATTCAGATTAATACAGTAAAACCTGCTTAAAATTAGTAACCAATGTGTGCTTTAGTGTTATTATTGCCAAGTTTAACATTACTTGTACAATAAAACAATAGATCTTGATTTTTATTCGTGGGCAGACTAGTGAAATAAACACTTTGGAGTTGCAATAGTAAGCTTCTTCCACTTCTTCCTTTGAGGTTTGACCTTTGCTTGAAGGCTGCGGATGGCACTTCCATCATTTCTCTTCTGCCTCTTGCTTTTACTCAGTTTTTTTCAGGCAGCTGAAAACTATCTAGTGAGTAAAGTCAGAGAAAACACTGAATAGGTCACCAAACTATAATTGGACTAATCAGAGCAGTTATGAGAACTTATTGCACATACAACCTTTTAATATATAGACCATTTTATTGAGACGTGAACTTCACAGTAATGCTTTTAACACTAAATAGAATATAGCTGCTGGTGAGAGTTTCACTAAAAGGAAATAACCTTGAGTTTTGTATTTATTTCTTCTTTAATTGGAAGTTTCTTTATCTTAAAAGAACATTTTTTTCCTGACTTGTTTAGGTTTCTACCTGTCCTTTCTGTGAAAAGCTTTATATTAAACTTTGGGCACTTCGGAGCAAGTTTTTTTGTTTTAGTGACCCCTCTGTTAGCTTTAGTGTTAATGGAAAGTCTCAGGTGGTGAGTCATTCCTTGCCCAGTGTTCTTCCAGAACATTTTTTGTGTGATGAACTGAGGGTAGATGCCCTTTGTACTGAGAAATACTGACGTTGTTTCGCAAATAATATATAATTTCACAGGAACTGTCATTCACTGTGTAGAAGATAAGGCAGTATTGAATGCAGCTTTTCATCTTCCCCGCTGTGTGCTCATGCAGATTGTATTTCACTGAAGATTATACATGATAGTGAAGGCGTTGATCATTTTTGGGATATATGAGGCAAAACCTCCACATTTTTTCTTTTTGTTTTTGCACACACAATATCCTGTGGTGGAAATTATAACATAAATGCAAGAACCATAAAATTTAATTCTGAAAAAAAACATACTGTACAAAACAGGATGGTCAGACTTGATTATTATCTTTTTTATACATCCATTTCTATACTGAGAAATGTGCACTACTGCTGTCATCACTGCCACAACCATCACTCACCATTGTTCCTGTGTTCTTGTTAAGAGGACTACTGTAAGTGCAGAGAGATGCTATAAGAGGATACTGCCGCTTCAATGTAACAATTTGCTAGAAGTGGTTTTTCAGCATGGGCATCTGCACCCTGCCATTTCAAAGGGACAACTGAATGACCACGAGAGCTGCTTGAGCTTTTTGTCAATTTTAAAGAGACTTCAACATGGCCTTGAATGTGATTCTTGGCTCTGTGTAAATAAAAAGAAAAGTGAAGAAGTAAAGAATATATAAAATTCAACTGGACAAAACAACCTATAGTTTCACAGCATGATTTTTTTAACAATGATTTTTAACATTTTAGAAAGTGGCATATTATACTCCTATGGGTCATTCTGAAATGCAGTAACTGCCAACCTATGTGTTTTTTTTAATTATGAGGATGTGTTGGTATTGAATCGCCTTTGGTCCCATTGTCAAATATTTATCATTCATAAAAATCAGGCGGGGAGTTCCGGTCCTCTGAAATGAGGCCAACGCGGAAGTAACTTAGAACTGCATTCTAGCAAAAGGCCACCAGGGGGCATTTTGGTGTCAAAAGGACTTCTGTCTCAGTACAAGTTAATGGAGAATTCGCCAACTTCTCACTTGATTTCTAACCTCAGTAAACGTTTTCAAAATGTGTTTATGGTCTCAATCGCTAGTTTAAAGCCTTCTTCAATGCAGTATGATGTTCATTTGTGAAATTTTGGCCTCCCTGATTTTATATTTGAAGATAAAACAGGGTATGCATTGGGGCGTGGCTACGTCATGATTGACAGGTTGATTGACCAATGTCCTCGAGATCCAGCCCTCGCAAACTGTCGCAACCTCCCCGCTCCGCCGTTGGCTCCGCCCATGGCCCCGCCTCATGCCCATATAAGTAGAATCAGTGTTTTTATTTTTCCCAGCATGCACCTGAAATTTTCAAGATGGCACTGCCTAGATTAGAAACTATTGACTTCTGAGCAGCAGTCCACAAACCAATGGGTGACTTTACAGATATTACGTCCATTTCTTTTTTACAGTCTATGAAAAAAATGTATTTGACAAAACTTGCATGTTTTCTCCCAATCACAACATGTGGCCTTGTGTTCATGAACATCTATCTTGCATAGAAGTTGCAGCCATGGTGCACCCAACATTTAAGCAAATATTACTGTCATGTCACTATAGTACCTATACCATTATGATAGAATTTTTTTTATTTTGCAATTTGCAATTTCCATTGGCATGTAACATGTGCCTTGTCATGTGATACAAAATCGTCATCTGTAATATTATTTTTCTCACTTATCTGCATTTGTGTAACATTATTTATGGGATACTTAGTTATTTTGTACATCTTGCAGCTGTGTTCACATTGCTAATGATAAGATCCATCAAGTAACCACACTTATGTTAGCTCATCTCATTTGACCATTGTGTAAGATGATTTTCAGTAACCACACTCATTGCATTGGTTTGTTAGTACAACTAACATGGAAGGAAGCTCAATCTTTTATTAATTTAGCTCTTTTCAGTTTGACCCTTTCTGAATGAATAGACCTGTGGACAAAACAAAACCTGTTTTCAGAGTCTTAATGACTAAAACATGTTTAGTTGAATGTTGAAATATACAGAGGACATATAGAGGACAGTACAGTACCTTTTTTCTTAAACCAGAGATGACATGATCCCCTTTTTCTTCTTTAGGTTTGTCCATAGATGGCATTTTATTCTGTGTCATTTTAGCCACTGTTGCATGCTATTTCAAGTTATTTTAAATAACTATTAGGAAACATAACATTCTTCCTGCACTTCTTAGTATCTTCCCACCTGGACTCATTCTTTTGCATCAGTCAATAATATTGCCATTTAGTTCAATGAAAATGTTGCTTGGTGTAAATGGGAGGGGGGGGAGGGGAGGGGAGGAGGGGAGGGGAGGGGAGGGGGGGTGCATTTTCTTCACATTTCTCTTCACATTTCTCTGTACTTACATTGCAAAAGCATGGTGAACCTAATCTTCTCTATATTTGTATTTCGAATTGCAGAAAACAGATGATACCCAGACAGTATAAAATCTAATGTGTTTGTGAAATGTGATATTTTATACACAATTCATTTGTGTCAAATGCAAATGGATGAAAACAGGAACACTAGAACCAGAATGAAAAGAACGACTCCTTGAATAATGCCATACCGTGCATTGTAATGCGTAAATGATGATCCTAAATGACCTGCTCTCCAATCAGACTCATTCTGTGGACTAGGCTCACTTATAACCGGGCCAGCTCTGCAGCCAAGGAAAAACAATTAGAGAAAAGCCTATCTTCCCCAGTGGGTTTAATGCAAGTGACGAGAGATAGGTTTTGTAATAGATTTTTGTCCGTGTAAAATGAGACGCTGACCTCTAGGTCCAAGACACTCAAAGACATCAGAGGAGTGGGACAGCACACTCCCAGTGGGGCTAAAGGATATTCATCCAGGACATCATTCTCGCACTTGGTGTGAGTCATACTACCAGCCATGACAGCTACTCCTCATGGTAGTTATCGCCAGAGAGCCTCTGAGGGTGTTCAAAGTGGAGATTGCATCTATGCAATCAAGTTCTTTCTTAAATGCCATGAGACCCTGGCAATTGACACTGACTTTTTCAGCCTGGGTGGAACAGTTGAGTTGGGGTTGTTGATCATGTCAGCTCGATGGATTAATGAAAAGGAAGTTTAAAAAAAAAGGGGAGAAAAATTGTTTGTCTTTTGTCATGTTTTTATTTCTGCGTTTTATTATTTGAATAAGCTTGTCAGGAAATGTATTTTCCTTGTGTATTTGTAAGTCATTTTCCTCCAACTACTGTAAAAAGCAGATACATGACAAATATAGAGGATTTTGCATCTGCAGCTGTGGACAAGCTGCAGCATCTATGCCTTCCTCATCAGTGCAATCAGAAATATTCTATATTCATTATTTAAAGTCTGAACTGCTTTACGTTAAACTGCTCAAATGTGAAAGACCTTACGTACATATCATTTTTAGCATTGTTTCTGTCTGCGATATTGTTTATTTTAATTTGTATGTTATGTTTTTGGGTTAGCCATCTGTCTGTCCGTCCCATTCTGATTGTGATATCTCAGAAATACATTGAAGGATTTTCTTCATATGTGGCACTAACGTCTACATGGAGTCAAGAATGAGTTGATTGGAAAGGTTGTCAAAGGTCAAGGTCACTGTGACCTCACAACACACATTTTTGGCTTTAACGCAATAATTAATAGCCAGGTATGAAAAAGTTTCACACAAATGCCTAATAGGGCAAAATACTGAAACATATTCACTGGAATGATTCATATCATTATCACAATAACTTCCATAGATACATACTGTAGCACTAGTTATTCATGTTACAGGAGTTTTGTTTGGCTTATGTCACGCTGTGGTATTTTGTGTTTGTAGATACAAAAGCATGTGAGAATCAGAGAGAAGACTGAGAACAGACATGCTGTTTTATTGGTGCATGGTTATGCTTTAACATTGAGGTTTTAACTACATGCTTGCTTGACAGTGATGGTGAAAATGTTCCAGTTAAATGGTGTCCTCGAAATTCACTGTCCTAAATGTTTCATTATAATATCATAATGTCTCTATTTAACATTTTAAGTGATGATGACTGATGAGTCATTTTTATTTTTTATTTTGTAATGATTGATGTAATCTTGCTGATAATTTTAGATAATTTTTTGCACTTCCTGTTTTTATTGAGCTTATTATTGATTATATTGTCTGTAACAATTTAATTTTTGACATTTTGGATAAGTGTGTTCTTTGTTACTTTGAGAACAAATGATATTCCCTTATACATCCTACTATGCACAGTGCAGCCCATGCCCACATGCACATTATATATTGATTCAGAGTTATATAGTGTTTATCTTATCCAGAATATTTAACTTAGATTATGATTGGAATATTGCCGTGTAAGTAAACAGTCATTGTTGGAGCACAGTGATGGCACATACGTGAAACTTTTAGTAGAAAGTTGTTGCACATTTGGGGATTAAGCTGTTGTACTTATTATATATCATCTTGTGTCACAACGAATGAAAGAATGCCATCAAAGTATTTTGTTAGATTTTGATCCTTAATCAGAATTTTTTACCATAATTATGTGGAACAATATTCTGTCTCTTTTTGCTGATCACAGCCTGTTTCTAATGTCAACCACGGCAACTGCACAATTTCCCCTGTTTCATCTATATTATTTAAGCTTTGCAAAACAGCCAACACTGCCTTTTTTTTCCTGCGGGGGTAGAAACTGTAGCGAATTGACTAGTCAATCTCTCCTGAGTAATTAGCTGTATACAGTATCTACCAGAGCTGACTTGTGCAATGATTGATGTCCATTCCAATAAACATTTCTATAACTCAGTTGGTTTTATCTACACTAAGGGAACAGAATAGGATACGGCAGTTAGTATTGAATGTTGTGGATGCATATCTGCATTCCTGAGAAGCCTTTTAATTTGACACCTATTTACATGGCAACTTAGTCAATAGTGATATATAAAAACAACTGCATTCACACCTTTGTTTATACGGTGCATTAAGTCTCTGCTTTTATGTACTGTAGTAATGTGAATGTGACATGTCAGCATGGTGGAGTCTTAATACAATACATGTAATACTGTGTGTCTGTATTTTTGTGTTTTATCAACTGAGGCACACACAGGTAACTTTGAACCTAGCTGCATCATTCGCACTTTTACACGGACTTTGTGTTCCGTTACCCTCTGATTTACAAATTAAAGACTTTGTTTAATCCCCTTTTATCCTAATGTGATCCAACCATTTAGAATCAAAAGCCAACAGAGATGTCTGTGTAATGTAGGTTTTCACGGTCTCTGCTTCCCTTGTTGATGCAGCACAAGTGCAGTGGATCCAGATCGATCAGCCACAGTGGCAAAGTGTTATGTCAGTGGTCCCATTAAACAAACTGAAGTATTGACATAGCTGCTCAAATATTCTCCCTAGGAAAGGCTTATGTTCCTTTTGGATTGCTATTTTACATAAACATATAGTTTTTGGTAGATAAATAGATGGATGCATGGCACATCATCAAGCAGTACAGTCTGGAGAGAATGTCATTGTCCATGTGGATTTAACATGTTTATGCGTAGGGTTGTGAAACAATCTAAAAGTAAAAAAATGTTTGTTCTGCAGGTGCACACATACAGTACGCCTGAAAGAAACAGCTTTGTTAGTTTAAGGTGTGGAAACCATGCAATGAATAAGGACGATAATTCCTGCTGGTGGAAATAAGTAAGGTTGATACCCAATAGAGAGAAACTACTTTGATGTGTCCTAGTTAAGATAAAAGAGTGTTTCAAGACCTTGATTTTGGATTCACAAAACTGAGTTTTTCCTTTTTTCATGCACCACTGTAGTTGCAAAATATATTACTGCTGCTTTAGATCCAGGTGACATGGGCTGCAAGTTTTTATAGTATTTAGTAGTATAGTATTTAGTTTTAATTTTATAGTTATTAACCTTGTCATAAACTCATTCATTGAAAATCACATACTATGATGTTTTTAAAGTAGCTGTTGAGTTTGGATTGCATGCAGTGACACATTTACTGTCACATGCCTCTTGATTCACCTTGGCATTAATGAATAGAAGACATTTGTTTGGCTAATTCAGTGAGCCAATCAACTGTAAAATACAGTTCCTTTAAATGCCAGTACATCCTCTGAGCTTCAGTTTCTTTCAAGGGAGTATAAGGCTTCAGAACATTGCCAGCTGATGCATTTTATAATGTTAATGAACTTGTCAGAGTCTGGCTGATGCACACAGAGGAAGTAGCCTGCTTTGACTGTTTGTCCTTCCTCCCAACATCTTTTCTTTGCAATACACTTAGATATTAAACATATTTGCGTGACAACAGCCAAGCTAAGAATTAAAGAAATAAGAACAGTTTTTACAACAATTGCTTCCATTAATTGTGACTGAGATAATAGGCTTAGCATTCAACCACAAAAGGATCGGCTTTCTTTTTTATTATCTTTGTTTTGGGCATTGTGCCACTGTCACAGTTCATCCTTAAAAGCAGCCAACCGATGGCTTTCATATCTTATTTTCTTTTAAATTTCAGAGGTATAGCCTTTAAAAGTCCAAGAACTCTCTTTCATCTAGGGTCTTCTTCATAATTATTGAGAAAGCTGTGATACTGGCTTGCATTTGGAGGCCTGCATCTCAGCTTGGATTTTATATGGTCTGGGTAAACCCTTTTCCTCACCAAGCTAATGACTGAGGCATTCTGAGCCAGGCAGCATCATGCAAAATTAAATCCTTCATTTCCCTTTTTTCATGGGAGAAAAAAAACAAAACTGCCTGCCAAACATGTTTAGATTATTTGCATTTTGTTTTAGCATAGCAGTAATTTGTTAACAAAAGAGCTTATTGGAGCTCACCCTTGTTGACCAAGTCACAGTAGAGCGAACACTGCCAAATGTGCAAAAAGCAAAGAACTCATAGCCAAAAATTCCTGGCTGTGATACAGTTTTACTGACCAGAGCCTTCATGTGAGCAATATATACAGTATATGGTGTTGTGTTTGCAGTTCGTGAAAAATTAATGCACGCTTATGCCTGTATCCTGCTGTGTTATCTCATAACTTTTAAAAACCCAACTTCAAAGCATTTTGCAGGAAAACTGCTTCTAAGCATGTTTTGTGTGATCAGCTGCATGTTTTCTTTAGACATGTTTTACCTTACTGAAATAATCTGTAGTGACACAATAAAGGGAACGTTCACAGCTCATGACAGAAACTTGCCCAGGCATCTGCTTGAACGCTATCGCAGGAGTATTCTCAATTAAAAGCTACATGTTCTAATCCTGTTTGATGCAAGCCTGACATAACCGTCCTGACATGTACACCCAAGTGGTAAATCACTCACAGATAGACCTCCATAGATGGCTGACTCTGTGGACCTGACTCCAGATTACTTTCAGCGCTACAAAGCAACATGCAAGACAAATATCAAGAAGTTTCCTGCCCGCTATGTAAAAGCAAGGCATGCATTATGGTGTCTTTTTGTAGTGCAAGTGTGTGTGTGTGTATGTGATTTTTGTGTGGTTTCAATAACATAGTCTGAGTTAATTGGCAGTCTTTTATCCACAGTATGGTGTGTTGGACAGAAAATATGTGCATAAACCATATTTGAACACATAAACTGTATATCACACTTTCATCCAAACCTACCACATAAATGCATCATTTTGATTTAAAATTACCTGATGACAACTTGATTCATTTGCAGTAGGATGTCTTGCCATTGCAGATCAGGTATTTAAAAAGCCTTGTTGTTTACTGGTTCAATTACACCGTTCAAATTGGCACATAAAAGGATGGGACACATAAAAACCAGTTCGAATTTATGGCATTAGATAAATCTGTCACATGCTTTCTTTATGCATCTTTTGAAAGCTGTTAAGATATCTCTGAGGCAAGCCATTTTCTCCCAGTATCAGAAGCTTGCACTGAATGTACAGCTCAAACGAATTCCCTGATAAATTGAGTTGAGAACAGTGACAGAGAGATAAACTGAATTGTAAAGCAGCTGTGATGCATTAATAGAGTGCTCTGACGCCAGCAGTCCTTTTGCAAACGTCTCCACCGGGACACTTTTAAAAGATAAAAACATCTGATTGGATCCATCAGTGTGGCTCAAACGCAGACTTGACGCCCCGCCACTCCTTCTGCAAATCTCCTCGGCAACCTCGCATTTGATTGAAACATTTATGCTCTTTGGAAGTGTGTTGACATGTCCATTTTATCCATGCAGGCCATATTGAGCATATATACAGAATATAGTGCTAAGTGAAATGAGCTTCCCTGCTCAGAGAAACTGGGTGACTGTGTGGGCACTTTCACAAGCTGATATCCCACGGCTCTGTCTTTGTTTCAGATTCGCTCATCAAACCTAAATTGTGTGGATGGCAAAAAAAAAAAAAAAAAATGCAGCTTCTATTACAGAAACCCACAGTATAGGGGAAGAGTTATTTTCTTTTCTTTCATAGCTCCATCCTCCTCCCCGTCCTTCTCTGCCCCCCCCTTTTTACCCTCCTGCAGTCCGCTATATAAGCTGTCAACAGAAGACATTATTTTCTCACCAACTCAACCATATGAAAAAAAAAATGGGTAGTCAAAAAGTTATTTTAATTCAAGGTAATTGCTTTCTTTAGGTAATTCAGAAGTAGAAGTGTTGCACGTAAAGACATTGCACTTACAGGCACACATTGACTGCACAACAAGATTGCAAGTATAAGACGAAAAAATATTTTTCATGCTCTTCAGAATTATTAAGAATGCTTTTGTTTGCATTTCAAGTGACTTGCTTGTCTAATTATTATGAACAAATTGCTGAAATGTTCCAAATGCCCTGTAAACCATCATCGTTTTAAATTCCTTTGCTCTCCATAAAGGGCTTCAAATGCCTCTATCATAAAATTAACATTGACCTCCACAAAAGGGACACATCAGTGGCACTCACAGGACATAACCCATGTATGATGAGAGAAAACTGTGACTTAGTTTTGTTTCCCCCCGGTGCCTCGTATAGGTTTTAGAAGCAGAAGTCTGTGATTTTATTGTACACTAAAATATTTTCCCGAGGATTCTCTCAGTAAGGAAACAATAGCTTTTTTTTCTCCACATGTGTTTGACAGCTCTTGCTCGCAGCAGACTTGAAGCGATATGCACAACACAAGGAAAGAAACTAATGAGAGGAGATTTGTGTAAGGGGGAGAGGGGGGAAAAAAGAAGCGACAGATTCTTTTCTGCCACATCCGACTCCCTCTTTTGTCGTGTTATTTATTGTCTGCTGCTTCATTAGCCAGTGTTGCTTCATCACACAGTCTTGAAATCCCTTGGCCTTTACCAGGTGACCAAAACCTTTCTATAAACATCCTTTATATTGCTTTAGTCCCCACATAATAACAAGGTTTCATTGACACAAACATTCTTTTCCTTCTTGCATGGCACGGCTGTGGTTTTTGTTTCATTGCTACAAGCAAATAAACATTTATGCCTTGACATGCTCACACTGTTTTTTGCACGCTTCTTTACTCTAATTGGAAACCATTGTCTTTGGTGACTCTAAAGAGCGGTTTCCTTTCAAATGAACTCTGCTAATGAATGCACCACCTTGGACTACAGATTTTAGTAGGCACAGATGTGGATAGAGAGTGCAAAAGCTTGAAGGGAATGAACTTGTGAGGGATACTCTACCTTACAACGTGCTTTGGTACAGCTGAGATCTATCTGGTGTTCGTCATTAGTCCAGCTGATGGATCATTGCGAGGGGAATGTGCCCAGGAGGAAAAGGACAGAGATCAAATGGGCAGCTCGTCTCCCAAGTCTTGTCTGATTAGTCGTTCCGTCCAGACGCCTCACACAGAGGGGGCACGTGGGGTCTGACTTCTGTGTCCATCTCAGCACAGAGAATGATGCAAGGCAATGACATACACTTCTGGCACCCGAGGGCATCATTTCCCATGCTTTTATCGTCAGCTGAGTACCCCACACCACGGGCCAGGTTATCTCACAGGCTGATTGCGGTTAGAAGTGTGTTTGGCCACATGGTTTAATAGGAAGTCAGTGAACAGGTGGACCCATATCACAGATGTCAGTAAGAAAAAAATGGTAAAGAAGAGCAACAGCCACTAGTTCGCAGCTTCAGTAAACATATTAGAAAATGAGCTTTGTCTTCATGTGTATTTTTAAATCAAACAACTTGATATAATATATAGTGCCAAACAGGGTAACAAGACAATATACTGTATGCAGTGAGATGATTGTGAGATATCATTTGTGGCAGATATTGCCATAGCGTGAATAGCAATGTTGCTATCACTTTAATCATTTCTAACCCCACAACAGGCTAAACAAGACCTCCAAAATCCTCACCAGCTCACCAGCCGGGAAGGTAAACAAAAAAACATAGCATTCAGCTTAAGGCTACCAAAAATAATGTCAGGTCAACACTTCCCTGTTTCATACTAGGGGATGAGGCAGAAGTAATGTGCTTCGGAAAACGAACTGCTATCACATTTGAGACCCTTTTATGTCAACAGAGCTAGTGTCAACATTCCCACAGGGGAATCATTTTATATTATAATTATTACTGCTAAATAACATTTTGATATGAGAAATAAGTCCTTATTTAAATTGCTTGAGGGAAAATTATCTCAGGCTCAAATTGTGTAAGTGTCTCTATGTTAGTGTGTGTGTGTGTGTGTGTGTGTGTGTGTGTGTGTGTGTGTGTGTGTGTGTGTGTGTGTGTGTGTGTGTGTGTGTGTGTGTGTGTGTGTGTGTGTGTGTGTGTGTGTGTGTGTGTGTGTTGGGAGGGTGGAGAAAATACTTATTGTCATACCACAGATTCATTTATAGCACTTCAACAAATAATTGGCTTCTGCTGTAAATGCATGTTGTCCCAGCTAATAAATAATAATGATAATACATTTAATTTGCATTACATTCCATTCATAATGAAACTCAATATACAACAGTACAAATAACATCAACACACAACATAAAGCGCATCAAGAAAATAATATGAGTTAAGATGAAAAAGCCTTCTTGAATACAAAGGGTTCTAGGCGTTTTTTAAAAGAGACTAGGGTCTGTGTTGCCCTTAGATAGTTATGAAGCCTGTTCCAAAAGTGTGGTGCAGCAGAGCAGAAGGCTCGATCCCCCATGGTGCAGAGCTTAGTACTGGGGGCCCAGAGGAGCAAGCTGCTGGCAGATCTGAGGGTGCGGATGAAGGTTTGTAGTATGAAATGTATCACAGACCAAATAGGAAAAAGAAAAAAATCATAATAATGTTTTTTACTTATTAAAGATTCGTTGTTTGAAATATCATAAATCAACATGAGTCACTGCAGCACCACAGCAGATGTTTGGGAAGACGTTTAATGCGCACTACTCTACACACAGGTATTTGCAGTGTTTTAATGCTTAATTAATGTTATCATAATGACCCCAAAGTGATATGTTTAAGTTAGGAAATAAATTTAGAGTCTCAGAACAATAAAGGTATCGTGCTACCGTCAAATCCTGTCTGCATTGTAGACACATCAAGACAAGAAGATAAAGCAGTGGAACATGAGATTAGTCGTGTAGAGTAAATCAGGAAAATAGAAGCATTTAATATCAAATTAGAATTTTTGTTCCTCAGTACTTAGCTCAGTTGAATGAGGAGACAAAGTCACCCTGGAAACAAGCATTAGTAGTAAATAATATGAGCCACTGTCTGCTTCCTCAATTTAACTCAAGCATGTCTTATTAAAAATGGAAAAAGGGCCCATGCCACATTAAGGATTAGAAATTTGTATTTAAGCATGAAATGAGCCCTATGCTGCATGCTGTACAGACAGATAAATGTTTCAACCCGACCAGAATACATATTATTTGGATTTGCATGAAACACAGAAACATTTGGTTCAAATATATTGTGTTGTGTTATGCAAAAACTCCATGTCAAACAAAATTCCTAAAATTATTTCTGATACAGGAAGTAGTGCTGACATTAACTGGAATCCATCGTTTCTGTAGGCGAAATCAGTCATTTGGTGGGATGTTGCTTTAATCCTTACATTTTTTGCTGCACAGTAATCACTTTGTGAACTTCTGCGTTCAACCAATTTCTGTCAGAGGACAGTTCCTATGATACATTTTCTCTCAGTATGAAGACAGAAAATGCTTTATCACAATAAACTCACTCATAAAATCTATGAAAAAACAAAAACCTTTTGTCTATTTTAGCATTCTGCCAAATGCAGCATTCTGTTTTGTACTCACGACCTCCTTTATGATTTATGCGTTGAATAACACACCCCATATATCCATCAACCAGCAGATGCAGATGGTGGCTTCAGTAATCTGGAGGATAAGGAATTAAAAAAAAAAAAAAAAAAAAAAAAAGGAGGGGAGGAAAAGAACTGTGAAGCTGCAAACATATGCAGACTCGTTATGTCCACAGTGGCCCTAATGTCTTTTAAGACCATCTGTTTTCCAACTTGTGTGCCCTTGTGAGCCAAAACCCATCTGTGGTATAAAAAAATAAAATGGCAGAAATGTTGTTGGACATAGGTTTAGCGGACAAAAGCACATCATTAGCTAGACAGTAAAGGAAAATTCTTTCTCTAGATTTTTCTTTGATGAGCTGGTAACCATAATTGCTTTGACAATTCTTATTCTAAGATTGATGACTCACATCAAGAGTAGCACAGTAGCATAGTTGTGGATAAAAAGCAACATAACGTTTACATTTTCAACTGATGTCAATGAGCCTTTTCTATATTGAAGTGTTTCAGGTCTACTTGGAGTAGAAAAAAAGTTTTTGAAAAAAGTTTTTATATTCCTTCATGTATTTGATGAACACTTGAATATAAAAAAAGACTAATTGAAATCAGTGGAGAAATAAAAATGTTAGAGTGCTTTTTATTCTGAAAAACCACAGCTGCCCTGTTTACTTGTATTTATTTATAGGCCACTCTTGCCCAATCCAATATGGTGGCGACGTATCATCCAAAGGCCAATGCGGCATCTATGTATATGTGTGTGTGATTAACACACTCACATGAGCAGCAATTGCCTGGAGGCGAAAGTTACAAACATACACAATCCCCCATGTATAAACTGCACACTGTACTGTCAGAGTTCCTGATAACCACTGACAAGTTCCACTCTGCAATTATGTGCTGCTGCAGTGTAAGTTGTTGAGGCAGTGGACAGCATTACTCATTCCACTTCTCTAAACTTTTAACTACCATCACCCCCACATTCAACAACCGTAACTCACATACGCAGCCTCTTAATTACATGCTGCCACACAGCTTGCATTTCATACTCATAAGTTATTCAGACTTTGACACAATACCTTATCAGTGCTGAATGCAGTCATCCTCATTTGTTTTAATTTTGTAATTTGCATATCAAGCAACACACATGTCCAGTAATAGGAACAAAGTGGCTCAGGGTGAATCAAGGCTACAAGAGCCTGGAGGTCAATTGGGCAAAACAACCAATTCAACCAATGAAAAAGCACAGAGAGTGGAGGAGAGGGTTGAGAACAGAGCAGAATACATGTGGAGTTAAACAGAATAGATGCTTAATTAACACAAAACAAGACAAAGGTGTAATTAAATTAGGCACTGTTCATTTCCAGTTTCCATGACAGGAAGTAAACCCTTATAATATTTGATTGTAGGGTTTTTTTGTTTTTATTTAAATCGCATCCATACAACTTGATGTTTTGGTCAGCTTTGCCTTCTGTGTCCTACAGCAGGCGCCCAGCCTCTTACAGCCTGCCAGCTGTCTGATAAAGACATTGTCAAAGGAAGGTGTGAGCGTGGAGTCACTTAATGCACATTGATCAAACAGATTAAGGACAAGTGCCCACAATGATGTTCCTCCCCCGGCGTTGCATCTCATTACCTGCACGTCCTTGATAGAACTCTTTGATATGTAGTCGAAGTCACTGTATTACATAATATGCCACTAATTGCTGAAGTTATATAATCCTTTATTGTAATTCTACTTTTAAAACGTGATGCTTTATTCTGTTTCAGGAATAATAATTCCTTTTTATAGTTTGATTCTCTTCAGGTCTCTTTCATATGTGTTGTTATTGATATATTCATATGTATTAGGCTTATTAATTCAACAGCAGTGGGCTTTTTGTGGTGCATGGATAGCCTCTGTGCCATTATTAGCATCAGTGGTGCTCCTCAAATGGTTAACATATGCGACAAGCTTCTGAGAACAAGTGCAATTTTCTTTTGTTAGCTAATCAGCTTCATGAAGCAATTTGGCAAGAAGTGCTTTGCTCAAGGGCATCTCAGTGGTAATTGTTGAGGTGGATGAGCGATTTCTTGCCCTGATTTTTCAAGCCACTTTTGGGAAATGAACAGGGACATGTACATTTTTTAAAACTCCAGTGCCACTTTAAATTCATTCAGAAAGAATAAGCAGATTTTATTTCATTCTTGAAGTTTTGTTACTTTCACCACACTAAAGTGTACTTGAATGCAGAACTGGCAATGCTGCCCTATTCTATATAATAACCTATATACTGTAGATCAACAGTCTCCAACAAGTCTGACCCGCTTTGATCTCATCACCTCCTTACTGTCAGCCCACAGACAGCCTGTCTCCCTCAGAATGACAGCCATAATAACTATCTCTGGATGGCTTTGTCTCAGATGGCTTTAGATAACACGCTTGCATAACGCTTAACTGCCTGAGTTTATACCCAGGCTATGCCTGACCCTCACCCTTCTACCTCCAGGGTGCAGCTAAATGCAGCTGGTCTGTTCCTGATGGTGGCACAGTTTTCATGAAGCCCAGCTCTAATCCTTGTATGTAATCTGGCAGTTCCAGCAGCAGCCAATCACAACGTGCTTGCACTCTGTAATATTGGAATGAAAATGCCTGACAGCAGAGCTAGAGCATGTGACACCAATAATGGGCCACAAATAATATCTACAATCATGCCATCTTTACCTTGTATGTGCATATAGATAAGATCTTTAAATGATAAAAAATACATTACGCTGGCTTCCAATATGTTTTAAGGAATAATCTAGGACTGCCATGAACTATCTAAATATCCCACAATTACACTGAAAGGATATGCTAAAGCTTGTTAATTGCCCTTTCAAAAGTTTTCCTAGCATATTTCCCTGTACAGGTGATGCTAAACTCACTTTTCCTGCAAATTCAGCATCCATTTAAATTAGCGTGGAAGTGCATGATGAGCCAATCTCATCATCAAAGCTACTGTACATATTTGCATCATCAGTTAGCTACCAGCCTAAATTAGCTTCGGCTCCCCACTGAGAGTAGAGACAGACTGAGGGAGGAGAGGAGCCTGTCATTTGAATCATAAAATCCCTTTAACCAAGTCCTCTGTCACTCAGCAGCCAGTCGGGGAGCACAGCATGCAACGCTGTAAAAGCACAGGTTAAGAGGCATGGCCACCAAAGCTGCACACTGGATCTGCTTACTGAATGAAGATCAACATTACACAGCACATCCACAGAAGTAGCTATCACTTATGGACCACCTCAGTCAGCAAACCTACCACATATCCACACCTCAGTAAGTGTCCACTGTAGTTGCACTTGGCAGCTCTAAGTGCCGCAGACTAATAAAGTTAATACATGATGCGCTTTTATCCTGCTGCATCGTATTTTCTTCTGTTTATTACACTTTTTAGGTACAACAATTTCGCAACACTTTCTTCTGTATTGTCCCCACTATATCATGCTTTGTGCTCCATTAAAGCAATGACAGCGAAGTTCATCTCTGCATTATTGTTGCACCCCAGCACTCGCTTACCTTGCATACCTCCCAGTGTGTATGTGCTAGTCTTTTGCCTGCCTGTTTGTTACATTACCTCAGAAACTCAGAGATATGTAGCTTTTTGTTCCTCTGAATTTAATGGAGGAAAAATGATGCGTTCACTAAGTAATGTCAAAGTATTTTTATTTTTTGTATTGTCTATTTACATCTATCAAGATACTGCACACATTTTACATTCAAAGGATAGGCTTCAAGATGCATTAAATATAATTTGAAGAAGGTGATTTTTATTTTTTCTGTATTGTACACAAACACAAAAACATTCATAGAGGAAAAGAAATAGAAGAAAAACATCATAACTGATGTTAAACAAAAATATAACATCATTGTTATCACTTTTAGTAAAAGTAATTTGATTCCAGTTTCTGCCTTACTGTGGAAAGGTTTGGATTTTGTGTTAAATGCCAACATTGTATTCATTTTGTTCCAGCGTACAGCAATGATAACAGTTTTACAAGTAAGACAATGTCTCGACAATGCTTCTGCCCTGTTTCAAAAAGACACTTTGTGAGATAATAATATTAGGCAAATTAGTGTGGATATGAATGAGAGCCGGTTCGTGGCAATGCTCTGATCATCTCCTTTGTTGCTGCTTGTCTAAGTCTTATAAATGAGGGACTGAATGGGAATAAATTTCATTAAGACATTATTTGAGAGCTACGTATGCTGCTGTCCATCTAATGAAAGTTTTAGACTTGTAGATTCAGATCACAAAGAAATGCTTGTAGAATATGAATGAACATTTTTAGCCATTATCATCTACTTGTAAGACAGCATGTGAAGGACATACTGTTATTACTTAAACTTATCTTGGCATAACATTAAACTCCATGAGGTCCTCCATATCTTTGTACTGGGAGATTTGAATATCCTCAGTAATTCCATGTATTTTATATTCCATCTCTCTTCCTAACCAGCTCGAAAAATACTATAAAAGACTAGCTGTAGTGGTTTTCTGACTTCTGCCTGAAATTATGAAGCAGGATACAGGTTGAATCTCTCACAGTTGGCCTGCAGTGTGTTAGCTGAATTTCCTCCAGTGGCTGCTGATGCAGCTGCAGCCTATAAATAGGCCCACCCCAGACAGGCAGAGGGAGGAGAGCTTTGGTTAACCCCTGAGACCCAGTCCTGATCTGACCCCAATAATAGTAGGTATCATTAGAAAACCAGCTCAGCTGGCTGGCCAGGAAGGATACAGGCCACCTTTCGTCTGAAAAGATTTTGGAATTATCACATCTCAGGAGAGGCACAGGATCCTGTTTTGAGGATCTTCACAATCAGCCCATTGTCAGCTACCTGTCGCGGACTCCTCTTTGCCTGCTGGCTATTCCCTCAGCCAAAATCCACTGTCTGTTACAATGCTGACAAGGGAGACATAGCTGAATCTTTACCACCCATGCCTGTATTTTCATATCTCCAGATAGCCGAGTGTTGAAGAGGTTTAGTGCCTCTGTGCCTCATATGTGTTGCATTTGCAGCTTGGATTCAACAAAGCAGTTGTAGCAAAGCTTTGCTTCCCCAATGGTGCTTTTCTGCAATCAAAGAGTATTCATCTCCCTCTTGCCCTCCCTCTTGTACAGCCATTTTGGCACAGTTTGGCTCTCTTTCTCCCCTCCCACTCACTCCCTACTCACTGTTCTTTTTCTTCCTTAGTCATTTATACCACAAACAGGTCCCCTTGTGGGCATAGAGAGTCATCCACTGATGTGCAGATTCTCTCCCAGATTTATTACATGGGGGTTTACGGGTCAGCCTTAATTAAGAGGTGAAATCATTAAGGAGGGATAGATAAAGAGAGGGCGCCACAGACATGACCTGTCTCAGACAGAAATCTCATCTCTGGTCTTTATGGCTTCCAGACAACCGGAAATCTGACACCTGCACTATCCACCAGGTTTTTCACAGCGAGGATAGAAGCAATTGTAATGCTTGTTGGATTAGATGGACTGTGAAAGAGGAGACAGCTAGAAAAATTTTCTAACTCAGCTCAGTACTTCAGGGCCAACAGAGCATTTTTGCAATGGTTTATGAAGCCGTGTAACTCTAAAGTCAACAGCAATGTGTTTGGGTAGATGGGAGGTGAGCTTTCTTGCGGGGGATTTGTAAACTATTGCTTTTGCTCATCTGCGTAAATAAGCAGGCATGTTTTAGTAATGTGAGTTGTCTTTCCCTTTCACTTGGTTCTATGGAAATAAATGGACAATTAAATACTGATAATGCGCATGTCACAGGCTTGGATATATACATCTGGTTTGAACTAATGATTAAACTAAAGAAATCCTTAAAGAAACTACAAATATAAAATCCCTTTTGAAGTGATGATTCAAAAGCTTTTTTATTTTTTCTTGATGTTTAACACTTATAGCTGTGGTGTGTTTCGTTGCATTTCCAGGAGATCACAATTACACACTCTGATGTCTTTTTTCCTCGAATAGTGGTAATGATGCTTGAGATTTTGTTGGTGCAATGCTTTGTCTTGCAATGTTTTGTCTTTTTCAACACTAAAAAGGTTACTGCTGCTCGCGTCAACCATCCAGTTCTACATCTGCCATTTGAAAATGTGTCACTTTTGTGGAAACTAAGAATTGCCTAGCTGACACTGGTTACTATGTCAGCGGTTGTCTTTTTCAAAGAATTCGAACATCTAAGGTGTCGGTAGAAAAGCTGTCATAGTTGCAGTGCTATTGGATTTAGTCAAGCTTAGCTGACAAACAAATACAGCAGGTTGGTCCTATAGAAGGTCTTTGTCATCTAAAACATGACCAACACCCACATATAGACTTTGAACAAATACCTTCAGGGCATCATGTTAGCGCCAACTCAGAGATGTAGCTCCAACAGAAGTGTTGCTGTAGAACTATTCTCAGAGGAACTAAATGTGGTGCTTTTATGAAAGTCCAGTGGAGAATTGCCAGCAGGCTTTATGGCCTAAATATCAAACTGCCTAGCTATAAAAAGATATATTTTTCATGGGTAACTTACTGACAGCAAGCTAATTATGTTTTGCCTGTGACTATTAGACAAGATGTATTTGTATTGGAAATTTATTTGCAAGTATGCTGATGAGAAGGTGAACAGAGTAAATGTTAACTGCTGCTGACAAGCTCAAATGTTCTCAAACCAGAATTGAGGAAATGTGTCAGTGACATTTGACAGGTCACACAACGTTGCCAAAGCGTTGAACACCTCAACGGCTGCTTTAAATCATGTGGGAGGCTCCTGTTGATTTGTTGAACATATTTTATACAAACATATTTCTACATATCACTGCGAATATTGTAGACATTGCAAATTGAAAGCTTCCAGTAATACAACATTTGGCAGGAGACTTTGGACTTTTACTTAAGTCAACATAGATGAAAGAAAGGTATTATGTGAATTTGGATAGGTCTCAGTGTGCGCCCCTATACTGAGTAAACACAAATTGTGGCTTTAACACTCTGCAATGCTTATGGATCAAATCTCAGCTGGAATATGGAAAAAAAGCCTGACCTTGAGACATCATCCTGTGTGTGAGGGTTGCAGTCTGGTTAACCTTCACAGCTGCTGTTAAAGTCTTCATTAGGTAGTGGCTTTGTGGCTTCCTCTTAACTTATTTGTAAAGTGTAACAAATCATTAAATTGCAAACATGAATTAGGTCATGTGTAATTCTACAGCCAGCTACAGCTGTAAAAGGAGACTTGTTGTCTGATTTAAGGTGAATTTATTTTAGGTTGCGCTCAAAACTTTCCTTTCATGTTTCACACCTGGAGGATTTTCAAGTTGCACACCTGGAGGATTTTGCTAAGTCACAGACACCTTCATATCATCATATTTTGTCATGTAATAATGTGCCATGCAGATTGTAGTTTGCACTGAACTCCCTTATTGATATTTTGGTCTGTAAGTTAAGATAACTAGCAACAACCTTGTTCAATTATTTTAACAGGTTGGGATGATACAGTATAACGTAGCTAAACAAGCCGGCTGGAAGCAGGCAGGGAGTTCTGGTCCTCTGAAATGAAGCCAATGCGGAAGTAACTTAGAACTGCATTCTATCAAAAGGCCACCAGGGGGCGACCATTTTGGTGTCAAAAGGACTTCAGTCTCAATACAAGTCAATGGAGAATTCAACAACTTCTCACTTGATTTCTAACCTCAGTAAACGTTTTCAAAATGTTTTTATGGTCTCAGTCGCTAGTTTAAAGCCTTCTTCAATGCAGTATGATGTTCATTTGTGAAATTTTGGCCTCCCTGATTTTATATGTGACGATAAAGCAGGGTATGCATTAGGGTGTGGCTACATCGTGATTGACAGGTTGATTGCCCTATGTCCTCGAGATGGCCCCGCCTCATGCCCATATAAGTAGAATCTGTGTTTTTATTTTTAGCTAAACAAGCCGGCTGGAAGATAACGTCTGGTTACTTTGGATACAACTGAAACCTTTTGCTGAAGCATAAAGTAAAACATGTGCAAATCTTTCATTTCTGTCATACGTGACTTATTGAAAGTGTGGACCGATCTACTGTAAATTAGCTTTGTAGTTGTTGACATTTAATGGTAATAAATTATTATTGAACTGACAGGAACATAAGCAGATGAAAATTGCAAACAGGAAAATCATTTGGTAGTATAAAAAATGCACTAACACTATTACTGTGTGATATGGAGAAAGATAGAGGTAAACAACTGAAAATGGACCATTTCAGTTTTCATTGACAGATTTGCTGTGTAATTTGTCTTTATAAATGCTTGCCTCATACTGTATTAATCTGTAACGTATATCACTTTATGTCTCAGTGACATCTCATTATTAATCTAGTAAAAATATGCTGCCTCTCAGCTTCCCATATAGATATCATACATCACAGACGTTAAGGGAGGTATTCATATAAAGCTTTGTAAAAGTGTTCTCACATAAGGTGCTACACCGCCATATCAGAAAGAAATGTCTCTTGAATACCGATGGTGGTGTTTCTAAAAGGCCCATAACTGTAAGTACAGTGGTGGCACAAGCCTGGATGGTTGGAAAGCACAATTTTTAAACACGGCTTTGCTTTTAGAGGCTGACCTTTTTATGTTGCCTCTTTCTGTCCTGTAGGACAAAACAAAGCCACATCATTGCTCTGTGTTTACACCCCTGATCTGATATTAAAGATGTGCTGATCCCGGTCCTTGACAAGGGTGCTAAGACTTTTTTTTTGGACAAATGGTGTCACAAAAATGTAGAATCATTTGCTGAAGAGGGTGAATGCTTAAACAAAAAGCCATGCAAAGTAATCATCTTGACCTTTAATATTTTAGATCTGTAAAAATATCCAAAAGCCTGTACCGGTTACAGGTGACAAAGGTAATTTATTTCTGCACTCCTGCTTTGGGTTGTTTCAGCACTGTCAACTCCCCATGCAGTACCACTTAGCAAACTAAGCCTGAGGCAATGTGCTTTCTCTGGAGGCAAGAGGTTATGCGAGTTACCCACATTCACAGGGAACAATTGTTTGCACTTATAAATACAATTTAGCTTTGTCTCTTCATGAGGCGATGTGTACATTATACATTATACAGACTAATCATGAAATGCTTTGACGTTGTTTACCTCACTGAAAGGACTGGATTGGATCAGAACGATAGCATCTTCACTGGCAAAGTGAAGAAGGATTTCTGGCCCACCAACAATTTCCTTCTTCAAAGCAGCATTAGTGGCTCCATTAAAATCCTGTCACCCTTTTTCCTTTATGGCTGCCTGTGGCTTCTGGGGAGAGAAGAAATCACAGTCATTCAAATGCTAAGTGACTTTAGCACTCCTGTGAATATTAGACGGGGAAGAACTACTCCATCATCTACCATGCCCAGAAAAAAAAGATGAGACCAGTGTTTAGAATATCCTATCCAACTACCTCTGCAGTATCTCGTCACAAGCCATTACCTCTGCAGAAAGCAGACGGCTTGACACATACAGAACACTGTACTGTGTCTGTCTTCATTAAGACTTAACCATGTGCCCGGACACATACCGGCAGCTGCCTAAGAGACTGTCTCACTGATGTTATCATGTCAGCAGGTTTTCAATCCCTTGCTTTCAGGCATTATAAGGAATGTGCTTATCAGGGCTGCAAATGAATCAATGGGGTAATTGCACGGAGGAGTGCTATGTACCCTCCAGGCCATGGAACAACAAGTTCTCCGTGGGGGCAAAAGGGTAGCCCCTGTCCCATCCATCATTAGAGGAATCATCTTCTAATGCTCTCTCTTTTTACTTCACAGGTCACAGATGGAGGTACCATCAAGCAGAAAATCTTCACCTACGATGCTATGTTTAATACCAATTACTCTCACATGGAGGACTACCGCAGACGTGAAGACCTCGTGTACCAATCTACCGTCCGGTGAGCCTCAAAATCAATTATCTTTCATTTGAAATCAAACTACTTGCTTAACTCAGCACTTATCTCCTCTGCTTTTTGCTCCATGTTTTTTGCATCACTGATGATTTTAAGTTTACTGTA
Source organism: Scomber japonicus (assembly GCF_027409825.1). NCBI lineage: Eukaryota > Metazoa > Chordata > Actinopteri > Scombriformes > Scombridae > Scomber > Scomber japonicus. The sequence continues at coordinate 29,214,203 of NC_070580.1, read as the reverse complement.
CAATCCAACAACCTCTCAGTGTTGTGATAGTAAATACACAGAGAAGAATTCCTGCTCAGTGCCACACAACGTCATTCTCTGCCATCTGCTGTTGGTCAGACCAGGCTAGACTGGAGTGACCGGGCAAAGGGGTTAGTGCATTATTACATGAGGACAGGAGGCAGTGGCAAACTCTAATCACCAACTCTGCTCAGGATAAAGACTTTAGAGCTAAAGATTTAGCTAACATCTGGCTAGGCCTGTTTTTATTCCAGCTATAGTGGTACTTATATGCCAGGTAACTCAACACAACCACACTGTGTGTACATTAACAGGTTTTAGTGACAGAAAGCAAGAGATAGAGTAAGAGAGAGCAGGGGGAGAAGGAGTCATCTGGCTCTGGTTGGCTTGATTACACGTTTAAGGCGTCCTGGGGACGGTCTTCTTTTACCCCAGGCCTCAACAATACGGCTGGCAGCTGTCTGCCCATCTCCTCATTTCTTGCTCCCTCTGCTCTGACTCTCCTCCTATTGCAGATATCCTTGTCTGAATGCTCAGCAGCACAAAGAAAGTGCAGGCTATGTATCACAACTATGACTTCATTTAAAATTGGAATGCTTCGCACTTCCTTTTGTAATGATCCTACTTTCATCATTCCCTTTCATCTCATCTTTGTCCTGCTGCTTTTCTTTGATTCACCTTGTGTACATTCCTTTCTCTTTGTATTTCCTTCTCCTTTTTCCCTGTTCTCTCTCTCTTCCTTTTCCCTCTCTCTCATGTGTGGTGTGGCTGCCCAGCTGAGGATGATTTATCTGGACAATCCTACTATCCCTTTGGGAGAGTAGGCATCATCACAATGGAATGGTGTACACACTTACATGCACACAGACATGGAAACATAAATGCACACACTAACAGAATCTTGACCCTGTGACGCCTGGACACCCGCATGCACACACACACACACACACACACACACACACACACACACACACACACACACACACACACACACACAGGCACATATAAAGAGTGTGAGAAAGTGTAATGCAAACACACCAAAGGGGGTAGTATTTCAAATGAACCAGCATTGAAAAACAGCTGGATGCTAGCTGCACTGACCTGTATTTGTATCTGTATCAGAATGTTTAGCCTGTGTCAGTCAACCTGAGAGAAATGTTGACTCTTTCCACAGTCACATCATTCTTAAAGTAGAGAAAAATATTCGTTCTGACTGGTCACGGTCCCACTTTTATACTGTGACATAGAAGTTCAGCACCACTAAGAAATGCAAAAGGCTGAATTTTTACTTGCTATAATCTTCCATTTCCACCTGAGAATGGTAAATCTTCTGTACAAAGCCTTAGCAGCCTGACAAATCCACTTGTACAACCAGAAATGAATACTTCAATATTCTCTATCTTTTATAAACTGAGAGCTTTTTTTTTATTTTTGCATTTGCATTTTTAGCTGCTTCTTTTTTTCTTCTTTTTGTCGATCCCCCCCACCGCACCCCACCCCACCCTTACCCCCTCACAGCTGTATGTGATTATTGTGCTACACACTAACACTAATAGAGGTGATTTTGATCCTCTCATGAAGGCTTTCAAATTATCAGACAGTTTCAGAAGTGACATTGATATTGACTTCATCTAAGATTGCCTATAGTGTTGCCTAGCCTTGACAGCTATTAGTCTTCATCTTTCAAAGAATGGAAGCAGCTGTAACTTTCTTTATATTCAGGTGCCAATGCATAGATTAGTCCTTGTAAGACAAATAAGAGATCTTGCATGTAGCTGATGACACTTGATGTTTGAAGGACCTTCAGTATTCAAACTCTAATTATGGGAGCAGTATTCTGCATCTTTTTTCCATAAAAAGAGTTTTTAATTAGTTATAAAAGAGGAATGCATCACTCCAAGAGTCGATACAGATTTGGTTCTAACAGTGTTAGGGACAGTTTTGATACATAATGGTTATGTGTTTGTGTGCTCTCTCACAGGAAAAACACACAGCACTTTTTGTTTAAATTCTAAATGATCTATGAATATGTTGTCCTAACAAGCCACACAAGCATTATTTACAGTTTTAAAAAAATATTGTGACTCTTTATGCAGCCTCTTCAGTTCAGCCTATGTCTGAAACAAGCCGTTTTATCCCCTGTCTCTTTAAGCCCCCTTCCCATGAGCCCACTTTGTTCTGAATGAGCTTCTAGAAGCGGCTCCTCAGCAGCATTTCAGGTTTTTTTTTTAAACAAACAGTAATAGTAGGATTTTCTCTTTGGTTACTCCAAGTATAAACTTCTTAAATATACCTGTACATATTTAAGCCAGAATACGATCCAAAATATTTGAGTGGAAATGTGAACAACCCATGGAACGACTTTAACAACGAAATCTAGCTGCTGTTGGGCATCCACAAACAATCTGGCGTTGTCACAAGGAAGAAGTAGATTTAAAATTTAGATCTTAAATTTTGGAACTTTAACCATGTTTAACATTCACATCCAAATTCATAATAGTATATAAATAACAGAAAATCATAAACAGCATCATATGTCCCCTTAAAAGAAAAGGTGAAAGATAAGAAAACCCTCATACAGTATGAATCATTTTTGTAACAGTACGCAGGGGTGATTGTAGGATCAGACCTTTAGGGGGGCTCAGCTCTTAATGAGAATTTGACATACAGTGCCCTGCAAGTGAAATAAAATAAAAAATAAAAAGTTGTTTATTTTTAGGGGTACTCGGATCAAATTTAAGGGTGCTCCGCCTGCCTGTGGCCAGCTGTCACTGCAGGTTCTGCTGTCATGACAAAGTTTTTCCTGGTAATATGATAACAAATACCTATTGTGTGTGGTATGGATAAAGTGTGTTTAAAAGATACCCATTGTCCCCCACACAATGATTACTGGACATTGTTATTACAGGAGCTGCATCCATATTGGTAGCCTTCTTGAGAAAGAACATATTTTATTTTCAATACAATACAAATGGAGAATATGTCTGATGAAAAGTTGTTTTGGTCAGTCTATTTTTACCTCTCTGTTCACCTCGATAAACTCTCTCCAACAAAGAAAACATGCCGGGTGAAATTCTGAATGCATCTGAGTGATTAATTTGTCATTTGAGATTGGTTTTTAAAAAAATCAGCAGGGGCAATTCAATAGGTTTTGGACTCTGAAAGATGTATCCCAGACATTAATTTGTAGATTTATGGCTTCACAGTAGCTGTAAGTTGAAATTGTCCTTCAAACTGTCTTCTGTTTGACTGTGACTAGTTTATTATTACTGAGGGAGAAGAAATATTCAATATGCTCAAATATAATTTCTTCTGTCTTAATATTTAATAAGAGCCATGTTGCTGTAGTTGTTTGTGTTTTATTTTTCCCTCACCCACTAAATCTGACAGACGACCCTAGCTGTCGTCCTGGCAATTTCATGTGGTAGCACAACTCAGTAAGGTGTTGTAGTAATTGATAAATATTTCCTGTGGGAAGCTGTGTTAAGGATGTCTGTTTCAATTTTATTTTGATTACAGTTGCAAATTAAACATGCTCCTTCTGATAGCTTTCCTCTCAATCTTTCATTGAAGGTGAATGTAGTGTCCGCTGTGGTTTTCTACTTAGAAAAGAGAGAATTCACATCTGTGGGTGGAAGCATTGTTACTGTATTTAGGTTTTATTCAACAAAAAGGATGGTAATGTATGGTTTGAAAATAAAATGATGCCAAATCTCTCTTTGAAGATATGTGAGGATTTTCTCACCAATTTAATTTTGATGGTGTAAATGAAAAGTATTTGAGCATGTAACATGCATTTAATAACTATTTTTAGTGAGTACTGAGTGAAGTATTTCCTTCTTAAATGGGTTATGAATAAAATGAAATACATTACCTATTAAATCCATATTGAATTAGGTGTTAGAGCTACGGTAATCAGCGAAAAGTCAGTATTGTGAGTGGTTTTTGTGGCCCTGTACTTTTCTTCCAGTAATACATCCGAGCTTTCCACCATTTTATCACTGAGCTTTCCTCTCTGTATTTGTGTGGATTTGAATCCATGAATGCAGTACTTAGGATAGCAAACAACGGAACTACAGCTTTGTGGATAAGAACAGAGCGATGAGCTACATCAGCACTTACTATAATGTAGCCAGCCAGCACAAAACCAATCACCACCTCCCTTGGCTCTCAGAGAATCACAGCATTATCCTCGTCATTTTGTTTCATGCTCATTCCTTAAAGGCAGAATGAGCAATATTTTCCTGAAAAACAATCTATAGACTCATACAAAAATAATCCTTCTCAAACATCATTTATGACTCACTAGAAGTGTGTGGCAGTCTGTTTATCTGCAGAGACTCGGCCCTGCGCCTGTATTTTATTATTTGGCTATGTTTGGGATGTTTCTGGGTGTCAACCTTTAACCAGTAGGTGTGTAGCCCCCAGCCAGTAACAGCACATAAGGTGTGAGGGCGGGACTCTATAAAAACATAGTGACATAGTGGTGCACTGCAGCGTAGGGCTTCTGGTGTCATTGAGCCGGAAAGGAGGGGCCGACTTTAAATGCTGTGTTTAAAAACCATAAACAACAAATCCTACTCAGTCTACCTTTAAGGAAACATGGGTGATTAGACACCTTTTCTTTGCATCCTGTCTTCTGGGCAATTTGTCTCTTGTTTTCCAATAAGTGTACCGCTTACAGTAGCCAATCTTGATCCATTCACATTTAATGCTTTGAGCCAGAAAGAGTATCTGACAATGTAGTTGATTTGATGCAGAGATTGACTGGACAAGCTATCAGACGCTGCTCTGTCAAGACTGCTCTTTTTCACTATCCATCTAGCCAGTTACGTTTGCTTGCATTTGTAGGCAGGAGGAGTTCTGGAGGAAGGTCTACATAACAGGAAAGAGCTTTCAGATGCAACTCCTAGGGGACAATCGATCTCTCTTTGTGGTGTGCTGTTTTTGCTGCTCCTCCATGGGGGCCCATTGCTATCGATCTCCACCACGGATGTGCTGTTTTTGGTGTACTTGTTTGGTAGATTTTGCAGTGTGTTTAATGTGTTTTGTTTGTTTATTCAATTACATGTCCACTTGGTGCTTATTATCTAAGTTACATATAGTGTGTGTGTGTCTGTGTGTCTCTGTGTGTGTGTGTGTCTTCTTTTGTGTCTCAGCATCTGCCTCAGCTTGTGTCATTTTCAATCAGCTTTTTATACATCACTGATTAATGAGGTCCATAATTTCAAAACAAAGTAAAGGACAAAAAGATGAATAGACTGTATTAAAAGAAAAAAAAAGTAAGTGGAAGATATACTGTAGAGTTTTTCATGGTAAAATGAAAAATGGAAAAATGTTCTGCTGCACTAAAATTATGCCCATCTCACCCATTTAGCCCATTTACACTTTGCATTGAAATGCAGTCTGTATCTGGGAACACACATTAATGCAAGGTATAAAAGCACTTAGAACACATTGTGATTGTAATGCGACTGGATGGGTTAGATCATCTAGACCACATTGTGATGGAATCTTAGCTGGGTTAAATGCAATCCCTACAAGGTCATCTAAACCCACTTCTTCATGTGAGCTTAAGCAAACCTGTCAAAAGCTACAAGTAGCAGTGGCAGCTAAGTATTTCCAGTCTCACTCAGCCCAGTGTAGTCATTTTGATCACAATGTAGGTAAATTAAAGATTACAAGAGGCAGTAATTTCCATGAATTGCATTATTCACATAATGTCTTCAGATACAGCTCATTCACATGTTATTAATAGGTAATAACTGAGGCTTAATTACAGACTCAAAACACTCGAATGTTATCTTAACAGCTCTCAAAACGGCTATTTACTAAGTTGGAATTACATACTCATGGCTGTGTGGCAGTTGTAGATATGATAATCAGAGGAAAAAATATATGTGTGACTGGCTGGTCAAGGGCCTAGCCATCTTAGTTGTGTTTTTGCTGTTTAAATTGAGGAAAGGTAAGGAAGGATTTTGCTGGTATATTTTGTGTGTCTGGTAACTTTTTTAGTTTAATTTTAGGTTATTTGCAAGCAGAGGAGATCGATAGACAGAGACAGAGAGAACACGTCACTTAGTTTGGTTTCTTAACCTGCTCGCTTTTCATAGTTATAAATAAAACTTTCGGCCCTAATTCCATTTTCACCCCATTGTAGCAATCCACAAACAGGAGGGAAAAGACAGAGCAGGAGAGAGAGAGAGGGAGAGAGAGAGGGAGAGAGAGAGAGAGAGAGAGAGAGAGAGGGATAGAGAGAGAGAGAGGGAGAGACAGGGAGAGAGGGAGAGAGAGAGAGGGAGAGGGGGAGAGAGAGAGAGCTGCAAGCCACAAACAGCTGTTTCTACATGCCTCCCCCTGCTGATTTTGACAGGAATCGTTCATAAATACAAAAACTATCTTTCTGAGACTATAGTACGCTTAAATCCATAAATGTTAGTCTCCTAAAAAATGTGCCTGGTTTGAGGCATTTTATGTTTTTTTTCTTTTTCATTTCAATTCTTCCATTTAACTAGTGATTTAATTCCAATTAAAATTCCAAATGTTAGCTGAAGCATTAATAGCAAATGGGAGAAAGAAAAAATAATAATTTGTGAACAGATTCTCAATGGACTATAGCACCTCAGAAATTCATGACATCAAAGATTAGGGGAGGGGGGTGCTGAAAAATTAATCCCCACTAGTCTTAATATTTAACAGAAGTCTCAATGTTAGGAGTACAACCTTTCCTCTTTCCTCTACTCCTCATTGTGATGGATGTGTCTATCAGAATTAGGCAGCCTCTCAGAAATGCTGTGGTTGTGGGTTTCTTTGTGGCTTCCTCACCTTTCTTACCGGTGATACATCCATGTCTTGAACTATCTTATCTCTGGGTTCTTCTCTCTCCACTTGTCTTATTTGGAATCCATGAATGCAGCAGTCAGGATTGTGGATAACTGAACTACGGCTTTGTTTGTAAAACAAAGCAATGGGCTACATCAGCGTTTACCATAATGTAGCCAGCCAAGACAAAACCAATTACCTCCCCATCCACCACCAGAGAGATTTACAGTGCTATTCTCGTCATTTTGCACTGTAGTGAAAAAAGAAAAAAAAAAAAAAAAGAAAGACTTAGTTGTTTTATGCTTATCCCTCGAGGAAGTGCTGGTGGAGACAACCTCACTTTATATCTCGAGGTGCTCACTCTTTTTCATATATACTTAGCTTTTTCAAACATTGACTCATCATTGGTTCATTCAGCACTGCTTTGCTTTCATGCTACGAGTACATACACTGAAGGCAAGGTTGAACTTGATGGTTTTTTATCAACTATCTCAATTGATAGCAACAGGTAGATTAGGTTTGTTAAAAAAACAAAAAAACAATAAAAGATTACAAGTTATATATTATAAGATGTTCAGACTTGATGTTATAATTAGAAATATTCCTGTGTTTGGACACAATCTCTCATACAAGGGAATGGGGATGCATGTATTTTAACTGATACTGTACATACAGAGTGAGATAGAGAGAGAGAGAGACTTGACTGCGATAGCTCTCCAAAAGAGTGATCTCCTCTCCTCAGCACACACACAGCTGAACTCATTAAAGCCCGGCTGCTGTGAGTGCCCTGCCGCTGTTCCAACAGAGGTCCCCATCTGAAACGCCCGGGCGGCAAGGACAATTGTTCCTGTTTTGTGGGAATAAATCACAGAGGCTAAATGTGACTAGTGGTGTCTCACTTTGATTATCACTGTTGACATGTTAGCCGAGTGCAGAATACAGATTATGCTCCTCCAGCTCTTTCAGAAATTGTCATCAGCTATAACTGCTTGAATAATTGTCGGTTTGTATCTCTGCAGAATTATAGGCAGAGACTTTTTTTTTTTTAAAGTGTACTGAAGTGATCTCAAAAAATAGACTTGTTTAAAAGAAGAAATTAAAAAAGATTACACTGTCACACTGAAAACACTGTATGTGCTGTATTTAAGTTGTAAAAAAAAATACAACAGAGGATGTTTAATGTTTTCCATTATATTTCTTATATCATCTTTTTTTCTGCAAGGTCTCATCAAAACCAGAGATTTAACTTTAAATTGGCTCGTTTGCCAAGTCAAACAGTGCAATTGTCAAACGTTATAATTAAATGCATATGTGCGGCTGTGAAAGAAATACACCCACTAAAAACATCTGACGTGAGGAAGAAGCACTGTATTTCTCTTTATCCTTTAAACCAGCTTGTTAATTTGGTGCAGAATAAACAATAAGAGACAATAAACAATAGAGTTTTAAGGAGAGGTCTTTGTGTAAGGTATTAGCTATAGTTGATGATCCCACTGCAAATCTACTATCTAGTCTACAGCTCAGTGCAACCTTCAGCTCATTGTGTACCAGACACTTATATGGTGGAAGAATGCCAAAGATAAACATGTCAGGTGAAGAGATATAGACGTTATTTGACAAAGAGAGACCTGGAGATGCTGTAGCAAATTAGGGCTAAAATGGGCTAGTATGTTGGGCTAAACAAGACCACTGAGAATACTGGACCAAACCTGACAGTGAGTATCACACTTAACTACAGGAAGTGTGTGAGTCTAACTAGATTTTCATCATTTGATTTTCTTTTATTTCTCCCATAAAGAGTGCTGATGATTAGTATTTTAGCACAGATGAGTAATTATAGGAAGATGAGTTGGTTTCCCATCTCTCGCCTTTTAAAAAAGTTTGTTTTTCATATTTAAAAACTGACCGAATGCAACATGTTACCTTGAGATATTCAACACTGAAACAGGCTTTGAAACAAAGTTTTTGTTTGGTGTATTTTTAATGGGGAGGTTTTTGTGTGCATATTGTAGATTTGGTCCTCATTACAAGTTAGAAATGTTGTGAATCTTCTTGTTGTGAATGGTCTTTTTGGCCCAAAGGTTTGTGGTTTTTGAGATATTTATGAATTCTTAATAATTGACAAGCTACTCTTTCAGTCTTTATGTACAAAAATCTCTTACGTATAGCTGTGAAAAGACAAAAAGCAGCTCAGCTCATTTTATTCTACTCTTTAGCTTCACTGGGGGCATAATGTTAGCAGACTGCTTGCAGAGAAGACGTGCTGCTTTCTTGTGGTTTGGGATTGTGTCTTCAGCCTCTGGACCTTATGAAAACTCTTTAACTTCAGCTTTTTTGCCGCATTTGTGTGATATGGATAAGATAACATCTGCTATATGCAGTGTGTAAGGGATAATATTACAAGGTGAGGTACCAACTGTTACTGTCAAAAATGAACAAAGTAACTAAACATTGACATAAAAAAAGTTATTTCTATCTCTGTTGTCAACTGTTATCAAAGAAATCACGGGACATGAAACAACAGGAAACAGGAAGAAATAGAGATATAGAAAGTCTCAAAACCAATATGCCAAAAGTTAGAAGCATTTATCCTTTACAGCTGTATTATAGCTGTGTATGGCTCACGTAAAAAATATCAAAACCCTTTTACACACTTTTTACACATGTATTCTGAGGCGCATAAACATGACATATGTGCTGTTTTGGTGCTGGGTGTAGCCACTTTCATTGATTGTGATGGAAGCATATGGTTGCAGCATCCGCACCATGAGCGGTCTGCTGACGTTACCCACTGTAGCCAAAGACTAACATGTGCTCTCAGGGAAACATGCCAATAACCAAAAAATAATAATAATTAGTACCGGTCACACTATCAGAAAGACAGGAGTTATATCAACATTACTTTAACTTTTGCTTAGACCCTAAAATACATACATATGATGGAAAAATTCTTCTTTTGTTTTAGTATTATTTGATTTAAGCATGCCGACTATAAACATAACAATGTATTCAGTCTCTGTGTGAGAGCAGATGCTGTGTGTGACAGTTTAGCTGGTGAAGCAGGTTTAAATCAATTTGAATTCATCTATTAAATAGTACCCAAGAACACTGAAGTACACAAAACACTTAAAACCTAAAACTGTTCAACAAACAACATGAGTGAATGCTATGTTAAATAAAATGTTACTGACATGAATTATTTCTTCACCTCCACAGATGGATTTTCAGTCATCTTAAATATGACAACTAATTTAACCTTGTAAAGACTTATGCATTGAACTAATGCGTCGATGTTTTGGGCGGTATGAGTGAGCCAGTATAATATATTCTGATCAACAAGACATAAGCAATTAATAATATGGGACACAGCAGATATTTGAATTTGAACATAATCATGCATGAATGTGCCAAAGCATTTCCAATTTGTTCAAACTAATAATAAACTTATTTTATAACATGAAAAACCGACTAGGTGATGTGGAGGTTAAACAAGAAGTTTTAAGAATTTCAATTCTCATCTCAGGAATTCACCAAATCGACTGAGAAAAACTATAATGAACCTTCGGAAGAAATACAGTACATGTACAAAACTGCAACTCATATTTCATCATAATTCATTCATAATTTCATCACTCACCATTCACCAATGTCATGTTGAAAATAATAAATCTGTATTGTGTGTGGAATATCTTAAGTGTCTAATGATTGCTTCACATGAATTGAGCTCCAAATCTCAAAGCTCTGCACTCTGTACAAACAATAATTTGAACTTCATATCTATGAACATCAAAATGTATTTTCCCACCAGTGAACTATTTAATCTAATTGTTACTTTGTGCATCACTGTGTCATTATTGATAAAAATGCAAAGATTTGTTCCAGCTCATGGAGTGCTATTTTTTTGTTCTCCAGGCTCCCAGAGGTGCGGATCTCAGACAACGGGCCTTATGAATGCCATGTGGGAATCTATGACCGGGCAACGAGGGAGAAGGTTGTCCTGGCTTCAGGGAATGTTTTTCTTACTGTTATGTGTGAGTACCCTCGACTGCACTTCACTTACATGTTAAAGACATCCTTTCAATTAGTGTGCTCGCAGTTCCTATTGTATTTCTGTATAAAATGTGATGCTGGTGTGGGACATTGGGTGCACAGTGAGGGGCTATTCAAAGCCAGTGGGTTGGATAGTGGACAAGATTGAAAAACGGGATGCAGCACAGGCCTGCAGGCAGGAGACAGACTCCTCCTGATTACTCAAAAAAGTGTGAGGCTTGTAAGTTTTATGCGAGGTGCCAGATGTTACTGGTACTACTATAAGTTGGATGTGCTGTTTTTCAGTGAGTAACAAGGGTTTTGTGCTGAAAATTTTGATCAAACATGTTAAATAATGCAAACAGTTTCATTTATTTACAACTTTTTTAGCTGATGCTCATATCGAAAGTGAGCAAGTAGAGTTTTACAGTCTTTCTTGATGGAAATGTGCATAAATCAAATCTCTATCAGAATCTTTGTGATCGTGGGTGCATCTTTTATCTAAAAACTTATAATATACCGTATGTCACTTTGCAAACTTCCCTTTTTCATTCTACTCTAGGAAAAACTGTTGAACATTTGTTACGATGAAAATAATTTTTTTATAAGTGTTTGATAAATACCAGTGATCAATAGTCTCACACTAGTCTGGTTTGAAATTGAGAACACCCATCAGCTCTTTTTGTGAGAGTCTTTGTGTGAGAACATTTGAAAAATTACACCCCACTCAAATGGATTGAAGCTAAGAGGAGAAAACAATGGCACCACAGGCAACAAGTGGATTAATCAGCTTCGCCCAATTAATATCAAGGATCTTTTACACAGAGGTGATTTTTCTTGATGATGAAGTATGTATTATTATTGTTTATTTTTCCCCTGTCTGGCTCTACTTCTTTTGTCCTGCTTTCATGACAGTCTGTATGACATCAAGAATTGATGAACACATTTCCTTTAAATTTTGTGGGCAGATAAGCTTTGGGAAATTGAACAATTGATTGCATTTCAGTGATGATGTGGATCCAGAAGTTCTGCTCTTAGAGAACGGCATTGCTTCCTTCAGCAATGAACCCGGCTGCATGGTTCTATGTATATATATATATTTCTCGCTCTATTTGATATGTATTTGCTTCATTTAATTTACTTCACACCTTGTTGCTTCTGTGTTACCATTATTCAGATACCATGATATTTCATTCTATCATAAGAGGAGGTTCTGTGCCTGTAGTCTATTGCTCAGGCTGGGCTGTAATTATTATATTTAAGCCCCCCTAATGACAGTCACTTTGCTTGACTCTGATGTATCAATTCCAGCAGCAAAGACATGCTGTTCTCCATGTGGTCCTATGGCTAATTAGCAATGGTGAAATTTTTCAGTGGAACACTTGCGAGACACTTTGTGAAAATATTGCTCCATTATCACATTTTGTGCCTCTGAGACCTGCCAGTTGTTTTCATGTTTCCTTTTTTGTCTTACTTTATTTGATTATTTATTATCATTTTATTTTATTAAGACCTCAACCTCATGCTCTGTTTTTGATGACGAGTCCCATTTCCCTGTTAACGTGCTCTCACACAGTGACGTCAGTGAAAGACTTTATCAATGAGAGAGGATTTACTCAGTTAACTGTTTCTTGTTTCAGTACTGGGTGAGGAGACGTGAATGATGTAGTCGTGGGATAGTTGGAGCACCCTAACTCAGATGGGTCTTAAATCACCACTCCACTGGAGAGGAAGAAGAATGGCCTCTGGCATTGTGGCTAATTGCCATCTAAACTGAAACAGAATTATTCATAACCTATTAGTGTGTCAAGTTCAGCGGGAAGTAAAGAAAAAAAGTAGAGAGGAGAAAGAAAGAAAATGAGAGGAAAAAAAGTTTATTAATAGGAAGCAGTACACGGAGAGTATTTTAATTTTTTAAAGGGCTTCATAAATAAGAATTATCATTTTAATGAATCCCCTGCCAAGAAATTCAATCATCCAGTTTTAAAAGGCTAAACCCTGAACTCATCTACGCTACTGTCCTTCACTCTCTGGAAAGTTTGAAAAGTCTTTGCTTTTCTTTTTCCACTGGATGAGCATATGTTGACTTTATTAAGCCCGAAGGCATGGAGAATCTCTCCTCCAAATGACTGTCATAGTGATATTATGATGTCCAATTTAGCTCAAGCTATATCCCATAATGAACGCTATAAATTACTATAAATGACAGATTACTCCTGTTACAGCCAAAGTGTCATGTACAATCTTCTTATAAAATAATTGAGGGTATTCTGCTGTGTTTGTTTTTTATTTTTTATTTAATGTAAACTAATCCCCAGACAGTTGCACCGACAATATTTTATCCTGATAATGAGGAACATGAATATGATACAGTACCAGGCTTTACCCATAACTAGGGCGTTTTATTATCTACTGTGTTAGATGTTTATCCCTTAACCTGAATGCTGCTCTGTGCCTTAAAATGATATTATAGATGCATTACAGCATGATAAGACATCGCATGATGAGACACTCTATTGTTATCAAAGTTCAAAATCAGCATCTGAAGTGAGAGGTTAGGGATGAGGCGCTCAGCATGAGAAAGTGCTAAATATGCTGAACAGAATCTGTATTAGGGTATTGAATTTACTGTCAAAGTCTGCAGAGGATACACACAACAAGATGTAAATGCACAGCGGTTAGAGAAATGACAATAGACTGCAATTTGGCCTTTTGATCCCCTATGCCATTCTGCTATAATTTCATGGGATTGGGAATCAGATAAATGACATCTGAGGATAAAACATTCAGTTCTTTGATGTTAACGCCAGGAACTTGTGTAATGTGGTTAACACATTTCCAAACAAATCACAGGAAAACATGTCAAATTGTGGGCAGTATTTCAATAAGAAAGATGTCATATTCATTGCAACAATTGCTCTGCCTTTTTCTTACTTCTGCCGACTGTGGATCTGCAAGCAAAGTGGGACATAACTCCAGCCTTATTTTATTCAACCAGATGTTCTTTCCACTTTGATTGAAATTGAAAATGTATGCAGCCCTAGCCATGTCATTGCCCTAGAGGGCTTTGTCACTCGAATATAAACATAGCCTACAGTGTTTTTCTTGATTGTTCCATGAATTTAAGTAATGTCTTCCTGCAATCAAAGCAATTTCAATGTCAATGCAAGTCACTTTGAGAAACCTTGAGTTCACCAGTTCACTCAAGCACTTTATGAAAAAACAATTAATAGCTAGACTTTGAAATGTCAATCACAATTTTGAGGCACTCTTCAGATCTTTAGCTGTTGTTTGTTTGTAGAGCGTTTCATTTTTATGGTAATAATGTACAGGGCAGTGAGTGCTTTGAATGGAAAGTAAATGTACATATTTAACAGCAGACATTTTATGTAATGTCAGTATAATATATAACAATGTAATTGATTCAGTATATTGTGATTTCATCTTCTCTAGGGATAGACTTCTGAACCATCACCAATCACATAAAACAGATATATCATCCTGCAAATAGTGACATATCCATCCCTGTAAAGCTAAGGTCATAATTTCAGGCTTTGGTGGGTGAAAGAAATCAATACCTCTTTTCCCAATGGTAGAGATTGGGTCATTATTTGTTATTACCCAAAGTGATTCCTATGCGACATTCCAAAGATTACAAGGAAAGGTTATCTGTCTCCTCAGAACTGAGTCTGACCTTGGGAAGCCAGCTACTGCTTGATTTGTGCACACTGTCCGCGACAACTAAGGTTGTTGTGTTGGTGTCTATATCAGATGACCGTTGGTGACTCTTCCACTGCATGAAGAACATCTTAATAGCTGTTGTGTTTAAACATCATGTCACGTAATTTCAGAAATCCTTTCTTCTAACCTTTTGTAACACGTGAGGATGTGATTTAAAGGATACCCTTCATGATCTGGCAGCACTGGTATTTATAACCCCTGAAAACAGAGATGAGCGCTAAGGTGTAGAGGGACTAATTACCTTCACATCCTATAAAACTGGGATTCGCTTCAATAATGGATGCCCAACTTTAATTAAGCGCTGTGTATATTTAGGCGCTCGTTTATAAATGGGTGGGATTAATGGTGTACGAGCCAAGCCCAAAGACAGAAATGCCTGCAGACACAGCAGTTCAGTGTGTTAGTTGGAATAGTTTAGGGATGGGTGTGCGATAGAGTGGATGCAAGTTTGCGTGCTTGTGTGTGTGGAGAGGGTTGTTTGGGTGGTGGGGTTTGATGGATTGCTAGCGAGTGGGTGTTATGTCCTGTACTTGTTTGGGAAGTGCAGAGAACATCTTGGCCAGAATCGACGCATAGTGTGACTCAAACACAGTGGCCTCATTTTCATTTCTCAGAAAGGATGCCAATTTTGTCAGACTCATCAGTTGTATCCTGAAGTGTTTGTCAGGTTGTTTTTTTAGTACGCCTCGGGTCACCATAGGGGATTATTCAAGAGTCCTTGATATCATTCTCCATTGCGCTCTAATTTATCCTGTGTGTCACCTTCCTGTTCATCACACTTAATGTCCTACAGTGTGCTATCAGCATCACAGCCTATTCAACTGATTTTGTGTTAAAAAAAAAGTTCCATGTGGAAAGCAACCATTTTTCTTGTGACAAGATGATGCACCAACATAGTCTAGTGTAGTCTATGTGGAATACATCATAACCTTATTTTTTCTTCCTATTCAACAGGTTCCTCTCTGAGATCATTTTGTCTGGTTATTATCAATTCTTCTTCTTTACATTTTTATTCTGTGAAACCTCCCTACTACACTGCTCTTCCACCATTCAGATTTGCTGACTGGGAGTAGCTTTCAACGCCATTAAAACATGTTGGCTTGGAGCCCATTGGATGAAAACAAGAATAAAATGAATTAAAAGAGCAGATGAATTATTAAATGTCTGTCTTTGAGCTAAACCCTAGGGTGTTAATTGAGGCTTCAATAAACAACCCATGGGCTTCCTCAAGGATCGCTCTACCCGGCATTGAACTGGTAGTCTTTGCATCACTTGGTCTATGCTAAAGAATTTCCTTTGACTTTTTGTCTTCCTGCCATGCTGTCAGAGTTTTGGCAGAAAACTGTCCTCTTTCCCTTTAGCTGACCTTACTTTATAATAAAAAACTCTCTAGTGGGGAATATTTGAGGAATTTAGCAGCAGCATGAATTTTGAATGGTCCATCTCCATTGGACACAAAGTGAAATCTTTTGCTGCCATCTTGTTGAAATTAGCCTCAACCGAGTTGTGGCATGAACCTGCAATCATATTTGAGTATCTCATTTGGTATTGCATTAGCAAGAAGTTATTTTTCCCCCTCTAACTCATCCAGTCACCAAGCACTCATCAGTAGGGTAGCCAATGTGTGCCAATGCTGAGCCTTATGAGCAAGCCTGTTTTTATACCCGCAGATTTCACACAGCAAACAAAAAACAAGCAGCTGATGGTTGCATCGTCATCTGCTCATATTATGTCCAGTGAAAGGCTCCAGGAGTCAATATTTTGGCGCGAGATATTGTTTATCAGATAAGACCCGGATTCACTGTGCGCATGCCATTTCTGTACTCTGATTAATTTGCATTTGCATGGATGGAGCCATATTTCTGCAAGGATTAGCAAAGTAGTACTCATGAAGAATCTTTAAAGACTTGGAAATCCTCAGTTGAAGTCCACAGAGCTTGAAGGAAAAAGTCCCACCACAGGCACTGAAATAGTGTCATGTAAGCTTTGTTGAAGAGAGTTGATATATATATTATGAGAAATGATGATATTAATTACTTCCAGCTTTAGTGTGACTCAGCACCTACTAACCATAAAGCTAGCATAAACAGTCAGTGCCTCATGTACATTTTGTATTAATTTTAGTCATTACAAAACATTTTGTTCTAAAGAAGATTGATAATGTCCTATTAAGATGTTATTTTCTGCAGTTAAACTCTATTATTAAGGCTTAATTTTTGTATTGGTAACATTCAAGTAGAACACCATGCTGAGTATATTATCCATTGTTGGGCTCCTCACTACACCCACTTAATGACAAGATACCCTGCAGGCACATTAAAAGTTTGACTTCTCATTTTAAATGTAGGCATGGCATGTCCTGAGTAGACCCCGCTGCTTCCACCACCATATGGCACTATTGTTAAAGAGCACAAATTAGGGCTGTGCTGAGTATTCTAGGCTGCTGCAATGAACAAATACCATTTTGCTCTGCGTGACATCGAGGGTTGTTTATTAAACCCTGTGGGACACAGAATCTCCTGACTGCCATGCATTAATCATTTAGGAATGTCCCTCCCACGATACATAATCTCAGTCATGGCAGAGCAGCAACACTGGTGGATGTCATGCAAAGATAAGTCTTAGCTGTGCTATATTTTTGGGCTGTATATACTCTTTTGCCTGATGGAGAGTAGAGATATTTAGTTGAAGTGAATGAGTCACATCAAATACTCTCCAATTCAAGGATGTTATATGCATAAGCACAAAGTTGTAGAGTTGTCAGTTACATGGACAAGAAGAAACTTTCCGCATATCAGCATTTTTTTTTTTCAAAGCACCACACTTAAAACACAGAAGTACACATCTTCAAATAGTTCCAAGAGTCTTTAAACCATCACTTTAAAATAACCTTGTGATGTCTTTCATGGTGGAGTTCTTTATTGTTTTCTTGGGTAGCTTTCCCGCCTTCATCCTGAGACGTGCATGTCTGATATTGAACACAGTGCCTCCCTGGATGTCTCCTTGTGGTTCTCTGTATGCTGTGAAGTGTAGGCTTCATTCCTTGTGGCGCAGTCTCCCTCATTCCCTTCACTCCCCCTCACTAAGGATGTCTTCATCACTTGCTGCGCTCTGCTCCCCACCAAGGTCCCTCCTTTTGAGCGTGGATGACTGAAGAGGCGACAGAGGAGAAGAACAGCTTTTCCTCCCTAGAGACAAGCAGCTGATTGTACCAAAGGATGAGAAAACCTCTTTGTCTCTACCTTTTACCTCAATATCACCTTGCTTGATAAGTCTCCTTCCCTACAAAGTGATCTCCCTAAAAATAGTTTCTTTTCTGAGCAAGTTTGACAAAACTTATCAGACAGTGTTATCTTTCACTCTGTAACGGAATCAATTCATTCACTTAAGAAGGTTATGTGTTTTATTTGAAATTAATTTAATTTCTCAAGAGACTAACCCAAGGGCATCTGTAACTTGAAAAAGGTCATCTAAAAAGAGCCAGGCAGGATGGGAAGAGTCAGAATGGCTCCCAAGTCTGTAATATCATTCCTTCCCCGTGAAGTAGGTATAGATTTATTTTTAGCTTGGCCTGGTGGGTCTGTAAGATTTTTTTATAACAACAGGGAATATATACTGTAGATATGAAATCACCTGTCATTTCTATCCTGATTGTTTGTCTCTAATAACAATAACGCCTGTGTCCTATCCATCAAAATATTTCATTATATCAACTCCCTTAACACTGTTTCAATGCATGTCTCACCAGAAGGGATCTCTAACAATATCAAGATCTAGAAAAGCTAAGATGACTATTTCATTATAAATTATACAAATATTAATAAGCAGATAGATTTTTTACATTTCCTCACTGCTTATAAGCATCTCCTTCACAAATGAGGTTTGTAAATGTCATTTAATTTAGTTGATCTCTCTAGTGTTACACTTGAAGGGTGGAAAGTGGCAGACATTTCTAAAAGTGGTGCTGAGTATACCTTTAACTGTGGTCTTAGCTCTTTGAAATTTGACACTCATCTTCACTGCCGCACAAAAGACTGTGAGACAGGCGATAAATTTATGGGGAAAGAAGAAATACAGGTTTAGGAGCCCCTGAAAGCAGCCCGTGGGCATGGATCGGATTGATTTCTTCTCAGTGTGGCCATTTTTCTAAACTTGAATAGAAATCAGAGGAGGGAAAGCTGAAGGGAGAATTGCAATGGTAAATTTAAATTATATTTGGACCCTTATTCTGTCCCGTTTCATCAAAATCCATCAAATTAGGGGGGAGGTAATGTATCCTGCATTAATTGTCTAAACAGTTGGTCTGAGGCAGTACTGTTGGAGTCCACAGATTTGTAATGATGTCTTTAGAGGAATAAAATAAAGTTGCCTCAAGATCTTCAGTCTTAAGAGAGTGTTAATGAATGCATTAAAGCATATAACCTACAGGTACATGGCTAAAGTCTCTTCTTTTTTTCTTGAAAGAGAGAAGTGTTGTTGGCTTAATTGCCAATTTACAAAAGCACCCTAGAAATAATTGAATTGAGGCTTATTAACTTACATATTCAAGTATTTCAAAGGGTAGAATACAGACAGTGAGATTGATAAATATAGAAATGAAAATGAAAGCTTTTGAGATGTGACTGTTTCAGAAGAACCAAATGCCAGTTTGATGATTCTGCTTTATTTTAGGAATTAACAACTAATTGGAGCATCCTACATTAACTTCACTTTCTTCCTCTCCTTCTTCTCCTGCTCGTTATTTTGGTAGCAGTAATTGTACCATTGGGAAGTCTTCCTCAAAATTGATTCCATGTTGAGGCGAAAATCATTCACAAGAGGATAACATGTAGGGAAGGAAAACACATGACATATTTGTAAGTCCATTGATTGAAATTCAACCGCTGGATCCCAAGACAGAATGAATAAAATATGTTCACACAGTTTTATTATGCTACTCTCACCTTGACACCAGGGCTATCATACATCACACACAGGCTGCACGCAAGTGAATCTGAGGTTGTTATATGATGCAGTGAGCTAGACGGGGGGCGGGAGTGGGGGTGTCTTCAGTGTTTGCATCACAGGAGCAGCTTCCTTATACACTCTGAGTAGCTTTGCTAGAGAGCAGATAGACTGTTTATGGTAATGTAGTCACACAATCCATCTTTTTTTCCCCCATATTTACTACGCTGTGGCAGTGTGTGCTTCAACTACAAGAAAGCTGCTCTCATGCTGTGGAGCACTGAACTTAATTGACTGCTGTCTCAACCTAGCGAGATATCATAGTCACTGTCACAGCACACTAGGGAGGAATGTAATGGAGGCAAATCAATAGTCAAATAAAAAGGTATATGTTCTGTAATATTTCTAAAAAAAAATATGACACACAAGAGGATATAATAGTAAATGTCAACTATTGGAGAAGCCTTGCAGAATCAAGATCAAAACATTTCACCTGCCAAAGTGGCTCTTAGAGTTGACAGAGTTGTCTGCCAATTTCTAGCACGTATTTGGCAGATTGGCAAATGTTGATTTCAAGTCCTGGTGGCACGACATGTGGCACTGGCAAAGACTGTATTAGGCAGGTGTTAACTGTGTTTGAGCATAAAGATCTGACATAAATGTAGATATCCAACCTGAAAAAGTAATACCTGTTCTTAAAATGATTAATTCCACAAAAGAAAGAAACTATTGAACTTGACAAAAAAATAAAAAAGACAGAGAGAGGGAGAGACGAAAGCCGGTAGAGATACAGTGCTGATTCAATATATAGGTCCTGTTATCATATATGTTATATAATATGATTAATAATAAATGTATTTGTATATTGTGTAACTATAACAGACAAAAGACCAGAACGATTAAAAGGTTAAATGTTTATTGATATTGCTGTCCTCAGATTCCATTAGTATTATTATTTATTTATTTGCTTTTATTATTATATATTGGTCCAACACCATAGTGTACAACTTCTCTGTATGTATTTGAGTTTTCAGTGCAGCAGTAGGTCTGAGGACCCTCCAGGGACACATTTTGGCAGCATATCAATGACATAGTCAGGGGCAAAACTGTGCAAAAATTTATAGGCAAAGGTATAAGGGTCTTAAAATCTATCCTAAGACTAATCGAGCTCAACAAGAGCAAAGGCTTTAGAACAGGATTTAGAACACGAGTAATGTGAGCTCTTTTCTTTGTTCCTGCTAAAACCTTGGCAACAGCATTCTTGATGAGTTGCAATCGATTTTTTGGCATTGTGAGGAAAACTGAAAGCCATTTCTCATTTCTTATTAGAAAAAGTCTATTTGGAAAAAAAGGCTTGACGAGTTTTTCACCATTTTGTGAGGAAATAACCAATCTCATCTTTGAAGCTTTTTTAAAAAGATTTTTCTGGGGTGCTCAGGTGGTCAAGGTTGAAAATCTTTCCTTTTTTCCTTTTTTTTTTTTTTTTTTACAACATCCAGCTGTGTTGTGTAATGTGACTAATAATCATCAGAGACGAAGATCATCAGAATGAACAGCTATTTAGAGTTGGGTATCATCAGTATATAAATTGAAGTCAGTCTGCTAGCAGATGATGAACTCGTTTTAACAAATACAGACTGATTTGATATTGGGATTCATTTTTGATTTTAGGCAGATCTTTCAATATTGGATTATGGAAAATTATGTTTATACTGATATTGATTTTCAGATAAGATTAAGAATCACAACATATTAACAACAAACAAAAAGTTCACAACAACTAAAGACAACTTTTGTGATTTAAATGGTTTAAATATGTTTTTAAATCATTTTTGGGCATTTGTTATGCATTTATTATAATAACAGTCAAGGAAAAACAGGAAATGAGGGAGAGATTTGACCATATGCAACAATGGTGTATGTGGCATGTATCTCATCTGGTAAGTTACCAGGGCTTGTCATTGAAACAGCTCTCTTTGGATTATTAAAAAAACAAAATATAAGTGTCTCACATTAATGAGTCACTTTGGACTGATGCATAGCCTATGTTAAAATGGAAGTGCTTCTATGTGATTGGCCTACGTTTTGTAAAATGATTTATAGAAACATAGGCAATATTTGGTATGACTGGCATTTGACAATTTAGCGGAAACACACAATAGATGCCCTCAGAAAGCTATAAAGCACTCAAAGCACCTTCACATAATGAGGCATATACATCTGTAGGCAGGCAGTCATTTATTTTTTAACCAACAACTGATTTAGTATTCATATAGATTTTTGCCCAGATACATATTCATTGAATATCAGTTGAATACCTTGAATTCAATAAACCAATGTAGCTTTATGATTGATTGAATGATTCATTCACATAAGTCAACTGTAGATAAACAGAGAGACCTCAGTTATTAATGTCAAGGCTGTTACTCTTTAACGATAAAACATTTCAACTGGATGATCAGACTGACTCCTGTCTAGTGCTGTCCTGTGTGGTGAACTTAAACAGATGGATTGTTTCCAGCCTGTACTTTAACTTCTACTGATGAAGCCAGATCTGAATCCCTCACTCACTAAACGATGCAGTCTGCAAGTTATGGGTTAATAAACTGGATCTGAATTATTTTAAGAGGGATCTTCTGGATATTTTAACATTGTTGCTATTGTGGATTTAAGGAGTGTGTGCAGTTTTTGGGTACAAAATAAGTGGGGATTTAAGATTTGATCTGTTCTGATCTAGAATAATTAAATCTGTAACAGAGTTGAAATGACCATGGGCCAAAAGCAGATTTGAGTTGGAAACTGATATGAAATCCTGAGGTGTGGTAGCATATGTTGGAAAAGCTGTCTTTCACTCTAAACAGACAAACAGGTAGCTTTTTTTCATACTGCAGAGACCACACAAAATCAGCTGTAGTAATTTCTTGAATAATGCATACTCGTGGATTTTCTCATAATCTCATTATGCAAGCAGTGGTGAAATGCTGATACACAAAAAACAGTTAATGTATATCACACTTTGCATTTTCAGGAGATGGGTGATGCACATTGTACTGCATTGCTGATTTTCATTCTCAACTTAGAAAGCAAATATCCACTTAAAATGCATGTAACCCAAACTTTTATGAGATGCCAAAACGGAAGCTTGCTACAGAACTGACGCTACACCTAAATCAAATTATGCCATATTGAAAAGTAGGTGCAGAGATACCTGCAACCTCATGTGTGCCAAAGTCAATATGTTTGTCAGATTGCCCCTGAATAGAGTAACAGTGCTCCATAAATGATTCCTTGTTCCATATAATGAAGACTCTTTCAACAGGCTGTTGCTGCTGGCTGTGACTTTGCCCGAGAGCATATTCTCACTTGTTCTATCCTATTGTGACTGAATGACTGTGGAATAGAAACAGGCTCACAACCTGACTTACAATTATAGCTGGGCTATTTCTGTCAGGACACAAGAGGTTGTCTCTGCCCCCGTGTTTCTGTTCTACTGATATGAAGACAAACACACAGCCCGATTTGTTAACTCAGTCCAAATGACGCTTTTTTTCCTTTCAAAAGAGGCCAGCGAAGAAATGTCCCCCTTACTCCTATTGCAGTGAGGAGTCAGCTTCAATTGTATCATAATCATACTGAATAGAAAACTGCTCTTACACTCCTCTCAAACTTAAAAGCTTGGAGAGTATGAATTTAAGTCACTGTTTTACATGTGGTATAACTCATCTAACACAAAAACAAAAGTGTGCATGGCTGCTATGAATGGCCAGATCTATTAGACCATGAACTAAGTAAAGAAATGTTTCTGCTGGCCTTCAAACTAAAGGCCATGGGAATATGAAATTATCTGAATGTACCAACAATTCAGTGATCTATGGGCAGAGAAGTGTAGCCAGAAACTGGGTTGCCTGACATATACTGTGCAGTATATGGCTTATTGTGCCACCAGGGAAATACACTAAACAAAGCCTGAAGCAAAGCCAGACATTTGTCAGCAGAATAAAATGAATGGAGACTTCACTCATATTGAAGGCAGTCATGATGGAGTCAGTGAGAAAAAAGGAATCTAAGGTATGATTTTTGTCCTAAAATGAAACATCAGTTGTCTAATCAAATTACAGTTTTCAATTTGCTTTTCTTCTCTTTTGCCATTACTAGGAATGAGTTCCTGTATTTTCTCTGAATCTATCTTGCATTTGAACAAAAGCTCCTATTTTAAGAGCCCATTTGTAAAAGCAGACATCTCAATATTTTGTATTTTATAGTAAAATATTTTTCTTTTTCATTTTTATAACCACACTGCAGTTGGGTTTTTTGATGAAGTAAATAAACAATGCCTTTTAATGGATATACTTATCTGCTAAATGCAATATATAACATTATTTAACATAAACATGTAGGTAAAATGCAAAAACAGCCCATTAATGGACAATAACAAGATCATACATTGGAAAATCCTGACGAGACAAAACTGGAAAAACATACAGTATACAGTATTTCATAGTATTCAGTGTAACTTCATCTTCTATGTTACTTATTGTAAATCAATATGTCACAGTATTCAGTTTAACGCAGCATTCAGTGTTACTCAGTGTTTCACAGTATTCATTTAAACTAAGTCAGTATTCAGTATTATAATATATATATAATAATATCGCTCTATTCACTCACTCAGTATTTCAGTTTGTAGTACTATTTCACAGTATTCAGTTTTTTGTATTTCATTGTTTAACATTTCAGTTAATTCTGGATTCAATATAACTGACTCATATATGACTTATCTATTACACAACACAGGCTCCTCAGTTTTGTCCAAATTATCTTTAAATAACAGATTGAGTTCTACATATGGTGATATCATGATCATTATTTTTTTTGAAGGTTTTGTTGGCATAGACGCCTTTATTTACAGTAGCAGTAGACCAGCAGGAAACATGGGAGGGGGGTGGTGTGATATGCAGCAAACGTGTTGTGACATCACTGATTGAGTGACCAGAAGTAGATCATGACGTTATTCTGTTTGAATTTATTGTTTAATTCCTCTTTTTCAAATTTTCCTACTATGAACCATGAGTCACTGTCATCATCTTGACAACTAATTATGTAATACTGTGCCCTTGAATTTTTCAGGCCCTTTCAACAACAACAATAATATCCGGACTATAGCGTTATACATTTGACATCGACGTGATAATACTGTAAGCCAGAGAGGAATCAGAGCTTGCACGGCACTAATCTCAACCATTTGGGGCTTTAATGAATAAACTTCAGTCTCTTTACAACATGAGATTTGTTCTTGGAGCGAGCGTTCCATGAATCCATCATTGTTATGAGTTGTTTTTTTTTCAAAGAGGTTTCTGCCAATGCCATGTTGGTGTGGAAATATGAAATGCCAAATTACTAAGTAGTCAATAATAGCAGGTGATCACACATATTGCACTGGAGCAATCATTGGTGAGATGTGTCAATCTTTCATTCTTTCAATCTCTTATTATAGCAAATGAACTCAGTATTCTGAAAACATTTAATTTGGCAGTTGCAAATAATCATAATAGTGTAATATTGTTTTCTCGAAAGAACAGATACGGATGCTTGTGTATCACTTTTATGGTTGGGTGAGTTTGGGGGAATGTTGTGCCTTCTCAGCAATGAGTGGAATTGCAAATAAATCACCTCAATATTAACAAACCACTCCATTTTTCACTGACTTAGACATTAAAAAAATGTGAGTGGTTTGCATATTCACATCTGTCAAGAAAATGGAGGATTGAGCTTTCATATGGAAGTTTACCGTGTGAGATATTACAGCGTGGTGCTATAGCAGACACCCTGTTTTTATATTGATTAGCACATTGCTGACAGTGACATCTGCTTAAGCTTCAGTTTGGTTTGAACAAAAATCCCCATTTACCAACATTTACCAAATCCAACTATGTGTATCTGTGGCTTTTACATGTAAAATAGCTCATTTAAAAGTTCCAGCTAGAAATATGGATTATTTTGTCAGTAGCAGACTTGGTCTCTCATCTGAGCTTCATGAAAGAATCATTGACCATTTGTAATTCTGCCAAACTAGAAATTTGTTCAAAATGTTTTCCATGATGCAAAACAGCAAAAAAATGCCAAAATGTTTTTACAGAACATTTCATCTGATTTCACCTCTTCTACAGTTGACCAATGTTTTCTTTGTGATGGCAGCCTTCATTCGTTGGAGAATCTCCAATATGTGATGCTGACCTTTCCCAGATATCAATAATAAATAAACTCTCTCTTTAGAAATAGAGCTAATGGAAATGACATTTTATAAAGGCTTATTTTTATATTTTACTTTTAATAATCATGT
This sequence comes from Scomber japonicus, assembly GCF_027409825.1. Lineage (NCBI taxonomy): Eukaryota > Metazoa > Chordata > Actinopteri > Scombriformes > Scombridae > Scomber > Scomber japonicus. Next base: position 29,188,327 of record NC_070580.1, on the reverse strand, counting down.
GAGGCTCTGTTAATCTCAAATTGTATAGTCATTGTTAAATAATGAAATTATAAAAATGTTAAATATGAAAAAATTACATATTATTTTCATATATAAATTTGAACGGTAACTCATTATCCATTAATTATTTGTCTGTATAAAAACTGTTGAGGAAGATGATGCTTTTATGAGAAAGGGGAGTTTTTTCTTGTTTATTAACTTGGCCATTAATTACATTACTTAAAGGTAGAGTCAGTTATTCTGAAGCCTGTTCTTTGTGTGCGCTGAAAAAAAGCTCAGTGTTCAGTGCCCTGGCTCTGTAAAGGGGAAAGAAACAAGGTGGCTCAAACTGAGCCACACAACACTATTCCATCCATTCAGCACGGGGCTCAAGGACAGGACAGGACAGGGGGAGGTCATCAAAGCAGGTGTCCGTCTGAGGACATGACAGTGTCCAGTCTCCAGCACCCTCGAATAGTGAAGGGCTGGCAAACTGTAGAGAGATAGAGGCTGTGGCCAATTCACTTAAAAAAGTTTTCTCAAAGAACAGAAGAACAGTTACACTTTCATTTTATTAAATGTATCAATCCACACTGGATCTGAGACAGTCTCATGGAGACCCCTTGTATTTTGTTACACTCTGAGTCTGTTTCTGACAAGTTTAAAGAAGCATAATCTGTAAATATCCTGCTGTATATGTGTTTTCAACTTACAAACTGTGTCAGTTAATATATAAATACAAACACTGGTGATTTCTTCCTGTGGAGCCGACACGCAAACTCTTTGATTCTTTAAATTTCTGCTGTCAGTCAGCCTGATGAAGGCAATTTAACCAGCCGCTGTCCTCTCAGCTCTGCAGGAGCTGCAGCTGACAGACGGCTGCTTCTGTGGACAGAGATGCTGAACACAGGTCGAGTGAGAAGTGGAAAGGAGAAAAAGAGGATGGACTGTTCTGCTCACATTTTTTTAATTTTCTTTCTGTGACAGTGTGACTCTTCAGCTCATGCATCAGTCTGGATTCTGCTATATTTTTCTCTTGGTCATTGTCTTAGAAATGTGTCCATTAATTTGGGGGACGAGTAAGAAAAGCAAGACTCCTAGAAATGTTTTGTTTGAATTAATATGGTCACTGCTAACACATTTTTTATAAGGACCATACAGTATGTACTGTATAATGTATGTATGTATGTATAATATTTTCTCCTAGTAACTTGGTCAATTGCAATTTGGTCAAACTCAGGTATACTGAGTCCAAAAATATTAGAATCATCTGAGTAAAAACCATAAAACATGAATGATGCCATAAATTATTAGGACAGGTTCAGCTGAAGCTGCTGAAATGAGAAAGTTCAGTGTTTGTTTAACATATTTTTGGCCAACGAATGGCAACACTATTTTAATGAGAACCTTAAGTTTGGATTTGCAGTTCTAATGAAGATGATGATTTCCATATTCCTCTTAATAACAAGGTTATGACATTGAAAATGTTTATTTCTCACTCACTGACACTCATGTCAAATGGAGCAATGTAACTCTCATGTTCCATTAATTATTTGTGCGTATAAAAAATGATAATGCTTTCATGAGAAGTGGGTGGTTTTGTGGTGGGCTAGTTTATTAACAAGACCAGTGATGAGGCCCAGTTGCATTAGGCTACTTAATTACTACCAGAGATATATCTCATATAACCAAGTCTCCTAGAAATGTTTCCTTTGAATGAACATAACAAGGACACATTTATCTTGTTTATGGCCAAAACATTTTTATAAGGGTGGATACAGTATAAAATGTATATTCGTATATTTTATTGATTTTTCCAAAAATATCTTCTAGTAACTTGCTCGATTGCAATTTGGTCTTAGTCAGAGATACTGAGTCTAAAAATATTTATTCAGAAACCCCTGAATAAAAAACATAAAAAAAACACTTTAAATTATGCCATAAATAATTAGGACAGGTTCAGAACCTGAAAGAGAGAGTTCAGTGTGTGTTTAACATTGTTTTGGTCACTGAATGGCAATACTATTTTAATGAGAACCCCAGGTCTGGGGGGGGGGGGGGGGGGGGGGTTCATGTCCAGGGAAGGGTTGTTTTTTTCTTGGCTGAAAATGAACCAAATGTTGAACCTTAGTGGGGACTTTTTTTTTCTTCATTAGGACTATCTTTAAATTCTTTATACAAGAGAAAAAGTCTACAGCAGCTGTGAATACTTTGTGAAGGCAGGAAAAGATGACATCTGACCATGAAAATGAAATATCTGTAGCATGCATACTTACAGTCATACAGTTCACCGACACACACCAACACACTGATTTATATCCATAAACATAAACACATGCATACACTTGCATTACAAACAAACTTGTTCAAACACAACTCTGAGCAATTTCCAGGGTGAATCAAAACAAGTTGGTCATCTTAATTATGGTTACACTTGTGAGGTACTCGAGGAAAACTGTAATCAAAACCTCAGGCAGCAGTGTGCTGTGTTGAAGTGGCTCTACATGGGAGGTTACAGTCATATGGAGGCATTGCACATTCATGACCCTTGAATGCAGTGTGATGAACCACGTTAGTCTTTTTCTGTCTCCATTCCTTCCTGTATTGAGAGGAACATTGCAGAGGTCTTGCCCTGCCTGAGAATATTGGGAACTGGATCATTATATACAAAGAATTTGAAGCGGCAGGTGTAGTGCAGCATGGCACAACTGCTTAACCTGCCTTTAACAAGGGCCACATCACATAAATCAAACAGCAGACCATAACTTTATGGTTCATCTTATCTTCTTCTCCTCATTTTACAATGGATTCACTACACAGTATGGCTCAATGGAATATTACACTGAACTCTACTATTATTATGGATAGACCGTACAGGCACACAACAGGGCATGCATCTACTCCTAACGAGGCTTTTATTTAGTCATTGTCACTTTCATCGGTGCTTCACACATTTCTCAGCATGATCTTTCAGTGTTACGGTGCATGTCAGTTCAATGGCTGCCATCACCCTTGGAATGTCAATGAAATTTCTAACTAGTTTAGCAATTAAAGCCATCATTGAAACAGAACCCACCATGTCTAGAAGCAAAAGCTTCAGATTTAATTGAGAATGTTTGCCAGTCTGCCGAGTGTGAAATAGCTCAAGTAGAAAATGGGATTTTTGGCTGGAGTTATGTGACGGAATTAGCTGCCATGGAATGTTATGACAACTTCTCTGAACTGCTGTGTTCAAAGATTCAATTGTCAAAATAGAAAAATGAAAATTATGGACTGGGAATAAGCAGCAGTAGTGAAAGATGTCCAAAGATATGCACTTTGGTGTTATAACAGCTCTGACTCTGACTAAACCTAAATAGCCAAAGTTTGGAACATTTAGAAGTGGGAAGTGGAAGTTTCCTTTTGGCTCAGTGGGAGGCAGCTTTTTTTTAGTTTGAAAAAGCTGCTGCACCATGATAGTTCAATTTATTTTTGAAAATGAAAGATGTTTTCAGCCACTACGTAAATTGAATATTTCTACAGCCAAAATCAAAACCAATGCATTCATGAATATTTCGGAATTGGAGATGTAATATCTCACCATGAAGTAATCAAATGTAATTTCCATGCTAATGGTAGATTTACATTTGTATCACATGTATAAAATGCTGAGCTCTCATGACTTGTATGACTGATAGATTTATTCATTCATACTTTTACTTTCTTATTCATTTATTCATCCATGTATTCATTCATTCATTCACTCATCCTTTCATTCATCTATTTTTCTATCTTTTCTTTGAAAGAGCAACTCTAAAATTAAGGTGTTAGGTTTCTAAAACAACCGGCAGTCAAAGTAAGTCAGGTATAAAAGGGGAACAAACTTATCTGAAATAAGACAGCGTTTCTAACTTCCATGCCAACTGATTATTCATATCTTGGACTGTTTGAAAAAATCATTTTCATCAAACCTTTCTAGAGTATAATACACTGTAAATAGGATGTATTTATCTTGAGCTTCTAATTTAAATCATTGTAGTGCTTAATGTAATCGCCTTGAAGCAGACAAACAAACAAAAAGATAAGATAAACAAAACTGTTGTATGACAAGACAAAGCAGAGGAAAGTGTTTGGATCAACAGGGTAGGCTTAGTCCTTTGAGAAATTAAATCAACTTCAGTTTGTGGATTTTATCTTCTTGTGAGTGTCAGCCATAATATTTGCTGTGCCCAATAAATATTGATAGATGCACAGCAGTAATGAAGTTGAGAAAATACAGGTGCACCAAGTATTTGTCTTTGAAAGGACATAGCATCATTTGGGCAGTCAGAAAGAGTATCACACTGCTACTGCTCAACATCCCCATCTACTATTATTTTTGGTGTGATTAATTAATGTATCTATAACATCAAATAGTTATGACTAAGCAAACTATACATTACAGTATTATTCATTAAGAGTTTATTAGCACTCAACCTCTGCTTCATCATGTCTGTGATTCAAATGTTACTCAATCCTGACTGCTGCATTGAAGGATGTGACATCACCTTTTTGTAACTTTAAGTCAACGAGACGGGCACAGACAAGATATTTCTAATGTGAAAAAAACAAAAATGTTCAATCTTTGGCAGTAAGGTGTTTTTTATGTAGGACCCTACCTCCCATACTAGAAGCAGGATGAGTAACAACATGTGTTCTGGTCTTTTAAGGCTTAAAGCATCAAGCCTTCAAGACATAAATATGGGATGTTGTATCCATAAAGTATTTTGTTTAACATCATCAATCTTTTTTTAATGGTGAAATATTTTAAATCACAAAAATGCAGCATATTCGACAAGAGACGTTCTCCATGATGTCCTCCATGGGATCCTCTTTTAGATCCTATTGCTATTTGAGTCACAAAGACACACACACACACACACACACACACACACACACACACTCACACTCATATGCATACATACACTCACACACACACACAGGAAAGGAGGAAGTAAATCTACAGAAAGGGCAGAGGGCTGCAGAGTTAAACATTAGCAGGAAGTCACTTTTAGTGTAACACTAAAAGTGGAAAGTGCCATAAGGTTAAGGTCAGCACAGCGCTACCACACGACTACTGCAGTACTCTGTATATAATTATCTTAGATTAAAACTCACTCAATTTAGCATATGGTACAAGTGTGGAAGGAAAATCCAACCCCATTAAAAGCTTTAATGTGCTGCACACTTGAATGAACATTGTTGAAACATCATCTATATGTTCTCATTCTTTCCACAATGGAATACCAACCAAAGAACCCATCAATCAAATGCAATACAAGGGACATTATTAGCATTTGATGAACCTTTTTATACCTCTAACGTGTGAAGCTATACACTTCAAACAACCCCTTCTGTCCATGTCCCTCAGAAGTGGATTGACACTATGGAGAATACATTGTACTCAGTAGCTACTTTACTTTTTTTTTTCTTTTCATGAATTTTTTTTCAAGCAGGAACTCACTAGTAACTTATTACTGACCCAGCTTTAAAGCCTTCTATAAGATCCTGACCTTGAAAATATGGTGAATATAACATAAAGCAGTGGCCGACCAAGACTTAAAAATTGGTAACTCAAGTTTAAGATTTGAGGTATTTTTTCATTGGTTTAAATTAAAACTAAACAGGAGGACAAGTCTTTTTGAATTTTCATCTTTAAGTCACTGAAATGTACAGTTAGAGTTACATTTCAATGATATAAATCTTAATTACACAAATTATTAAAGTATGGATTGCAACCAGTGGCAGTTTGTGCAATTTGAGTAACGTTCAATATTGCCCATAACCCCAAGTGACTAAATTCCTTTATCACATGAAATCTCCAACTACTGATTATTCCTGATGCTCCGTACAACCAGTACTATTTTTAGAGAGACGAAACTGCCATTAAGTTTTTGAAAAGAAGACTGTATCAAAATATGTTCATATGGACACAGTAAGACCAGGATTTGGCAGAAGTGTAACCAATAAATTCAATCAAAAATATATGAAAGTGTGAGATTGCCCACCAGAGAACATACATCATAAATCAATGGATAAATAATAATAATGAATTCAATCAAAAATAATAATAGTGTTTTCTGATCTAATGCTGCTCCTCAGTAGGACTTCACCAAAAGAAAATTAAGGGTTAAAGTTTAGTTAAGTTTAGGTTTAGAAACAACTTGGTGTGAATTAAAATCATTATTGTGGATGGTTATGCTATATTGTGGTTTGGAATAATAATACCTATAATGTTAGTTTACCTTATTGACATGGTTACAATAATAACTTGTTTATGGTTAGGAAAATGAACTAAACTAAAACTGAACTATTTTGTAGAGAAACAACTATTGTTCTTGTTTTTGTTTTTCTTCGATCACATTGTCTGAAATAGTTCGACATTATTTATATATTATAACCCAAAACAGTGGGGGAACAATTGCCCATGCCTAGATGGAGCTTGTGTGAGTTTAAATCCAAGAGTCTGCTGTTAAATCAAATGAAAAACAAAGCACATCATAAAAATGAGAAATTCACAATAATATGCTGCATGCTATTACCAAGAAATCTCTCCTGCCCAAAACCCCTTACATGGGAAGTTAGTATGGCTGCAGTGCTTTAAATAAAACATTTTGCAGCTTCCTTATACTAACAAGCACAGCAGCAACGTCCAATTTAGAGTAGCAGCATTTAATCACACATGTATACCATTAATGTGAGTAAACACACGCTGTGTCAAACATATTCATAGATGTTGCAGCAGCTTGCTACCAAGTAGCAACTGTGAAACGAGCCCTTGAGATGCCATGAAATCACTTAATTGTCTGGACAGCTTGACACTTATCATGTCTCATTAACACGTAAGGCACTCATTGTTGAAACACACACAAGCTACCAGAAAGCACGTGGGCTGTGTTTGAAAATATGTACTATGTTGAGCTAAAAAAAAAGGGGTTTTGAGCTGATATCCCACCATTCCAGCCAAAATGAGTAACTGGGGATGCCCACTGGGATTTTTACACTTTAAATTCTCAATTTAAAATCTAATTTTCAAGTCTTCTCACAAGGTTATAATAGCAAAAATGTTCATGCATTAGGAGGTTTGAATATTGTTCAGGGACTGCATGTTTATACAGAAAGACAGCCTATTGAAAAGACAGCTATTACACATTTCACACTTCTGACCATTTGAAGGATAACATTTATCATTGCCTGCAATATAACGAAACACAGTATTCATACAAAGTAGTGGCACTTTGAATGATGGAGATTTTATATTTATATAATTACCAGTGTGTACTACTAGTTTTATAGTTATCAATATAGTTATCAACCCTGCTGTATTAAACGTTCAGCTCTATATTCAAGTTAATTATACCTGTATAATAATCACTCAATTTACTTTCAAACACAGAAAAAAGGCTTAATATCAACAATAAGAGGTAAGAATGAAAATAGTGAAGATATAAAATGTAAATAAGATAAATGTAGATGTGTTACCTCAGTGATAAGTAATGTCTCAAATGAATAAAATATCTGGGGAATTTGTTGTTGTCAGAATGATAGCAGATTTATTCACTAAAAAATGATCTGAAATGCACTTCCATCAAACAGCAAACAAGAGGCTTTAACATTTTGCAAAATATATGAGGTAATAATAACAAAGGAACAGTTATTTTGCCAAAAAGAAAAAGCAAACAGAAAACGTAACAGCATCAAGGTAATGAAAGTCATTCTGTTGTATTTTTTTGCCCATTTTATAAACAGAAACCCCTGATGCATGGTCACCCATTTGTCTTGGTCATAACTGGCCCATCAACAACCCTTGCATGTCAGCTTGAAATATGAATTCTCCTCCCTGTCCCTGAATGCTGTGTATACTATATCGACATTTGTGGAGCTGGTGGCCATCTGGCTGCAGGCATTTGATGTAGATTTTCTCAAAGACTTCTTAGGGGATTGTTCATATGGTCTGGGGCCAGAATTGAGAATTGAATGATGGATACTTCACTACCTCAAGTGACTCTCTGTGGCCTCATATAACTTTACAGCCTCATTTTACCTCCTTGGTCTTTAAATTAGGTGTCATAAAATAGAAAGGGAAAAAAAAACATCACAACCAGACCTCACAGTCACACTGATCAAGACATTTGTCGCCACAGGGGACCTTAAAGGTGCATCCATGTCAATGCCTTGTGAATTACCAGGCTGCCAAAGAGGGACGAGTAGGGAAGGCTAGAGGTAAAGGGGCCAAATTGTAACAGATTGCCAAACCTAAACCCCTGCCCTTAAGAAAAAAATGGACTTTAGGGATGAGGGTGCCAGTCACAGCATAATTGATGCTGTTCTGGGTACAGGGTAAGTCCCATCTGCCACTGTCTGCTATTTGGGAGACAAAAAAAAAAGGCTTTGCCTTTTGTCCTGTCTCAACCGAGCCTTCAAACTGTGCTGGCAAAATCCTCTCTTCTGTCCCCCTTGTCCTCATTATAAGCACAAAGCTGTAAGTCCAAGCCTGGTTTACCCGCAGAGAGTGGAAGCCTGGGGAGAGACTGAGGAAAGCCATATACAGCCTTGACATATTGTATTTCCTATCATATGGGAACAGAGAACAAAATAATACACAATTGTGCCTAAGCTCCCAAATCATTCTCTTTAGATGGTGAATGATTTTATTGTGTCTATCTTTCCTTCTATTTAACAATGAGCCTTATGAACCTGTAAGATGTTTTTATTTGGACAGCTCTGAATAGTGTTGTATATTACTGAGAGAGCGTATGTGGGTGGTGCATATCTCATAGGAAGACCATCATATTGTGTCTACTTGAGAGTGTGCCACTCACTAGACAGCTGTCATTGCTCAGTAATGCATCAATGAAACCATATGTTTCCAAAGACAAGAACAGACAAATGCATTTCTTCCACACTTAAACACACAGGGAAATCAAAGTACACGGGCATGTAGTTTATGTGCTCACTGAATTTTCAACAACATCGGTATGATTAATGGGCTTCGGAACTGGGGAACTTGTTCAATGTGACACAAGCTTTTGTCTCTGTGTGTCATCCCCTTCCTCTTCCTGACAGCCACCAGAGTCTCCCTCTCTTCGCAACCAGCCACCGCTAGCTGGTTCGCTGGGGCGGGAGGATGCGATATGAGCTGACAGCACGGTAATAACCCATGCAAATTAACAGGGTGGGGTGTAAATGCAAATGTTAAAAGCACAATGGAAAAGTGATTAAAAAGCATTTCAGTGTCTTTTATCTCATGGTGCTGCTCGCGCTGGGGAATAAAGGCTTTCAAAGAGAGCAGACTTAGGTATTGGGGACTTATGCCAGCGCTCATTTCAACATGTCTTTTTTTTCTCTCTCAAGAGGACTTTACTTTGATTGTTTTTCAGGCTGCTTTCTATCTCCCCACTGTTGCAATCACAGCCCATCCAACTGTGTGACTTCTCAAAATACAGGATATAAGCACTTTGGCAATGTTTTATGTTTCACTCAGCTTAACACAATCTGGATTGCATGTGTGTTTCTCAACATCATAAGAAATAAGTCTCGTTTCACATGTATGTGTATTGAAGTTCATGTCTTTATGGAAACAGGGATTTACAGATACTTTACCTCTTTACCTCTCTGCTAGGAACAGTCTTTGACACAGCAGTGGGGTATTTTTCTGTGTGCTATGCCAAGAGCTGGCAGTGTAAAATTTCCTTTTGATTTTTGAATGCTAGAGTCACATCCTCAAACCTACATGTAAAGTTGAGATCATAGGACTGGCTCAGGAATGAACCAATTACCTTCCTTTTAAGACTCCACTGGGATGGATATTAGGCGAAAGAGTCAATTAAACTGACATTTTGAATTTCCAATTGCTTAATTTGCAGTAAAATGGCATGGGTATTTCTATTTCCACTCTTCATGTTCAATCTTTTGTGTTTGGGACCAATTACGGATCACATTTAGGAGAAGCTGAATATGTAGCCTTCCTTTTGAAGAATGTGCTTATGCAAGTTGTGTCCAATACCCTTATGTAAACACTTAATGGAACACTAAAATAAATTTAAATGGATTTTTTTGATGACATTGGTGGAATAATAAAAAAAAAGTTGCACAATGTATAAAACACAAAACATAGAAGGACAATGGCTTCAAAGGTTAGGGTCAAGATAGACATGGTGAAACAAGATGAAGTGGCTGGCAAGTATAGTTTGAATGAACTGGAGTAAACAGGTTCAAGTTCCTTTGTCACTTAGCATTAGCATCTGCTCTGTGCAAGTAATTGTACCATTGGCAGCTCCAGGGATGCTTCTGTGGAGCAGACCCTGAACTTTGACTCCTTTGTGAAGGAACGTTCAAGAAAGGTTTCTCTATAGGGTCAATAAAAACATGCTTCTCCCTGCCACTGTAGAGGCAGAAGACAGAATGTTGCAAAATGAGCAACATCACCTTAACACATGGTGTATGGCAGCCTCTCGCCTTCCTCCATCTGTATTCTCTCTCTGGCTTTTGTTACAGATCGGCGTATCAGAGACACAGTATGATATTGTCATTGTGGTAATAAGCTGAGGGAAATATTTTTTAGATGTTCTTTGGGGTCCACTTGTGTCTCTTTCTATCCGTGCTATTATTTCCAATTTCAACTCTAAAGAACCTCTTATATTCAGACACCAAATTGTTTTGCATATTGATGATATGTCACCTCTAGGCCCTCTTTCAATGCAGTTTGAAATATACAACTGCACATCTTGAAAAACAGGGATAAGACAGAGAATGGCTTTTGCTGTATTCGCTGTACCTGCTTCAGAGGAGTCAAAATCTAATTGGGCCTTTTTAATTGTAAAACTAAATCCACTAAATCCAAATAAATTACCATCCTTATAAATGCGGATGGAAATTAGTGTTTTAAGGCTTTATTAAAAGGAAATCTCTGCAGTGGAGCATTCACAACCAATGTTCTTTTGTGGGTGAATGGCATGCATCCACACAGGATAGTTGGTGACTGAAGCACAAGTCGTGCATAAAAGCTAATATGCAGTAAACAAAGAAAAAAGCAGGCAATCGTGAGTTGTCTGAAATTGAAAACCTAGGCTAAATGATTGCACTAATGTTCCTTTTGTGATTGCAATGTAAATTGACTTCTAGTTTAATTTTGGAAGAAAGATTAGCCGCTGCTTTGGTATGCTGGCTTTCACCTGTAGATGTCTAATGCTATTTGAAAGTAAACAATATCATTTGTAAGATTGATGCAGTACTTTGAAACTTACCAAATGTTTTGTCGTCCTATCAATTTCCCTTTCTTTTTAATCCGGTTCTGATACATGGTGGCTGCAACCTCTCCCAGCATGCACTGGGTGGGACACAAGGTACACCTTGCACAGGTATCACTATCATTTAGCCTGCATGGTGAAACCATTCAAAATTCATACTGATTACTTGAGCTCCCAGAAAAAAAAGTACAGCTTCATCAAACACGTATCACTGAATTACTGTCAGTGAAAGTAAGCCAAGGATGACCTTGTTGCCTTCCCTTTGCGAAGACCCCCGCACACCCACCCCCCACAACACACACACACAAACACAAACCCACACACAGACAAACACACACACATCTTCCTCCACTATAAATAAGACCTCAGAGATGTGACGTTAGGATTGTTTCTTGTGAGTCCAGCTGTCTCCAGAGCTCTAAATCCCTTAATTATGAGGCCAGGGAAAGCAGTCTCTTGGGAGCATTAAACATGCTCCTGTTCTGCACATTCACCAATCCCATTTGCAGGTTTTTTTTTTTCCTTTTTCTTTTTTTTTGGAAAGATAGCAAAGTAATGGTGCTTGAGGACATAGAACAAGAGGGAGGTGGTGAGATGGAGGGAGAGATCATTATTGATGCAACTAGCACAGCAGTACTAGGGACAAAAGAAAATACATTGTGCTTTTAATTCTGTAGTGTGTATGTATGCTCTGAACATTGGAACAAGTAGGAAGGCCTCATGGGACCACAGGCCTCACATTTTTACATGTTTGCAGTGTCTTGTTTTATCGTTTTAGGAACTGTATTCGTAATAGAACACAGCTAGTAGTATATGTACAGTGTATGTAGCTAGCAGCTAATCATGTTAATGTCAGGTGAAACCTTAATTACCAGCCTTAAGGATGTTTTCACTTGTCAAGGCCTTACTACAACATGTTATAGAGGAGTTCCAGTGGGAAGTGGGTGGAAATGACTCACATATAGAGGATGATATAAATCTTTAAGAAATGTGAAAATATGAAAATCATCAAAATTGAACCAAATCTGTGACCTAAACCCAAACCAAAAATATGCACTGTCAAAAGATTTCAATCAATTCTGAGGAAAAATGAAAAACCTGTGTGACAATCAGAATGCCAGGCACACAGAGTAGAAATACTTTTGGCAGTACACCGTGTAGCTGTGCAGTTTTCATTATGTAAAGGAAAAAGGAGAGATAGTGTGGAGAGGATTTGGATTTTTTTATATCTGCACTTGAACCATTTGAGTCTTTAAAGAAACCTCTAGAAGAATGTCAACGATATTGACATGGCTTATGTTTTTTTCTAAAAGTTTCTTTGTGTTTGATATGTTTTCCCAAGACTTATACATATTGTTTAGCAAACTTGGCTGTGGTATTCTTTTTTATTCCAATTCATAAGTTGTTTTTTTTCTCCCTATTTTGTATGAGCACTGTATCAGCATCACCATAGTAGACAGTAACCTTGTCAAGAAAGACATTTAATTATTTATCTGTTGCCTTAAAATGATTGGTATGCAGGCCTCAGTGAAGGATTGAACTGAGAGGCAGCCACCCCCATTAAAAAAAACCTCAGCAGACAGCTTAAAACAAAGAACTGCAGCACAAAAAAAACAAGGGGGGAAAAATTAGCTCAACCTTTAACAAGTGGGCGAAAAGAGAGCTGCAATTAAATGAGGTATGAAAGGCTTAGACTCCATCATCACAGACAACAACCTTAATCCTACACAGGATTGTTGTGTTTGCAAATAGTGTGCTGTGCACAGTAGTTTTGGTTTTATCTTGTCAAATATTTTATCAAGGCTTATTGTTGTCTTTGACTTTGACTACCATTAGGTGCCCCCCACCCACCTACAGGGCAGAAAACAATTGAGCATCATAATCAATGTGCACCTCTCCTGAACTATCTTGATCGCAGTGCAAAAATATTTATCTCAGCAGTTGCAAGGTTGTGTTAGGGATTTTATCCTAACTAAATAAAGCATCTTGTTACGACTGCTTTGCACAAGTACTTGTTAGGGGATTATAAATACTTATCAGTCAAGGGGAAATGTGCAATTTGACAGTTATTATTTTAAATCTAATAAGATTGGATTCATGAGATTAGCTTTCTCTAAATTAAATGCGTGTGGTTTGATGTGTTAAAACTATGTGCAGATTGCGGCAAAACTCCTGATATCTTTGTGTTTAGAGCTGCAGATATTGTAAAAATGAATCATATGTTTTAACTGCGTAGTGTAGCAGCACTTGAAGCACTTTGCAGACAAAAAAATTAACTATGGCATTAGGAATATATTTACTGGAAATAGCAAGCGTTTACAAAGTAGAGTGTAGTGCTGCTTTATAGAAAAGAACAATCAATATCATAAATCTATAAAGCTGGATTGCCTTTTTTTATTGTCTGATATTATACTCTGCATAGTGGTACAACTTCACCATACCGGAGGCACTTCAGTACTTGACACATGCTTTCTGTGCCGAGTACTTGGGCATGATTGGTCAGGAACAGACACCCCCTGACAGCTTATCATATGCCAGGTTGAGACAGGCTTGTCAGTAAGCTAATTGAGTGTTCTAAGGTTAATTTACAACCATATGAATCCCATCAATAAGCAATTAAGAGGTGTGGAAACACAGAGGCACCCAGGCCAGCAGCTAAATCCCCACCCACCCCCACCTGCTTTTAATCAATTAATTGCTGTGGCATGTCTGTTTAAAACCACTTGATAGATTTACACATAAAAGTGACACATGAAAATGGCACTGCTCCCCACATGACCTTTCTTGTTACCTTATCTGCCTTTAAAATGTGCCTTGTGGACTCAGAAATTGTAACTTCTGAAGAAATTCTTCTAACCCACCTCACACAGTCCTTGACAGATTTCACAAATGCTTCTCATTCTGATTAGAGCTCGGGCCATTTGAAGTATTCTTAAAACATTCCGCTGTCGAATCTGAAGAGAAATAATGTGGCAGACGACTATTCAATGTGTACGCACGGCGGTGCATGAAAAGACTAATAAAGAGAAGACATGAAGATATACAGAATACATGAAACACTCTGCATCTTAAAGCCTCTTCAGTTAATGTTGTGAAAAGTGCATGATACTCAGCAGTGCTCATCAAAATTCAACTGGTCCTTGTGCAGCTGGCCATCATCTGCTGGAGTGTAGTCGGTTAAAATTTGCTTGTTGATATTTCTCTGAATCAGCCACAATATGGCCCATAAAATATTCACATTCATAGTTAAACCACCATACAAGGACTAGAGTGCTGCATGTTGAACAGCTGATTTTTCTGGTGGATGTGGGAGATTTCCATTCATTACCTGCTTCTCTTCCCCGAGCTCCTCCATAATGCTGTGAATTCTCGCTCACATGTTTTCTCTTCACACTACCATGACATACTTGCTAAGATCCCTGGAGAGATTCAGACAGAGGGTTAGTGATATGATATGTATGAGATTTTCTACCTTATCAGCCTCATCCGACTCACATGAGCCCAGGGGAGTTTTGAACATATTGTCCCAACCATTCGGTTAGCATTTTAAGAGGAGATTCTCCCAGCAGGTCCTTCCTGTCTTTTGAAAATAGATAGATTAAAAGAAAAAAAGGAGGCTTCTGTAAATTTGTTTTAGTTTTATTTAAAAAAAATCTGTGCACAAAGACATTGTTCTTTCTCCGTTCTCACTCTCTTGCTCTTACTATGCTGTCAATATTGGCAGTGATGTCTCCACCTACATGTGTAACCCAAATATGATCTTTTCTTACAAAATAACTCTTGGATTGTACTGAGTGAGTGAAAGCAAATGTTTTCTAACAGTTTAAGAATATGTGAGGTTGCATTTTGTGTCTATCAAACGTGTTGGGATATTGCTTCACAAAGCTTTCTTCTTGTCCTCCACAGCACCTCCAAACAACATATCAGTGGTGGCAGAGAACACTCCAGCCCCATTTAGTCGATACCAAGCCCAGAATTTCACTCTTGTCTGCACGGCAAAGGGAGGGAAGCCAGCCCCATCGGTGAGTTGCTGTTGAAGATACGCCATGCTGCTTGTCCACTGGGGACCTGCCTTTACAGCACACATATCCCTGTTGTTTACAAAAGAAAAGACACTGTGTTGCATGTTCTCGACAGGTTTTTTTTAGATATCAGCACACAGACCAGAAGGAGTTATAAATGTTTTTTTTAACATTCCTGTAAAAAGGCTCTTCAAATAGGATTTCAAAAGGTGTATGACAACAGCACAATCCTTGATCTCAGTGCCTCCTGCAGACATCCATTTAGCATTACTTGCTGGTGGATCCAGAGAATTTACATCAAACCCCACACAGACTGTGCCAGGCATGAATACACAGATAGTGTATTCCTGCAGTCATTTAACGTAGCTGCCACAGAGTACCGCTGTTACCTTCATTACAGATTGACCTGTGATTGATTACTCGCACTAATTCAGTCATGCAGTGCAGTCATTAAAAAAGTAGATCAGTTTTAGGAAACAGACACATTAATGTTATTAATGGTCACACTCAGGGCAATTAATCTAATTGCAGTGACAAGATAGTAATGATTGCACAGGGAATGATAACTGTACACCCTAATACATGCATCCAGAAACAGAGCTACAGATAGGTGACAAATTAAAGGAAAAAAAAAACACAACATGAAGTGTCTTAATATGGAGTCAGCTTCAGTGCTCCTTCAGTGAAGTCTGTTTGAGGGATGAACACGATTTATCCACAAAATATTCCCTCATTTTTATATACAAACTTTATTTAATCAGATAATCTAATTGAGATGATCAAGAGAGGCCTGAGTACAGCAGACTGAAGGGATAACAAACATAGTGAGACATAACAAAAGGACAAATAATGTCAGATACAATCACAGACATCACTAAATAGATTTTAAGATGAAAGTTTATATTAAATGATTTGGTCTTAAGGGGATGGTGGTGGAAAGTGTTGTCTTACACAATGCTCCAAAATATTCCATAGGTGTTCAACTGGGTTGAGATTTACCATTCAGTGAGCTCTGGTGCACAGAAGCATCTGCATTTAATATATTTCTCCACTCTTTTTTTCAGATTTTCCCTTTAATTTGTACCCTGTCAGTGTGTATATGCATGCAATCAAGCACACACACAATTTTCACACATACTTTTCCTTCAACTTTTTGAAATGACAGACAAGGTCTTGCAAGCATTTGCTCCTGTATTTGGTGGCATACGGCTTACTGACGCTGCCTGAGAGCGGTCGCTCACTGTTTGTTCCCACTAGGTCATTAATCATCGTCCATGGGTGTATGGTAATGTACTCCAGACCCTGAGCACACCTATCTCCTGCAATTATGAGCACAGTGAGAGGTGAATACAAGGTGAATCTGATTTCCGTCTCTCAGGTACTTCCTGGTTGATGGTGTGATGATTGAGGTTCTCCCCTGTTGTTATTTCACAGGGAGTCTTAAGCCATTAAAGCTCAACACCGCTGGATCCTTTCCCCAATGCTTAATGGAGGAAAAGTGATCTGAAAGGTTTCAGCTGGTCAGTAAGCCCAGGCCATCTCTTTGTCATTGGCCAAGTCACACTGCAGATAATTGGCATTGTCAATGAATCAACAAGCAAATGATTCAAGTTGATGACTTGAGATAAAAACAAAAACTGAAAGATTACTTAGTGACATTCATCATTGTGTTTGCAGAACAGAAAAAAATCAAAATGAGACACTAAAAGGTTTTCATATTCACTATAAAATGCACAAACAGTTTAAGGGTTATTTCATTCCAGTAGCTATATCGCTCAAAAATGTTGTGTCAAGTGATGTCATCTATAAAAGCAATCTGTTTCATATACTCTAGTCTAGCATTTTCTGATTCATAGAAGAAATCTAACTTACATTCAAAAACATTTACTGCTCAAAAAGTCAAGGTAAAACACAAATGACACAAAAGTTTGAACTTCAAACGAACATGAAGAATTGGTTTGGTCAGGTATCATAAAGGGAAGATTATTTGCTGCATAAAGCACAGGAAAGTATAGCAGATTTAGTGGTATACTGCCTTGGTGAAAAAAAAATGGGACAATGAAAAAATAGCAAGCTAAGAACGTCTGGGTAATGATGCAGGATGTGGCATAGCAACTCCGTGGAAGAGACACAACAAGTGTTACAAATGTAATCATATACATAAGCTTCTCAGCATAAGAAAAGTGACTATTTCTTAAGATACAGCAGATAAAGAATGTAAAAAAAAGTATGTTGAGTTACTGTATTGGCCTCTCATTAAAAGCTCTTAAGCACAAATGATTGCTAACACATGCTGCAGAATCAGTAGTGGCAGTAATATAAAAAGAAATGTGGAATTAATTAAAAACAATTAGCTATGTGCATTATCCTTCTATTGGTGAACCCTTTTTATTTTTCACTTTTTTTCAGTTCATAATTGTGATCCAGCAGCCTCCAGATAATACATAATCCTAAAAATAACAAAATATATCTCCTACATCTTCGGATTGACTCATTTTGTTTCCAAAGTGGCTTTTTGAACCAAGTTATTCCACCAGAGAAACAGAAACACTATCAGCAGAATTTAAAGGTCCTGCACACCCACACAGGTTTTCTTCCTTATTCTGTTTGAAGCTCTGTGGATCTACAGTAGGCTGGAAGTTTGCAAAAGTCACCAAACTCCATATATTGTTTTTTTTTAAATCATGAAGCTATAAGTTTTCCTCCCTGGCAAATGAAACAAATCTAACAGGAGAGTCAGATGTTACTCAAGTATTATACAGTATGTACACACCCACAAAGTCCTGAGAGGAGGTTTAATCAGCCAAAAACATACAATGAGTGTGAAGGGCCATTAATGTTACTTGTTCTCTCATATCTTGAAAATATTTGCTAAAAAAAACATATCAGTGAGTCATTATGTGAGCCTGAAAACTAGCACAGGAAATGTACCTCTGCAGCTTGCATATTGTGCCTGGATGGACATTAATTATATCCTGAAAGCACACATGCACAGTGTTGGCACAGGAATGATCCAAGACATGAAGTCAAGTCAGCACAATCCAAGGAAGTAAGAAAGATACTCAACTTGGAAAGTTACATTGGCTCTATGGGGAGTGTATCTTGGCCTGCCAACGTTGGACTAAATTAAAACCCAGAAAACAAACTGTGACAGGTTTCATGGATATATTTTACCACCACAGCCTCACCAAGCGCCCCAGTGCTGCACTCTTTTCTTTAGTCTCAATTGAGATCTTACGCTTCGGTCCATAATTAGTAGAAAATATTGATTTTCTAAATTACATGAAAAAGTTTAGTCATTTGGGAAGTGGAGATGACTTTCATATTTAACTTGATGGAATTGAATTGAACTGAAATGAATTGAATTGAATTTATTGTCCACCTTATGGTAGAATTTTGTCTTTGGCTTCCTCTAAAACAAACCAAAAAAAACAATACACATCATATCATGAAGACATTAAAAACATACACCAACACTACACAACATAAAAAACATACAACAACTAACAATTGTGCAGAGGAGCAGTAAAACAGCAGCAATCATTGTAATACATTAAAACCTGTTTAAAAGGTGTCTTTAAAAATAAAAATAATGTGATGTTATTACAGATTGTTTGTCTACATGGTTACTGTCATCACAGCTTAGAGCTGTTGTGAATTTTATTTCCTAGTTAAATGCGTCTAAATTAGTATCAAAACTACAATAATATTTCAGCTTCAATAAAGAGTTGTAAAAAGCACAATTACAACATAAAAACACACTGTTGTGGAATTATTCTTTCCTGTTATGTCTACGCCTGCATCTACACGGCAGTACAGTTACATGGTCCCCATTCAGTTTTAAGAGGCACAAATATCACATTTAAACTGTGACCATTTGTTCCATTTATGTTGTTGTCCACAGTCATGCTACATAACAAAGCCTCATTATTAGGTTTGTAAGTATTTGCTTGAATGTTGCTGCTTTGGCCCAGTTATGTGACTGCAACTTCAAACGGCTCCTTTTGCTTTTTGATGAAACTCATTTGGTCTTTGTCGGTGCTGCTGCCTGGGGGCTTGTTGCGGAATTAGCTGTTGTCAGCTCTATTTTCAATGTCAAAACTTTGCAAGCCCGGTCTCAATTGTGGCTCATAACACTTACAAAGAGATTGGCCGCAATTATTGAGCCAGCATTTAACTGCTGCTAAATATGACCATTGTGTGGTATTTCTCACACTGAATTACATGTGTATCCAACCATGGAAAAGTGTAATTAACCTTAGTTTTTTTTCCTTCTTTTTTCTTTTTTTTCCAGAATGAAATTAATTAACTATATTAATGCAGTAAATATTGTTATATAACTGTCTGGTATCCAGTTTATACATATATGTAGGATAAAATATTGTGTGCTTTACATCTTTATTCAACTCAGAATACTGCTATTCACTCCTCAAGGGGTAGCCTGAGGAAAGCACGTTTGCAAACAAGCACACATATAAAAAAATAAAAATAATACAAATATGACAACGTTGGAAATATGCATGGATTAATGGTAATGTCTGGTCTAAAGCTGGCCAACAATATCCAACAATACAAAGGAACATATTAGATCAGAAGCATTAGAAGTGTTACAAGTACAAGTCAATGGTCAGTTTACCTTTTGTATGTGTGTATATATACTAAAGGTAAACTGACCATTTCTTGTACAGTATCTGTCTCCAGTCTTCATCAAAATGAGGATCACAAGGAAATATCAGATGAACGCTGTAACACATTTTTTAAGGTTTAGGCCATTTAAATTTTACCAACATTTTATGTTTCCCGGCGTTGAAAAAATAAGTTCTATGCTGCTAGAAAACCCAGCCAACCATCTTCTCATGGCAAGCACTGCTTAGAATATGGCTGCTGTTAATAGAGAGTGAAGAGAAAATGGGTAGGAAAGACAAGAGCAGCTGATTAAACTGCAGATCAGCCAGAATCCCTTCAAGTAATTAAAACAAAACAAACGGTGAAGCCATGGAGTGTTTGCGCTGCATGTGTTATTTTTATAATCTGATTTCCACATAATTGATTATTTCTGTTTATTTGTACCTGTTGTGTTTTAATTTTCAAAAATAGATACAGATAAACAGGGTTTTTAACAAAGGCTAAAAGTAATGAGCCAACATCGCTATGTGTGTGTGTGTGTGTGTGTTTGTGTGTGAGAGAGAGAGAGAGAGAGAGAGAGAGAGAGAGAGAGAGAGAGAGAGAGAGAGAGAGAGAGAGAGAGAGAGAGAGAGAGAGAGAGAGAGAGAGAGAGAGAGAGAGAGAGAGAGAGAGAGAGAGAGAGACAGAGACAGAGACAGAGACAGAGACAGAGAGAGAGAGACAGAGAGAGAGAGACAGACAGATATCCCTAACAAGTGCTTTAGACTAACTTCTTCATCTCTATCTGAACTTAAAGGACAGAACTCTACACCTGTAAGGCAGAGAAACCAAACATACTGTGCAGTCATATTTTAGCACTTGTTGTAATGACACTAAAAGCATAAGTGTCGTAGGTCAACGTATAAAAAGCGGGAAAAATGCTTTTATACAACATTTAATGCAACATATTCTTTTATGCTCAACAGGGACATGAGCTTTTTGTTTGTCTTGATACATTTGCTTTGGTCCTCCTTGAAGAAAAAAATATTCACTGTTGCTATGCAACATCCTTTTGCGTCCTTCTAGCATCCATTATAATGTCAAACACTTCATTTTAGCTTAGTGTAGACAGTTGCAAGTGTTGAAGTTCATCCAACATTGCTCTTGTATGCTGAATGTTTATAATGTTCCTTACGTTGACTTATTACGATCATTTAATCAGTTCCTCAAATATTATATATATATATATATATATATATATAAATCATTTAAAAAAAAACACACATATATGCACAGCCAATAATGTTAAGGGTTTAGTGTTTCTCCACTCTTGAGGTATGTTTTTCTTCTTGTTCCTGTAGTTGGATGTTCGAGCTTCACGACTGAATGATATACAGTATGTGCAGAGTTTGACAGAAGACTGTTTCCACATTCATCTCATTTCCCATTATTTGTACTGGGCTGGGCTTATGAGCAGGATTTGTGACATCCTCGTTTAATATTCAATTTATATAAATGTGATGTATAATTTTGAAGCTTACAGTGCACAGACACCAAAGACGGACTTTACAGTGAAGTAAGAGACATCTGGTGTCCAGTAGTTAAGCTTTTCAAATGAAATGTTTTTGCATATTCAAAGATTCTATGATTTCTAATGAGGGAGAATGAGTGGATGTCATTTTAAGGATTTTAAAGCAGTAATTATGCTTCTTTTATGGAAAAGCCATATCAGATTCACATTATTGCTCATAGCTTGGTACCAGACCTCTGAATCACTGCACACATATCTGATTGGGTCAGCAATTCAAATAGGTCTAGTGTTGTGTTCACTGACTGCTGTTTACCCCGGCTGTAGAGACAGTCAACCAATCAGAGCCTTGTCACTACATTCATTAAAAATAGTGACACAAAATGATGACGAGCTTAGATGAGATTTAAGCAGCTCTATAAGTTTTTGTCAGTTAACTAAAAGAAACAACTCTGACCTATTTTTTCAATTCATGTGAAAAATCGAATAGCAGGCTCTACTACAGGCTCCATGTTGACTGAAAATGATATCAGCATGACGGACATTGCAACTGAACGTTCAGGGCAAACATAACAAATCTGTGGCCACTGACCTATTTTCTTTGCTTTAATTGGTACAAATTGTTGTCCCAGGGACCGTGAGATGAATGGGCTAAAGGCAAGCGATGCCTTCATTAATTTTCACCTGGATTTTTGGCTGGCCCACAAAAGCAGGTCCAGCCCTATATAAATGCAAACATATGTGACTAACTGACCGAATGAGTGATGAAGTTACATCACCGGCCGACCTTAAGTGCCTCAGCCAAGTGTCTCCACTTCCTGTACCTGTCGTTTTTAACTAAAGGCTCTCGACTGTTTTATACCTGGCCCAGTCATAGTCATGTATTAGATTTTGACCTTGTCTTTTCCATACTATAAGACTATAATCAATATGGGCTGTTAATCTATAATGGACTACAATCTCTAAACATGCTACATATTATTCACCCTCAGCAGAAGTCACTAAAATGTTAAGGTGTCTTGTGTTTTGTTGCAGTATCCTTGCCACACACATAATATGAGTCAACTTTGGTTGTGGTGGTACAGTATATCCTACAGTACACATGAGAAAATGATGTGAGGTTTACCAGCATTATGTCATCACACGATATCTGTGTCTTGAAGTTCACAAGTTCTTATATTCTCAGTTACTTCCCCATCACTT
This sequence comes from Scomber japonicus, assembly GCF_027409825.1. Classification (NCBI taxonomy): domain Eukaryota; kingdom Metazoa; phylum Chordata; class Actinopteri; order Scombriformes; family Scombridae; genus Scomber; species Scomber japonicus. Next base: position 29,165,723 of record NC_070580.1, on the reverse strand, counting down.
TTTTGGAGACACCCAACATGTTAAATTCCCCTAGTGCAGCTTTGAGAGAGCCGACTATAATGGACTGCATGTGTTAAAATTGTCTGGCATTATGCTTCAAGATCTATCGGCATCTGATGTCACTGGAGCAAGCTGGTGACATATCAATAATAGCTTCCCAGTGCCACTCATTAGAACATCCTCAGAGCACAAGCAAGCACTGATTGAAAAGAGGAAAGATAATGACAGTTAATAATAAGAAGGAAAGCTGATTAAGTCATGGCCAGGATCCCTCTCTCCCCTTTTTCTCATGCTGCTGCTCTCTCTTTGAATCATTCTGTCACCATGTAAATTACCGCCTTGTCCTTTTGACATTGCCATGATTAATTGCGGCAACATAAAGGTGTATATGGACCAATGCATGATTGTTACATTTTCAAAAACCGTTTTGGATTTGAGATGTTGGTGAGGTGGGGGCGGCTTGGCAGTGTGCAGAGTGCAGGTGCTTTCATCACTGTCTATTCACAGGGAAAATGCATCTCATGCCATCCCAGCTTAATTTCACCACTGCCATGGCATTGTGTATGGGGTACTGCTTAGAATTACATCTCTCTTTTTTCTGAGCTCATTCATTTCAGAATGAAGTAAGTGGTTTGTGTCTGGTTTCATTGTCTGCACATATTGGACTATGAAGTATTTGGGGATTTATAACAGAGGCGTGATTGATAATCACTTTATTCCGTGCTGTAACAATGTTTGTAAGAGAACAATACAACATCAATGCCAAAGCACTCAAAAATCCCCTTTTACATGAGAGCAGGCACTACTTTCCAAGTCCTACAGCAGCTAAATGTATTACCTAACAAGCCAATCTGTTGATTAAAGACAATATAGCTATTTAGTACCCCCCTTTGTGCTAGCTAAACTATGGAGGAGATGTTTAGAAATTCCGAGATTAAAATATAGTATTTTTTAGCCACCTTAAATTAAAGAGAATAGCCTGGCATCTATCACATTAACAGATTTTTGTGTTACAATTGATTGTACAATAGCCATATTATTTCATGATAAGGCATGGAAATTGATTTTTCTTTTTATCAATACACAATGAATGCAGGGAAACCACTTGAAAGGCGACTCATCTAAAGCAACGTACAACAAAAGTGCCGTGTCACTTTGTAAAATGCAACCATTTATTGGAGACATGTATCACAGTGAGAGACATCCTCAGTGTTATTTTGGCAGCTTTATAATCACTTGTGGAAAATTAATCAGTGTTTGCTCTCCCATATGAACAGAATGAAAGTAGTGATACGTTTTCTGTTATCTCTGCCTGTCAAACAAGGAAATGTGGGAAATGAATTTTTTAGCAAATTAGCAGGTAGCCTAAAGGAATGCAGACCAAGAGATGACAGATGTCTCCTTAAGTGTGCTTAGATTTATATTAATATAAACAAAGAATATTTTGTTAGGGGCATGTGACATATGGTCTGGTCTGTTCTCTGTCACTTCTCCACTCTCTCTTTTTTGTGTTTGTGCTGTCCAGTATGCCAGATGTCATGTATGCCGTAGATGTCAGATATGTCATAGAAAACCATTTAAAACACATCCATATTTACACTTTTGCAAAATATCGGCATTAGTTGAGCAGTGTCTAACAAGTTTTTGTATTGTTTTATTTTTTAAAAAGTAAAGTTAAAGTGCTCACATTTAGCATTTAAACCAACTATAACAATAGTGGCTGTCTATGAATGCCAACAGATTCTGCTCATTAGCATACAAAATAATATGATTCAATATATAGCTAATGTATCCGTCACAAATACTGTCAAAATATGCAATATATCAAGGGAATAATTTCTGAACATTATGATAACGTATGCTTAACACTGGAAAAAAAATGGTTGGCAAAGCGGTAAAGAAGAAAGAGTGGTCATGATCAATGCTGACTGGAAGACACTTGACAGGATATTCACTAAACAACATTACAAGTTGCAATCTAAAATGAGTTCACTCAACTTCTGTAACAGTCTTATTTGTAAATATGGACTATAAATAAATAGTATTTTTTATCAGTGTCTGCAGTATTTTCATAACCATATGTGATTTACTTCCTGGTAATGAAAGGGAAAATGGAAAAAGCAACAGAACCGCAGGATAATAGCAGAAAAACACTTCACTCTCTCCCCACAGCTACATATCTGTCATCCCATTCATTCATGTCTTTGATGAAACATTCATTGATTCCTTTTCTTATACCTCAAGCAGACAGGTGGCAAAGAAAGATATTTAGTCATGGTGGGAGTCACCATGAATAGATAAACTGATGCTTGATATTTTGCCGGAGGTAACACCTCAATGAAAGTATTAATTCTGACTCGTTCACATCACAAACAAGCACTACAGTACATGCATCGTGTTAAGTCATGTCCATGTTTAATCCATATTCCTGCTATCCATATACTGTGAATTAAGTTGTCTGTTAATGTTTACATAAACTAATCAGTTATCTAGGCCTACATAATTAATTCTCTATTATACAATCCATAGCCAGCACAGGTGTTATTGTGTACCCACACCATTTTGTCCAACAAAAGCTACAGAACAGGTGCATGAATACGTCTAATCCATGCTGCTCTCTCTCCACCTGCTGTGATAATTAATGAGGTGTTTTAATACGCGGTGAAAGAAAAAAAACTCCTTCTCTTTGCAAGTTGGGGTGTAGCTGTAGGAGTTAGCGGCAGACACAATGGGGTCATCATGGATCCGAGGTTGATGTTTCTACTTCCCATAGTGCTATTGGATTTTAAGCTTGGGCTCTGCAGAGCACACGAGGTAAAACCAAATAAACGGTTGATGAGTATTGAATGCTCACACGTGGTATATTCAACAGAGGAAAATGTGTTAATCAGTGTAACTTCATTTGTAAATTAGCCTTTCATGCCACGCTGAGCTATAATCAATACACTTGTACTACAAAGGGTTTATAAGAAGATACTGAGGATGTAGACACGAATGCTTTGTGTGGAAAGTTGTTTGTAGGTATGGAATGGATTTAATGCATGAGCTCTTCTACATTATCTTACCAGTGGGCAGGTAATCCTACACAACCTGTATCTTACGCTAATTTGAAATTAAGTACATGTACCCTATAGAGGAGCTTTTTATCTTCTTTCTTTTTCTATGTCAATATATTGTGTGTATGTGTGTACCTGTTTGAGTGTGCATTAATTAGAATCTATAGTTATACTTGTAGGCGTAGTCATTACTTATCTTTTTAACAACAGATTGCAATAATGTGAGAGTTCAGAATTTCTCCACCAAGGAGAACATTTATTATCACAGTTGATAGACTGTAAGAAAAAAAAAAGAAAGAAAACATCCTCTTCAAGTTGTGAAATTTGTTTTTCCTATAATGAAATATTTAATTGAATTTAATAAAAATCTGTTCCAATAAATAAGCACTGCAGTGTGTTAACCTCTGCAGTCACAACTGAAAATGAACAAACTAACTTTGAGAAAACTTTCAACTTGTCTTGATGCTACATCTGCATTGAAAGTGTGTTACAGGTAGATGGGGCCACAGAGCAGTCCAGTTAGAGCAGCAGGTTGGTTAAGAGGACAATTATCTGTGGTACTGAGTAACCAGTAGTGTTGCTAACGCCTTTGAGCAAGGGCACCCAGCCCCTTGTGTATGTGTACCAGCTGTGATGGCTGGCATGAGAGAGTTTTTAGAGTTGGCTATAAATACTATGATACAACCCAGCAACACAATACAGATTGTTATATAATGAAGTTGCATCTGTCCTGGCAAAATATAACCTCAACAACAAGGTGGGCCAAAAATATAGTCCCCATCCATCAGTGTTTTAAAATAAAGTTGCTAAATAAAGGTTACATTGAATGAAATCCTTTAGGTTTGTAAATCCTCAGCCAGGCTCGTTTCATGTTTATTGGAAAGTAAATCTCTCCAGGTGTGAGTAGATCCTGTATTTTATGTCACAGTACAGCATGCAGCTTAGGACAATGTGTCTGTATACTTCTATACTGAATAGTGAAGTTTGTTACACTCGTGGTGAGCTGAATGATACTCGGCAGTATTGTCAACATGTGTCATATTAAAGGTTAATCATTTTTCACACAAAGGGTTGTGCATTATTAAATGATATAGTGGTCCGGGGGATTATACATTCTATCCCTTTTGTGACTGTAAAAATATTATCTGGAGTTATTCCTCTGAAGCTTGGCCTTATCCTGTTTGCATTCATTATTACTGTTTACCCACTCGCAGCACCAGCGCTTGAGGTGGCACCATATCAAAAGCATGTTTCAGCCATCTCCTCACAAAAGCCTCAAATAATATAGTGAAATGCAATGTTTACAATAATGACTCTTTGATCTTTGGAAAATTGAATTCAAATGACCAAACGTCCCCAGAAGAGATGCAGATTAAATGTTCCAAAAAATATGTGTTGCAGAAACAGCAGCACCACGGTGAACATACAACCGTATTCCAATACAAATACCTCCAGGTTATGTACTGAGAATGGGCTTCAATTCCCTACCAGGAGATTAGGCAGCCAGAGATGTTAATGGACTCATGAAATGGTGAGAAAGCTCCTTGCTGAACTAACACAGTAGATGAGCCTAATTTAAAATCAGCTGCACTTATCAATGTTTTAATATTAGCAACAGAAAGAAAATGACTGTGTGTAGTGTGAAAGGTGACCAAACTAGAGATAATTATCATCCAACTCCCTTCAGCTCTACAGAGGATTTTAACATCTTACAGCTGATTGTTTTGGTTTGACGGTCCACAACTTTACTGTTTGTTTGCTGTCACAGCTCAACTCAACCCTGCAACAGGCATCTGCAAGTTTTTGTTAAAATCACTGTCTGCAAAAAACAAAAAACAGCAGACAGACAAAGTTTGAAGCTTACTACTGAACATGGTGGAGCATTTAGCAGCTAATAAGCCAGATAGTTTCCTCAGGAACTGGTCGAGAATGGATGTTGAACTCAGATTTGCCAGATGGCCAGAAACTCGACTCAGAATGCTCTGTGTCTGTTGGCAATTCTTTTTTGCCCCCTGTCAGTGGTCTGTTCAGGGGCGGAGATAGCGGGTGGTTTTGGGGCTGCAGCCCTGAGTGTTTTCTCAGAAGCCCCAAATCTATTTATATAGATTATATACATATACAGCATATATATATACATATATTGCTTATATATCTATTGCGATCTATTGCTTTACTTACTATTTTGTTTCTATGTGCATTCTTTTTGAAAAATGAATAATAAGGACCAAAATCAGTTACGACTATTTGTTGCAGTATTCATACAATGCTGTGAAATTTAATTCTGCTCATGTGAACCATCCAATAATAAAAAAAAAAAAACTGGGTCTGGGTGCTCTGGTCTTATCAACTCCTAGATCTGCTCCTGGTTCTGTTTAAAGCTTCTTGTGTGTGGCCAAAAAGTTGATTGTAGGTTTTTCTTTGCTGCAGTTCAGTAAAAAAAAATATAAGTGCCATAAAATATGTCTTTTCAATTCTTGTTCCCACTTTTCTTTTTCTCACTCCATTTCAATATTCCTTGTTCTGTCTTGAAGGTCTACTTCAAGCGTGATGGTGAGCTGATAGAGGTGATCTCCTACACTCAACCCTCCACCGAGCAGGGAGGCTCAGCGGGGGTGAGAGGGGCGAGGCCACTCATCAGTAGGGACCTCGATGACACTAAGCTGCAGAGGTCCCTCTCCCTCCTGGACCCTGAAGGGCGGGCAGCCCGTCTGTACACAGAAAGCCCCCAGCGTGTCCACACTCAGGGCCAGCAGGCCTCTGAGCCCAGCCCTGCGACAGAGGTCATCCCAGAGACAGTGGTGAGCCGGGAGTTCCCCCGCTGGGTGCACAGCACGGACCCTCTCTACTACTTCAGCCACACTCACATCCCCCAGAGTGATGGCTCTGTTGTGGTGCAGGCCCGACTCACCTGGACCCTAAACCCTCAGCTGGATAATGATGCCCTATTCAGCTGCGAGGTCAAGCATCCAGCGTTGTCTATGCCCATGCAGACAGAGGTCACTCTGGGTGAGTAAGATGCAGACTAACTCATTGTTTTTGCGTGCTATTCTCAAACCTCCAAACACTTTTCTCATCTGTCCTCTATTCCCCCTCGTACTCCACCTAGACACACACACACACACACACACACACACACAGTTTTCTCATTTCTTCTCCCTTTTAATCTCCTGATGTCTCCTTGTATCCCCTTGCCGCACTTGGAAACCAACTGGGCCCCCTTATGTCTCCCTTGCAAATGTACTCAGAACAACACTGATTTTCATTTGATGCCGCTTAATTGTGTTACAGCTGAGCAGATTGCAAGTTTAGCGGCGAATGCAAAACTCCAAGTGACTGACAGGGCAATTCATCGAGCTGTCTGTTGCTAGATTGAGTTAACTCAGTGCTGTTATTGAAAAAGTCAACCTGAATTAGTGAAGTCAGATCAGAATTTAGACACACTGACCAGTGTTATATCATTGGAAAGGCGATCTCAGAGATGCTGCCCTCCTTCAAACTTCAGTGAGCATCTGTTTTAAACTATGCAGTCTCATGCCTCAGTATTTTAAACAGGAAGAAGATAGCCTCTAAAGTTCATCACTTTTATTCAAGGAGAGAAACACTATGGCAGTGGGATTATTTGTTTTTTCATCTAGTGATGCAGGTACTGAATTACGAAAAAAGGAGTCATACTTTAAGTGAAAACTAAATTAACTAATTATTAAGTTTTAATGTGTGATTCAGGAAACACACACACACACACACACACACACACACACATTTTCTGATAATTTTTTTAAATCTAAAAACAAAGATGGCTCCCAGCACATCCAATTAACACTTCAAAGGCAATATTTTGGCATGGTCCTCCTGGAGACAAGCCACGCAATCCTGACATGATAAACAGAGACATTATCTTCCATGAGACACTAGCAATGGTTGAAGGCGGAAAGAGACACTGAACTAGAAGACTACGACTGGTGTTTGCTGGCTGCATTGTATCACGCTGTCAGTATTTTATCTCACATTACCACCTTTCATCTAATTAAAAGTATCCCACTTAATATGCTGGTGTGCAGCTTTGGTCACTTAGAGTTGATAGAAATTGCCATTATTCTTTTAAAGTGGAAAGTCTTCAATAGGCAATGCATTTTCTAAAACAAAGTTAGTATATTTGAATTGATAACGTGATAATACACAGCACAGCTCTTAAGTAGTGTCTCTAAGTACTGGCTTGAATTTGGGGTAATTAAAAAAAACAAACCAAAAACAGCTGGATGTCTTTGGTCTAAATTTGTTCTTGGTGGAGATGATGATAAATAATCTTGTTGTAGCAGGTCGAAACATCCATGAGTCCAGCTTTCTTTTCATGGCACACTCCTAGATTGGCGATTGAAGAAAAAAAAAAAAGTTTTCTATTTTGTGTAACTTTCAGTTCTTCACTATTTGTATGCCAAGTAGATTTCCTGCCAGATTCCATATACATATCTGGGTTAATAGGGTGAATCTACAGGGTCTCAATTAGTGGGGAAGGGACACTCCTTTCTGTTGTAGCAACTGAATCAATCTGTTTTCAGTTCAAACTGACAAGAGGAGAGTACTTTCTCGATACAAATCTGGCATTAAAAATTCAAAAAAGCTTGCATTATTCAAGATTTCGTTTACTGTCAACAAATCATATGAAAAGACTAAATCCGACTTCCTCGTGTGTCCGTGCAACAATTCCTCCAAATTAAAAGAAACAAATATGTTGTTGGTCACTGTTTGTGTCATTCAAGCACTTCAGAATGACACATTTGCATTTTGAGCTGACCTTTCAGATGAAATTGGAAGGACAACATAATTTATCTGAGCCTTTCAAAACTGTTATAAATCCCTGTTTGTAATGTGGAACCACCATGGTTACGGCTTGTAGGCTTAGGTTTAGTAGGGTTGGGGAAAGATCATGATTTGGGTTGAACTACTTCCTTAAGATTTGACCAAGGTCACAGATTTAAAAAACAATGTTGTTTTATATTTATTTTCATATTTCATATTTTTATATTATTATATAACACCATGGTTACAGCTTGTAGGGTTAGGGTTACTAGGGTTGGGGGGAAAGATCATGATTTGAGTTGAACTACTTCCTTAAGATTTGACCAAGGTCACAGATTTAAAAAACAATGTTGTTTTATATTTATTTTTATATTTATATAACACAGCATATCCTGTGTTAAAGCCTTTGAATAATCCATCCACCCTGACCTCTTCCCTATGTGGACTTTGCAGCTCTATAATAACGTCACCTCATTTTGTCCTTTGCTCTGGTCATAATTACTAGGGCTGCGAGGGGGCATATGTCATTTTGGGTCACTTGCATAAACTACTGATCTTGACGATTTTTTTCTTGGCAGGACAGTCACAACTGTGGCAATCAGCCACAAACCTGTTTATTACAAAGACATAAATCTCAAAAAAGATAAAGGTCACAAATATTTAATTTATTTAAAAAAATGTCAAGTTTTAAAGTTACTCACACAACATATACATACATAGTATACATTTAATGCACCAGTGAGCATTTTTGGCAGCAGGTCAGTGTATGTGTGACTTAAATTAAACTGAAGGGATTATGCTCATAGATTTTTGGCAGAGGAATACTGTATGTTCTATCAGGCTTTGGCTACACAGGCAGCACTTGTTGGTAAGATCAATTCATTGTTGGATTTGAACTTTGGTCTCTTACAATTTGGTGATATTAAGAAAAATATAAAAATGTTCCTGCCTCAACCTTAAAATTAGTCAATTGTGTCTGAGGAAAGGACCCAGCATCAACAAAAACCTTTTGCTCCTTATTTAAAAACCTATTGTCAGAGCTGGTATTGTCACTTTTTAAAAAATAGTAATATCTCATTGCATACAAATGTTGTTTAAATTCCAATATCTGTTTCCGTCATATCCCAAATGCACAGAAATACAGTATAATACATCACATGTGAGACTGAGACAGCATAAGTTAAAGGTATAATGGCATGAGCTGTCTCCTCAAGACAAAGTATTGCAATAAGATATTTTAACAGCTATTTGCCTCTTTCACATGTTGATGATAAAGCAGATGACATACCCTGGGGGGAATGGGCCCTGTGAAACTCTTGCTAAATGTCAAAGGCGCTAATATTTTGACAAGCCTTTCTCTCTGTTTTGTTTGAAGTCATTAATTTACCACTACCTTTGTTCTTTTTTAAGAGATGGAAGGAGCATCGCCAGACATTCTTTTTCCCACCACCTAAAGAAAAAAGAACAGAAAATGTGCGTTTGTTGATTCTAATTAGAGCACACTTGAAATTCAAAGCGTTCATAGACCTGCTTGGGGCTTGATCCATCTTGGAATGGAAGAATAAAAAAAAAAAAAGATATGATTGTTATTCAGGTCGGAGGTTATGTACAAAAGAAAGAGTTCTCCTCCATTTGAATCTGCTCGTTATAGACAAAAATTGGCACACAAGTTTATTTTTACTTATTTATATGAAGTATTTGAGGACTGTTTAACTCTAATTTAATGTGACTGTGTAAAGCATTGCAGGATTCCCATCACTTACATACCCTATTCATTTATATTATGCAGCTATAACTGGATAATTGCACTCAAGAACTGTCATACTGCATATACACAGTGACTCTCCTGGCTCTCTCAGGTGTGTTTGGTCAGGAAATGAAAAGGAGGTCTTTGCAGTGCCCATAAGTGATAAATCTTTCAGAGATTTAATATTGCCACATGAGACAGAGCGACAGTCTGACAATCGACCAATGTTGTATTACACTTCATGAATATTCATGGGTGGTTCCATGCATACAAATTGATTTGAAGCTGGCGCCGGGCCTTGGGAGTCTAAAGAAGTGCTACACCTCAACGAGATCATGAGGCAGGTCTATTCTGCACACCCGGATTGTATTCATGAACATAGTGCTTCTTAATATTTAAAAGAAGCTCTTTGCTTTGGATTTTCGTGAGCTTGGGTGTTTATTATTCAACATCATTAGACAAGTGGTGGAATTCTCATTTCATACCCTGTACGGCAGTGAGAGGAGATCCAGGCTTCCTCACATCTCCTAGTCATTGCTCTGCCAGACCGTGATAATCAAAGAGCAGATGCTCAGTTTCAGAAAGGCGTCTGTGATCTGTGTGTGTGCATGTGTATATCTATGTGTGCATTTTGGAGGATTGTGTGCGTATGCATGTGTATGGTTATTTGTATGGAAATCCCTGTGTGTGTTCACTGTGGGCATGTGTCTTTGTCTGTTTGCCAGTGGAAATATAGATTTGTCATGTGTACCTAGTATGTTGCTTGTATCCATATTCACCTGCAGCTCAGTTCCACATTCATCCATCTGTCTTATCTCCCGGCTTTGGGTCACCTACTCTAGCGTGTTGGTTGAATCCATGAAAGACATTACACAGCAGCTGATTCACCGCGATAAAGCAATCCAGCATCCAGTCAGGCCTTTTAAATTTGGTTGTATGCCTGTCCTGCTTTTTTCTTTTTTCTCTTTTTTTTTAAACAAAACCAGTCACCCAAGTAATGTGGCAGGTTCCCTTCAACTGTTTAAGTCTGTTGTGCAGCTGGGCAGACCTGCTGATGTCTTAGCTCTGGTATTAATGCACACCTGATGCTGGGTGCACAGTTGTGTCTCTTGAGGGCATGTTTATTCTTGACCCCTCTGAAGTGATAACAGTTTCCTCTTGCAAATTGAAGAAGCTGGGTCTTAGGTGACGCTCTCTTGAGACTGTGAATCATTTCCACAGTGATGCCCTCACCCTCAGAGAGAGGTTGTGCTATGTCCATCACACTGCATGCTGCCCTAATCAAAGGTGGTGACGTAGGACACCAACTGTCACTGTTGGAGCAAATCCCAGATATCAGCCATCATCTTCCCCAGCCATATGCCTTGCAAGCTCCATGTGACGCCATGACACCAGTATTTAAAAATACCCTTCCGTCAGCGTGTGGGCCGTGGAAAGATAGTGCTTCACACTGTCATGCCAAAACTAACCTGTGAAATGCCATCCATCTCATCTTCAGCATGAAAATGAACACTTAGCTATGTCACACTGCTCACACTATGTCTTTGGTTAGCTTGCCAATATAAATATGTGGATGTTTTCCTTTAATCTTCAAAAAGCCAAAGATTCCAAAATGTAGTTAGATAGGGAAGTTGTTAGACTTTGCTGACTAGTTTGGACTTAGTCAGTTCATGAATAATAACAAGATGTGTTACTTGTGCTGAAATGTATCCAAAATATTTTTGTCAGCTCTTTCTCCCCCTTGTATTACTTTAATTCTGGTTTACCGTTTTAAGTAGCTGAAATGTTTTTGCTTCCATTTTATAAAATGATCTGCAGACATGATATACAGTATGTGGGCAATGCCACACAATCAATCCTATTTACAGATATGACAGTGTAACTCCTTATCCATTAGTCTGATGCAGGCTTATAGTCAATGGATGCCTAAGAAAAGGCGGTGCTTCATTAGCCACAGTGGACAGTTTGTTGCCAGATTAATAGCTAAAAACTAAGGTCATTTGTCTATTTATTTATTTATCCTTTAGTTTAAGTCATCAATGAAAACAAGCATTCAGTGTGATTTATATTGAGAGTTGAAACCAAATTAATTGAAGAACTCCTGGGGTGGACTTGTACAGGCATTATTGATAGGATGCCCTTAGCTTGAATCTCATTGCATGTGTTGTTCAGTCCATGTGTCTAACATATGGAATGGCACAACGTGTGAAGCAGTGTCTTTAGGGGTATTGTTAATCATCTCAAATTGTGCAGAACTTGCTTATGTGGGTCTAATGCAGTATAGTGTGCAGCTCAGGCGTAATGAAATGACTTACGTTTTTACACCATTATGCAAATCGCTGGTTTTATCTCAGCATTACATATACAGGACAATCATTGGCCCCTCACAATCTCTGAATATTAGAATTTCCCCTCTCCCTTTCCCTGCTTGCGCCCCTATTGTTTTAGAGGGTCCAAATGAAAGCCATCTGGGGGCCGCTGTCCACACCAAGACAAGGGAATTAGCTCTCTGAGTGTCCCTTATCTCACTGCCTCCACACTCCACCCGGTGCACTCCCATTCTGCTCTAGTAATGAGTATCTACCCAATTTAGTTCTTTTTCTCTCCAAGGGGGAATAAATCCAGCACAGTCCTTTAGATGAAAGAACCTGCAGGTCCCTCGTCTCTCGCCCCGTGACCTTAATTGACAGGAAATTGTATTTGTCTCTCTCCCTCTGTAACAAAACAGGTGTCCAGCAGGATTTGCTCTTCATGCTCAGTACAATGACCTTTGTCTCTTTGTCTTTTTTTTCCTCTTTTCAGCTGCTCCTAAGGGTCCTAAACTCTTCATGTCCCCCGCCAGGGCTAAGGTAGGGGACACGGTGCGCATCACTGTGCAAGGATTCCAGGTAGGATCTCCAGGGGTAAGTGCATGGGGTTGGAAGAAAAAGAAAGTTCAGGCCAGTCTAGAATAAGAGACATCCTGTTCATACTGTATGTGTGTATGTGTATCCTGTTTTGTTTTCACTTCATCACTTTGTTGGGCATAGACATCTTTTCCTCAGTTATTTTAAGTATACTAAATATTAATTTTGTCAAAAATGTTACAAACCAATTTCATTGGATTCATGTTGTCACTTTGGAGCCTTGCAGTATTTCAGGCTTTTTCCTATTTGTACTCACTAAAGCCTTGGGGAATAAAAAAGGCAATGAACAACCTTAAAGCAATTAATTTGTTTGAAGTCTATCTGATGTCCACGTCTGTCATTCTTAGCCAACAGGCTGACATGCTATGCTAGCTAGAGTATTTTTTTCTGCCTTGAGACATCTTGCTCTCTAATCCAAAAGAAAGGGATGAAGGTAACAGCAATAAGATTGTTTTTGTGTCACTGTCATCCCCTGTCATAAAAAGACTATGTCCCTAGTGTGAATTGGCTGTGGATGGTCCTGATCTCTTTGACAAGAATGACACATTGAAGCCGGGTAGCTGAAGTCAGTCAAGTGAAGGGGATAGGGCTAACCCTGATATAGGACATGCTAATGGGCTACAGCACAAACTGCTTTTGTTACTTCTCAGGCCACTGCTTCAGGAATCTATAGAAATCATAATTCAGATTTGTTGTTTGATTTTATTTCACTCTTCGGGGACATTACTAATGTAAAAATGTTTGTTATTGTTCTCGGTTTGGTGCACAGAGCTATTGCCTTTACAGATTTGTACATGTAATTATGTCTGCCCAATGACCTCAGGACTATTTTTAAGTTTTTCTTTGAACAGTGTTATGACTAGTTATTGTAAACAGGCTCAACTATGGCATACAGCCAGTCAGGCCCCTCGGCAGTGTAGGCATCAGTGCATGCAGATTGATCAGAAAGCAAATTTCCCTTATCATTCACTGGACTAAGGCTCTAGGGTTTCATAAGTAGATAAGATTGTGTGTCAAGACAGATAATTTTGCCTTGCCTTTCTCTTAGTATGATAAAATAGATGCCAGTAACCCCTCCAGTTTATTGTTTTAGGAATATATTATGGATGATGATCCTACAGTGTGGGATTTAGTTTGTACTACTTTTTCTTGTGGCTTTATGTGTGAGATTAATAGGGCATTGGTGGTTTCAGCAGCACAGTGCACAGATCCTTTTTAATTTGGACTCCATAGGCTCTTGGGGATATGTGACAGGAAGGTTTTACTTAGACCCTTTTAGTGGGTTTTTTTCTTCTTTTTGTCTTAATGTGACTTTTTCCCAAAAGCCTGTCTAAGTCTACTAACTTATTTAACCTCTGTCATCCAAACACAGAGCGTGGAGGACCTTTTTATTATGTATTATGTATGTTTTGAAAGGTTAGACAATTCACAGTTTTGTCACAACAATGGCAAACCAGTTCATTTAGGATTTTCAATATGACCATTTCATAATAGGTCAATTCAAGCCTTCAGGCATGTTTTAAGATGTATATAAAATACTCTACCTTGAATAGTAATGTCTGTCTAATATGATGTTTCAAAAAAAAAAAAAAAAAAACTATTCAATTATGTTGTAAAAAATCTGTAAAATGGCATCTTATCCCTCTCCCTCATTAAAAATGACAGAATCCATGAATATGCAAATACATTTTATTTCAGAAGGTTAACTGCCGGACAAGATGTCTCGTACTTCACCGTAAACTCCATTCTCAGTGTATGTGCACTGGAGGCTTCAAGTTTCCACGTTACAGTTTTGTAAGCTGAATATTGGACCAGGATTGACTTCCAAACCAGTTGTGATGTCACCTATCGTGCTTATTGGCCCACACCCTAAAATTGGATTTTCAATTAGCACAGAGAAACTTTCCACTTTCAACAGTTTAAAATGATCCTTGTAGTCTCAAACTCTGCACATACATACATCATCATCATTCTGCATCATGGTGTCTGTTGTCACTGTGTTTGTGTATTGGTGTTGCATGTCTGTGTTTGCAATGGAAATGCTGATGGCACATGAAAAATGTCTGACAATAAAGTATTATTTTATCTTATCTTATTTACAATGGAGCTCTAACATTCAACTGTAGAAAAAGAGGGAGAAACATACTTTTGATTGGAGGGGGACTTGAAGGGCACTTTCACGCCATGCACGTTTTGAGCAGTTTATCTTAACTCTGAAGTGTTTGCTTTGTTCGGGCTTGTGAGAATGATATCATTTGAACTTGGGCGCCAAGCATTTTTTTTAAAGGCCCTGCCCTTTTCCAAACAGTTTCTAAGGATGATTTCTCACATGGTTCTGGGTAACGAACCATCTGGCACATCAGGTTATGCATGCCAAATAACTGCACCAAACGTGCTTGCTGCAAGGAAAGAATCCAAAATAGGCACTTTTTGAGTCAATGGAGAAGGATGTTGACATCTGATAGTAGGCAGCACTTGTGCTTGAAAACCCATGAAGGACGGGCAAGCTGCAGTCTGAGCTGATGTTCAAATTTAGCTGTTCCTACATTTGTTATTATGGTATAAACAGTTATTTTATCATAAAACAATCAAGACTTGAAATCAGTCTTGATTTGTTGTTTGTTTGTGGGTCCACCCCACATCTGTAAAAAGACTAGTTTTATCTAAGTTCATGCACTTGAGCAATGTGAATGAAAAGAAACCAAACTGAGAAGTAAACTTTCCAATATATTCCAGCTCATTGAGGACATTGATTATACTCCTACTCCATTCACTGTGTTTCTCACCAAGGAAGAGGTCATATTGTTGATCACTCAAAACTTCATTACTCCAAGGTGAAAGCATACAAGAGATTCAGCCTCATATTGTGTCCCCTTATTATCTATGAACATGTCAACACACTGATCTGAATGAAATACTGCTTCATGGAGTGTTATACTTTTAGATTGGAAATTGGGGGTGTTCTCTGGAGGGCTCTGAATGTGAGGGGAAAAACTGTTGTAAAGTGAAGTGTTGATTATTAATGCATGTTGTTAACTTGCTGTTGCATTAGGGGAAAAAAATTGGAGCTTGTATTATTCATGTATCCTTTGCTCTTAATCTCTTGGCTGAGACTCACAGACTTTCTCTGCACCGCCCTCTCACCCCTCCCTATCCTCCATTTCCCTCTATATCTTTCTTCTTCTCCTTTCTTTCTTTTTTCCCTCATTCTCCATCTCATCTGGGTGTTGGATTTTGATAGAATGAGGTGTTCCCCGAACCCCTTTTCACCTGGACGCGGGTGGGGGGCCGCCTGCTGGACGGCAGTACCGAGCGAGAGGGGAAGGAGCTGATTCTGGAACGAGTGCCAGCTGAGCTCAATGGCTCCATGTATCGCTGCACGGCCCAAAATCCTCTGGGCTCTACGGATACGCACACTCGCCTCATAGTCTTTGGTATGTATGCTCCAGAGTGGCTAGTACACTAGCAGTTAAATTGAAATCACATTTAAGTTTGATGAATTATTTACAGACTGATGAATATGAAACATTTTTTTTTCTTTTTTTGTGACTGAACAAATTGGATCCACAAGAATTATCTGGAACACTTATACCATTACACAGTTAAATGTCACGGAAAATTACATAATTCTACAAAAATCCATTTGAAGTATCTACAGTAACTTTGAAAAATACTTAAGAGATTTATGTGGCCACTTTTAGGTATTAATCATTCATGTAGCTAAGTGTGTGATTAATAAGAGATTGTATTCCTAATTGGCTCAACAACAGATTCTCAGGCTGCACTTAATGAGATAACTATTCTCTAACAAGAAATGTAATGACTATTCCATCAGTGGCATGGCTTGCACTGCTCTCACGCACTTAAACACCAGCAGTGACATCAAAGGCCCATGGTAGAATCAAAAGATCTTTGTTGTTGACAATGTCAGACAAGCACTTGTTCACTGGCCAAACGAAGGTAAATGCGTTCACTGGAACATGGAATTTGTTCATTTACTGGTGTTGATGAGGGACTTGGATTGCTTACAGGCTCTATTGTGTCAGTGTGTCCTGCTTCTCTGGTTCTGTTTACACTGGACACTAATGGAGGAAGTGGCATTAGAAGCATCTATCAATGGATGGAAAGCTATTTTAATCAAATCAAGTATTTATGAGAGAGAATTGTATATGTTTGTCTCATGTCTGAAAAAGCCCCCCGAGTCACTCTTCCCTAAAAGTCACAATAGCAATCTTAATGAGACTTAGTAACATATCCTTGAAATGTCCAACACAGCCATAGTCTGAATTGAATGCTGTCACATTAATTGAAAGGCAACTACAAACTAAATGATAAATATATGTATAAAATAAGGAGTAGAATTCTATGTTCTGTCTGATGAATGATTCAATTAAAGAGGAAGTTTATGAGGGGATCCAAAAGCATAACGCTGTAGTGCCGTTAGTCATTAATTGAGGCTTCAACTGCAAAACAAGTTATGAAATCCATCACTGATGCAACCTGTGAGAGGACTTAACACTTCCTTGATGTCATTATTTTTCCAACGTTGTTCTGCAGCAGTGATACCAATCCCTCTCGCGCCAAATACTGCGCAAACATCAAAGCCGTATCCGTAATGGCCTTGTCATGTTTGAATAAAGCTATTACAACATTTACAGAAACGGAGAACTACGTCTGAAAGCCCAAAAGACATTACTATTGATGAGGCCAGCCAGTCTGTGGGGGGGGGGGGGCAATTTAAGGACTGTAATTGACAGGAGCCCTAAAAAGTATTAAAACATTAGGTAATTTTTATGATATTAAATTATTGAACTATCATCACCCTCCCATTTACATAAAATGGTTCGGTCCTGTCCCCAAGCAAGATGCGAACTGTACTTGCTAGCAGTGAATTGCTAGCATGGCGGAGTGTTGGTGGAGCATCATATCTCAGCTTGCTAAAGAAACATCTGGTTTCCAAAACCAAAAAGAAAGAAAAGAAAGATGGGAGACAAAAGAAAGATTGTTGGCTTAGTTCATGGTGAGAAAAGCTACTTTTGCTCCCCTAACATTAGTTAGTTATCATCTAATCTATCCATTCATACTAAATCAGTGGTCCCTGCCCCTGTCTGTGCCAGGCTAACCCAATGCAGCTTAAGCTCAGCAGCTCAGCCCAACTGAAGAAGGTGAGCAGAAATGTGTGTGGTACGCACACACATGTACAGTCAGCCATGAAGTGCTCTATTAACGTAAATTAGATTGACACCATTTTCGTACCTCATCGACTCCAAAACAAAGAATATTGTATCCATCTTTTTTTTCTTTCTTTTTTTATCTTCCACCTGAAACACTCCTGTGAACAGGGTTTTAAGTATGTCACAAATGGACAAATTACTGGGCGGGTCTAATAAGAACCCACTTTAAGGGTAAAGCGCCACTTTAGGGAGGCGTTACCTTGAGAGGCGTTTTGCTAGGAAGAGCACTAATGTCTATTTAACACCCTGATGCACCCTCAGGTGTCATCGGCTACGTGCCTAGTATGGCCCATCTGTCTGCCTGCTCCTTGTAGATTGCTTCCACTCGTGCTTAGGGGAAGTAAATGGTGATTAAGTGACCTTGGCACCATCCCTCGTGGCCTTGAGATGAGACACTTCTCTCTCTGCCGGGGGCAATATTTGGGGGCTCTGCTCACTTGGCAAAGTGTTCAATATACATCATCAGGAATAATAGAGTATAATGACGGCTTGGTATAGAGACTCTCCACTGTCGCTGAGCAGCGCTCACGTCTTGATGATGTACATCTTTAGCCACCCTTAGTGATAATACCCTCTGAGATTACTGTGAAGTGAGTCAGCACCGAGGAGTCGGGCAGTGACACACACATAGACAGGGACCCAAACTGCACACACATGCAGAAACACACAGATATGTATGCTTATGCAAATTTGCAGGGGTAGGCAAACACAAGTGGGCATATGCACAGTGCACACACTAATTTCTCTGTGCCTCCCAGAGGAGCTGCTATGTTAATGGGGTTGCAGTAAGACCAGAAAAGTTTCACAACGTACATGTAGCTTCCACCTGCTCATATGTGAAGGCTAACATCCAAAAATAGCTCACAAAGTGGAATTTAGGGGTGTTACTAATACTCAGCAAGCCCTCCTGCTCCTTCCTTGCAATTACTTTATCCCTCTGAGAACTTTGAAAACACATTGTCAGAGTGTATTGTGCAGGGTAGACATTGGTGCTACTTATTAAAGGTGGAGTCAATTTCTCAAAACCACTCTCCCAGACTGTCTGGCTACAGCTGGTCTCACGGCTGCTAAAAGTGTCCTGGTTGTTCTGGAGCAGTGCTCTGTGTTCCCAGTTCCATTAACAGGCCCTGTCTTTCTCACTGGGGATGTGTCATTTAACATGTGCTTCAGGAACTCTGGATTTCAGCTTCATTAGAAAGCCACAAAACCAAGAGATCACTATTTTTTTTTCTCTTTCTCTCTCGTCTTGTTCCTTCTCGTTCTCTTTAACCACTTAATTGTTCCCCCTTCATTCACTGAGTCTCTCAATTTCAGAGTAACAATTGCATTGGTTTGATCATATCTGTTGATCTTTTATTTTCTTTGTTTCCAACAGAAAATCCAAGCATGATGAAAAACACACAGAATCAAAACAGTGAGTATTTCAAACACACAAATGACCTGCTGTGTGTGTGTTTGTGTGTGTATGTGTATGTGTGTGTGTGTGTGTGTGTGTTTTAATTATAATGCATCATATGATTCCTGCTGTATCATTTGATCATCATATTCCCAGAGACGCTGTATGTAATATGAGACCAAAATGAGGCACTGCAGTCTGTTTTGAGAGGCAAATTCTTTGGGTGACTGTGGTTTCAATATTCAGAGTATTGACAGGTGGATGTTTCCTGAATGCATTGCCCCAGATAGACTGCGTGAGAGTGATTCAGTCAGGATTAATCTTTGCCGATGTTCAGTAGCAGCAAAGCAACAAGCCTCTTCCAATGACTAACCGAGCCTGTCACTTTTGGTAGAGTGTGAGATTATTGGTGTTTCATATGTGCAGTGGTGGCTCATTTGCGGCTTCTGAGATTATCATATGTAAAGATGAGGGATTGTCAGCAGAAGCTATAAGGTTGTGACAACAACCTTTCCATCTCTCCCTTTTTCTGCCACTCCCTCTCTCTTCCTACGTCAATCTTTGTCTGTCTGTCTTTTCCTCTTCCCTGACTTTTCACACTGAATCTTAGTAGCTGTGTTTCCATCTTATAGTGAAGCAAATTTTAAGCAAACTTTTGAAATGACGCAGAAAAGAAAAAAAAGGAAAAAGCAAATTAGGCCTGCTTCCATCAGCTGGTTTGGAGAGAATAAACTAGGCTACACAAACCATAGTTTCATAGTAATTGGTTAAATAGACTTTACACATAGTTGTAATAAACAAAGTAGAAGTAGAGGTTGTAAATCTCTGGAATATCCAGGAAGACGCTGTCAGCAGACACAGCTGATCAGTAATATGAGTCAAATGTTCACTACATCAGAACGTATTCAACTAAGGTGTTTCCATTTCCCATTTAGTGCATTAAAGGTGCAGTGTGTAGAATTTAGTGGCATCTATTGGAATAGATTAGCTAAAATTGAATATAATATTTTATGCTTTCATTTTTGTTTCATCACCTGCAAATAGGAGTCCTTGTTGTGCTTGTTACCTTAGAATGAGCTCTAAATGTTGCGATTTTGGAGCCAGCCACTATAAGTTCTCCTACACATTGGGAAAAAAGGGGTTAGGGGGGCTTTTTTAACACTTTATTCATCCCTCCTTTCTCTTTTCTGTCCATTTCCACCACCACATCAGTAAATACAGACTTGTGTAGATTAGTTTACAAGCAAGACTCCTATCGTAGCCCAATTTCCTTCAAGCTTGATAAACTGCCATAACATAAATCAATCTACATAAATATGCAGTTGTTAGGGAAATAATTTTCAATGTTATGCTTTAAAATACATCAGTTATGTACACTAAATGTTAATTGTAACTTCCTACCATGAAGCAGGAATCAATAAAACATCCATACTATAATCGATTTTTGATGTGAGCTGTTGTTAATAAACTAGAAAATGTATTTGAATGCTATAACTACATAGTGTATATAATCCTTTGTGCATGTGTGCACCGCCCTTATTTGTCCCAGCGTACAGTGTGAACAGCTTCCCAAGCAGATGGCAAGCAGAGCTGTCTTTAAGCCGTACTGCACTAGTCAGGCAGGATTTGAACAGTTTTGTAGTCTGACTTGGGTTTCACTCTTTTTCACGCTTCCCCTTTCTCACAGTTGCTTTGTGTTTCCTACTTCAGATACATCTCATTATTTGTCTCTCGTCCTCTCTCACAGTCAATGTCTCTATCTCTCTCTCTATGCTCTTTATTTTTTCCACCCATATCTTCCTTTACATCTCTACTTTTCCCGTCTCTGCTAGTCGTATCTTAGGGATGCAAATCTGAATATGCAAATGCTATGTTAAGCACAGGAGCAGGTGTGTCACAGCAAGGACAGAATCAGGTCAGCATGGACGCACAGACATGCCTTGCATGCAAGTCAAATTGTTGTACAACATGGCCCCAAGAGGTCACCGCAAACGTGCCCGATCGTTTAATGGCTGAATACCCGACTCCCTGCCTTGTGCAAGTTGAAAGGACCACACCTGTCAGTCAGTCAGGGCCACAGCAGACAAGAACACTATGCTACCCATGAGGGGTTATATTCATTCATATTTGTCAAAATTCCAGTTTCCCAGACAACTTGACAGACCGAACTGTATGGCAATGAAATAAATTTAAGAGAAGAGTGAAACTGAGGGAAAAAAATGTGACATTTTCTGCCTCATAATACTGTACCTGTCAGCCTAGGCTTGTGGAAGTGTCAAAAGTTTTGGGTTGTCATGTTATTGTGGACAATGCATTATTTTGGCCGAGACAAGGGGTGTAATCAAAGCGAAGACTGCATTCAATGAGTCAAAACTAACAAAACCATAAGAACCTGAGGCTGTCATCATGCAATATGCATTTTCCCTTTTTTTCCCCCTTTTTTTTTGTAGACATGTCATGACTGCAATGCAAAATTCAAAATTGAACCCTCTTTTAGAACTGAGGTCGGATCAGAGACAGGAGCCAGACTGGTAGGAGGGCAAACAGATGTGTCATAGCCACAGTCAGAATTATCAAGTAGGTTTGAACAGACAGCCAACTTAACTTAAATCTTCTCTGGAGTCAAAGCAGTCATATAGACGTATGCAAGAAGAGAGCAAAAGCATGATGTTTTCATGTGGCATTTTATGTCCTGGTCAACTGCTGTACAGTCATCCTTTATTAAAATGAGCATGTTGCCACAGAAATCAGTCCCAGTCGTCTAAAAAAGAAAAGAAAAAAATCAGGTTGGCAGAAAAGCACTGAGGTCTGAGCCAAAATCTGAAGGCAAACAGATGGCTGGGTGACTTGCTTCTATGATTGTAGACTAGAAGGGGACCTCAGATGATGATCTTATGGTTGGATGAGCCCATTACATGATGAGATGAAGTTCTTATTGAGAAGATCCAGTTGTGATTGTCTAATGTTGTATGACATACATAAAACGAGTAGAATATACTGTATAAAAAAATGTTGCATTATGTTGTTCTGTTCTGTTACATCAATTAAGGAGATATCATGAAACTTTGATAATTGAATTTAAACAATCCCAACAAACATATGATCCAACTCTTTTTTTGATCCAACTCATAATAATAAAACCCACATTGCTCACCGTGCAGACAATATTTCATCATCCAGACTGCATTACGTGTCAGGTCTAACCACCAGATCAAATTTTGAATTGAAATGAATCTCGCCACATCTCATTGTGGTCAGGCACACTTTGTTATTGTTTGTGTGGCTACAGTCTGGAGAAGCTGTAGGGTTATGTCAGCAAAGCCACACCCAGAGTTAGTCACAACTTTCCTTCTGCTCCAAATTTCTCTTTGTAAAGATATCCAATAGCATAAAGCCTCTCTCGCTCTGCTGATCTCTCCTTTATAATCTAGTATCCCTGCTGTGGGCCTTAAAACAACAAGTCAAAAATAAGTAGGGCTTTACTCCACATACCACCATTTTTATCCGAGAACTCCTCAAATATTGGAAAAGAAAGAGAATCTTTGTGTTTCCCATAACTACAAAAAAGACCAAGTGGGAACTTTTTAGTTGCTGGTGTAGCAGTGACACTATTCTGTAGCACATTATCTTCACAGAGCACGACTGTCATCAAGTCACCACGCTACTAGTCCATGAAACAAATATGATGTGATGTCATTTCAGATTAAAAGGTGCTGTGGTTAATTAGAACCTTTTAATCAGATCAGGCAACATAAGATTGACTGTTTATGTCATACTCTTGTTGTCTTTTTTTTCAAGTAGGCCAATAATATCATTTTATGGCAATAGTATCGAAATTATTATAATAAACAATATCATTTTGATGATAATATACAGTACTGGTCAAAAGTTAATTCAAGGTAATGGAAATGTGTGTTGAAACCTTTAACTGGTACTGTACATGGAATTAAAGCATATTAAAACATACCTCGGTGCCTTTATTAAAATGACTTTCAAATAAATTAATATCACTTCTTATTTTATTGTAAGGCATTTGTAAATATGTGTTTTGGCCATTCTGATTTGATAGTAGATTGTGGTTTACTTTAAAACAGGGCTGAACAATACTACGATACACACTAAAGGAACCATATCAATTGCATTGCTCATGGAAAATGGAACTTGACTTTTGAAGCACTGTTATATGATGTTTCTGACATAATGAGTGGAAGAATGAGGAAGTATGTCTCTGTCTGATCGGATGTTTTTTTGTGTTTTGCAGATGGAGCCTCCTGCATGGACGTGCTCGGACTGACGTGGATGGCACTTGTCCTCACAGTGACAGTGGAACTGACGTGAAACCTCTCATCCAAGACATTCTCACTCACTCACTCGCACACATATTTGCCCTTCTTACGCAGCATATATACACACACACACACACAAATGCACACACAGCCATACACTTTCCACAATCCTGCAAGCCTTCTCCAGTCATCAACAGACCCTCCATGCGTCAGTCGATCAGGAAACAGCGCTGCCACGGGATGGCGCACCACTGTTTTTGTAACAAAAATAATAACCGAGATAATGATTTAAAAAAAGAACAACGTGATGAAAATGACAATAACCACCTCCTATATAGCCCTGCCCAGTTACACTTTTTTTTTTTTTTTGTTTCTTGTCCCACGTCTGCCTGTTGATCAATAAAGTCAGTCAATTTGAAACGGAAAAGAAAAAAAGCATTTGGATTTTTTTTTTTTTTTTTTTTTTTTTATGTCATTGGTGTTGACTGAAATGTGAAAAGTGGGACTGGCTTAGGCTGTGCCACCATGTCAATCACACCTGTCTGTTACATGTCCTGGGATGCACCTGATTAGCAGCGAGCTGATAAACCAAGGGAGAACAAATGCAGATGCTCCAAGAGAACAATCTTTTTTTATTAAAATACAAGTATTCCTTTTTTTTCTTTTTCTTTTGATGGCTCGGAATGTACAAGAGGATTTCAATGCATTGAAAAACTAGAAAAAATATCTCCTTTTTGAGTGTATTTTGTGTACATCAGTGTAAATTTTAAAGACAATTAAAGAGGTTATATGGGTTATGGTGAGGAATGGTTGCTGAGATAGTTGGAGTTTACACTTCACCTTTGTTTGTACTTCATTCAACACTGTTTTCAGAAATAATCCTTGGCTGAAAGGACAAAAACATTAATACCCTTTCTGTTTCTCATTTGGTCTTTTTATATCTATATGGCAGGTCTCCAATGACAGAGTAAAAAAAAAATCTAACATATGTCTGCTGTTTTGGGGTTGTGGTGCATGTGACGTTTGAAGATTCTTTCTCCTTTTGGTGTGTTGCAATTGACAGCACTGCAACTCATTTTCACTGGCCTGTAATCCAGTTATTTACTTGTGACATACTATCTTAAGTGACCTACATTGTGTACAATACGTAACTCTTACCCAGACATTTACAGTACTAGTAGGATCATTTTAGCCACCATTCCAGGGAGGTCTTCACCTGAGGCAGCGTGTGTAAACAGGGTTGTTGCATTTGTTTCATTTCACCTGTATTAAAATGGAGAGATGATAAAACTCACAAGCCTTGACTTTGCTTACAACACTGTGTTCAACATGTGTTCCAACATGTTTGGTAGCAGATTTGCATTTTCCAGTCCTCCTTAATTCTGGCTACAGGTAATATATTTAATACTGCACATGCCTGCTGGCTGCAGGAATAATGTGTTAATAATCCCACCATATCAATGGAATTTGAAAGACAGCATGCTATGCAAGAGAAATAGACTTGTTTTCAATTTTTGCCCAGCTACAGCAATGTTCCAAAAATGTCTTTGTTTCAGATAATTCTGATTGTATTGACCCCAAGTTGGCTTTTGAAGGAAATTCTGACATTGCTGTTAACCCTTGAAGTCCGTACTCTCTCACACACACAGTGAAGAGTAGTTTAATGCAGAGTAATCCTGCATTTTTTGGACTTCACAAGAATTGCAATTTAAGCTATTCTGAGGACACAACATGTATTAAGGGATTAAGGTTTAAACCAGGTGGGAGGTAAGAGGAGAGATTTTTAAAGCTTAGTCGAATAGAAAGGATAGACCTATCCGTTTGGGATATCGGCTCACCTTGCCAAAGTACAATCCATATTCCTGCATTCCTGAGATGAGAGCTGCATAGCACAAACATTATTAACAGACAGTCATATGCACTTTGAATTATTTTTTTCTTCCAGGAAGGAATCAAAGGGCACAAATCCTTGTCCACCCACTGTATAGCATTATAACTCACCTATCATTTTAATTTTGATTCAAGAGGCACTTCTGTGCTTTTTTGCTTTTATCACTCTCTTCGTTTTCAAGAGAGAAAAACAGGCCCTTGCATTTCTGAATGCATTAGAGCATCTGCAAATCTTTATATAGTATGGTTTAATCATCATGCTTGTGGATGATGTGCATCATAACTTTGTGTGTGTGTGTGTATGTGTGCGTGTGTGTGTGCATGCATGTGTGTGTGTATTACAAATGTCCACAAGTTAATGATATGTATGAACACTTCATGTAACTTAAAATTCATAACATTAGATCAAAGCTGGACCAAAAAGATCCAACAGGCAATAAATATGACCCTTTTAAATATGTCTTTATTACATTTTCTGTTACCCAGAAAGAAAGGGTTCCTATATTAGCCATCGACGTGAAGCATTTAACTGTTCCCTTTAGTTGTCATTGTTCATAATTACAGTAACATCAATGTGAAAACAAGAGCAAGGCTTTCATGTGCACCTTTTCTTCACAAAAAATAAGTGAAGAAAATGTTTATTTGTGACTGGATGAACCATACAGATACATTTTCACCTGCTGCAGCTTTACTAATTATTCCCTTATTTTCTTTTAACAAACTGATGATTCAAGAAATGTGATGGACAATTCTATCCCTTTGAAGGCCATGCTTGACTAATCTCTGTAGTTATTACAGGAAGAAGCTTAAATACCTGTTAAAAATGTCTTCTGTGCCCTCTGTTCTTGTTCAGTCTCACAGTGCACAAATATGGCACAAGCAAGAGGAGGAGAAAGTGCCTCCACCCAACAATGCACATGGCTGACAATCATGTTTTTTTCACAGCAGTTTTCTGATAGTTCACCTGAGCTGGGAGCAATGGTGAGGATAAGAAGCTGCCTCTACGGCCCATCTTTGAATTATTCACGAGTCAACCATGCTTGCAGAGTCCAGTTTCCTTTATGTCGTCTGCAGGCTCAGCTATCAGATGACCAAACAGCGACCATGTCAGCTAGAACACCTGACACATCTGCTCAGGGCCCGTTCACGTGATACACCTTTAAAATGCTCCACAGAGTGCTGTTAAAATAAACACTGTTCAGTTGTTGACCACAGCCTCGCTCGAGTGTGTTATCAGCACCATAAATGACAGCCTGACAGTACAGACAGACATGGCTTCCATGTGACAAAGATGCATGTTTACATCTCAATATAGTGTACAGAAATGGATGACGCTGTCAAGTTTCTCTGTAGACACACTTTCCATCTGGCATTCTTCAGATGGTTATCTGTATTATTTACAGTTTTGTGAGTTTATAATACCAAGTGACTGACGTTTCATTGTTGACAGAGTCATTTAAGCATCCAGACTGGCACAGAAAAGGACCTTTGATCTGTGCCATGACTGCACAAACAGATGTATCCTGGTTATTAAGCATTTGATAAATGTCACCTATCATCTTAACCCACCCCTTATTCAAACCATGCTTTCCTCCCACAGTTCTAGCTGTCTATTTGAGCAAGTTAAAGAGTGTGATCTATCATCATATTTTCATGGACATTTTCAGAAACTGAAAACTAGAATATAACCTGAACCACTCCTATTCAGGTAAACACCAAGCAAGAGATGCACCAGCAAAAAAAAACAAACAACTGAAACAAAGTTAGGATTAGAGTGTAAATTCAAGAAGTTATTTCTCTAGAGATTTGAATGACATTTGGATTGTTATGGGAAAAGCTTGGGTGAGTGAGCTAATTTCATAAGTAAATATTGATCTATGGGGTATTTACATATTCTGTTTATGGTTATTGACTCTACATGTGACAGTCACAGGTGGTGCATGACCAACGCCCCGCCTCTACAGAGCCAGGAATGCAAATAGTACCTCTAGAGGTATCATTTTACACTTGATCCTTTGGGCACAGAGGTACAGACATCAGATCACAGAAATGAAAACCAGACAGCGTGCTACTGTCAGCTGAGACCCTTTGACAATAACATTCAATAGGATCAGTCAACCAATCGGCAACACCATCACTGCTACCGCTATGCCTATTGCAGAGCTTTTGGGAGTCCAGTTCGACATGCAGCTACTGTTGAAACTGAGTCTCTCTGTGGCTGTGGCGATTCTGGTGTCTTGGGCTTACAGATTCTACAGCTCCAGGGGTGTGAAGAAAAGTGAGCTCTGTGACAAAAACAACAAAGAGCCACAAAATGCAACCTGCCAAAACTGCAAGACAACACTGCGATGTCAGAGCTCAACAGAACATGATACTGATGATGGGGAAGAACAACTTAGGCCCACGGACAAAGACTCAGCCACTGAAGATCTGACATCAGACAGCACTAAGGAAATGCCAGCAGAAGCATGTCTGCACCAAGAGGAAAAGAGTGATGATGCATTTAGCCTGTCATTTAGTGACCAACACATTAGCATAAAAGGAAAGATGCGTGATCCTCAGAAGCAGGCAGAGTTTGTCACCACTAATATTTCATATGAATCTGCTTTGAACCTTCCTCATCCAACAGAGAGTGGGATGTCCAGTACCACAGGGCGCCGCTCACCTTGCTTTTTGCAGAAGCTAGAAGGCATTGTGGGTGTGGGCAGGGAGTTAAGGCAGGACTTGGAGCACCAGGGGGCCTACTCCAGCTTCCTCTCCAAGGCAGAGATCAAAGTGGAGGATGCTAACGTGGTGCTGGAAGGAACAGGAGACCAGATTGTGCGTGGAAAGATATATGACTACTATGTTGAGTCCACCTCTCATTCTATTACAGACTCAAACACTGTGCTGGGTCAGTATGAGTGGAACGCTGAGTCACAGCCAGGGGAGTTTGGAAGTGATCGTGGCAGCCTCACCGAATCTCCTTCCTCTCTGAGCCCCATCATTATGCGTGATCTGGTTTTACCACAAAGCACCGTCAAGGATCCCTCCTCACTAGGAAGCCTCCAGCTGAGGCCCCCCTCAAGGCCTACACTCCTACGCAAGGAGAGCTATCTGTCTGCAGCAGAGCAGTCTGAGCTTTCCATGCCCTTTGCAACTTCAAGAACGACTCACTCTCTGGCCTCAACCAGCAATGAGTCAATCTCTGTTCACCCTATGATCTGTCCCTCCACAGGCAATAAAGGCCTTAATGTGAGGCAGGGGTCTGGTCTACAGACTGCAACAGGAGTTCCATTTTTACACCTTTCAGCAAAAACTCTTGATGGCACAGATTTGGAAAGCTTAAAGAGTAAGCTTGATTTGGGGAACTGTTTAGAGGCACTGTGCTTGGCCAAACAGTGGGGCCAGAACCCTGTGCAGCAAGCAGCCCTTGGAGTCATGTCAGATAACTACCTCCAGGTGCTCAGGGACCCAAACCTTTATGGGCGGCTAATGGCTGGTGAGCGGGAACAAATCCAGAAGCAGAGAATGAGAGGGAGAAGGTTTCTCATGGTGGCAGATATAGACCCTCAAGACTGGGCGAGGAACACAGGGGGGCACACAACAGAGAAAGAGGAAAGAAGTATGTCCAGTGCAGTGTACTATTATGATGACTACAAAGACGCCTGGCATACACTTTGCCTGATCCCTCAGGAGGTCGTCTCTAAAGCCTGTGCCATGTGCACAATGGATAACTACTTATTTGTGGCAGTGGGCTGCCAAGTCACAGACAGAGAAATGATACCCTCAAAGCGAGTGTTTTGCTACAATCCTTTGACATCCATTTGGAAGGAGATCAGTCCTATGAATGAAGCCAGGCCCCGCTGCAAACTGGCAGCACTGGAGGGCTACATCTACGCCATCGGTGGGGAGTGCCTCTCCACAGTGGAACGCTATGACCCGCGATTGGACAGATGGACGTTTGTGGCTCCACTACCCAATGATACATTTGCTGTGGCACATCACGTTACAGTGTGCAATGGAGAGCTTTTTGTTTCTGGGGGAACTCTTAGATGTATGCTTCTGCGCTTTAGCCCCAAAACCAACATCTGGAGGCCAAGTCTGTTAGCAGGCAGCAAAGACAGAACTGCAGATATAATGGCTGTGGGGCGATTTCTATATCGGTTTGATGTTAGCCCTCTGCTGGGTGTCAGTGTGTACCGCTACCACACAGTGGCTCGACTGTGGTATGAGTGCAGCTCCAAACGGCTCCTCCATTGCCCTGCTTTCCAGTGTGTTGCAATTGATGACACAATCTATTGTGTCAGCCGCCAGTTCACCATGAGGTTTGAGGCTGATGAGATCTCTCCTGCTTTCAAAGATGAGGATTTGAGTGTCCTTCCTGCGGCGAAGGGCATACTTTTCCCCTTTGTCCTCTCGCTCCCTGATAAGAAACCTCGCCAGACCAGTGTGTAACAAGGATTCAGTTTTCCATTGATGATAAGATTAGGTGGTGATGGAGTATCCCTACAGAAACATACTTTACATCAAGTTTCTTGTTGACTCTGTGTGTATTGCTTGGTACAGAATTATGCTCAACCTAGCCCAACCCCAAATGCTACTGCAATATTGTAATCACAATGCTGTTATTTATTGGTGGCGTAGTAAGTTTACCTTTCTGCAAAGCCACAAAGTGTCTTACCACTGCTATTTTATTTTCATGTATTGGCCATTGGTTACAAAGAAATGTGTGTTTCATAGTCCCTTTCTTAGTCTTAGTCCCTGGCAATAGATGTAACATATTAGGGTCTTAATGGCAGTCAAACTACTGTTTGCTTAGATTTACGAAGGATGTGCTGCCATGTAAATTGTTTGCTTCACTGATTTGCCGCTCCTTCCTGCCATTAAGTTAGTTTTATATCATTCCAGATGTTTAACCTCTTTAGCCGTAAAGATAATTCATAAATAAGTCTTACAGTAAATGAGTTCATTCAAGTCTAACACATTACAGAGATTGGGCAATATAGTGGCAATCTATCACTGTGCTGCACTGTGTAGGGCACAGATATAATTTACACAGTGGCCTGGATACAATGCAATTATCTACAGTTGCTCTTTAAATATGACAAGATGTAAATGGGTGTGTCATACAATATAAATAGGTGAGCTTCTAAAAGCATTTGTCACTACTTCTGTAACTCTTCCAAGTCTCAGACTTTTTATGATTTTAGTCATTCTTCTTTGAAGGCCAGAAATAAGTATATTTCTTTCTGTATTCTGAGCAGTCTTTGTTCATTGTACCAAGTAAATCTCTTTGTTTTGCATTGTTTTAAAAACATCAAATTAATATATGAATCTGTCATTCACTGCATATTAATCCACATTTACAGAATAATGGTATTAAGTTAAATCTCTATTCCAGTATTTGTGTGACTGATAACCAGCAATAGAATGACACAGGAACAATCTTAACACGTGGTTTATTTTTAAGTGTTGAGCATTTATGTTAACAATAGAAATATGTATAAAAATTATACAAATATTAAATTGGTTATTGTTGGCTCATTTAAAATCATGTTTCTCACTGTACTGAATGGCTCTAAAGACAGTGACAGGTTTCAGAGCGTGACATGCTGCTATAGCACCATCATGTGGCTCAGAAAGCAAATACAACAGTGTATTGGGTTAGACATGTTGAGTGCTAGGCTTCCCACAAACACAGAGACATCATGTGACATGTAGGCATCAACAGCACAGTAGAGTGACTAACTAGCTAACAGTGGGTGAAGCAGGGGGCTTCAGCTGTACTGAAAGGCAGCAGGCAGGCTGGAAAAAAGGAGGCAGACGCAGATGGTTGACCATCAAACATAAGCATCTTTGATTCTTCCTAATTAAACACTTTGATTCCCTGTAATTAAACACCTAATGGAATGGGAGTTAGACACGTCCCCTCAGACGTTGCCTTGGATGACTCATGGCTTCTGGTTTGCCTCAATACCCAGGTCAGTTCTGGCTTCAACACTTGTTTCATTTTTTATTTTTTCTCTTCCTTTTCTCTTTTTCCATATAGTATCTAGGGTAATACTAACAGCCCATTCTGAGTTTCAGATATTAAGTGCGCAGAGAGAGAAAGAATTTGCATTTAATTATCTTCTGGAAGGGTGGACATAATTTATGTCGCCCCCCTTTCTCCTCTTAGCATAGAGACACACACACACACACACACACACACACACACACTTATATTCACATATATAAAACTGAAACTACTCACCACACAACACACTGTAAACCTACTATAGTCCTCACAGCGACATAATGAAAATCATGTTTCATTTTATAAATTCATTTTGATTTCCCAAATGGTCTGCTCTGTTAAATGTTTTCATGCAAAAAAAAAAAAGAGGAACCACAAAGCAGCACACCTTGAGCCGAGCTCCTAAATTAACAAGCAGCATGTGAGGCACAGTGTTCTCTCTGTGCCTGTTCTGATGGTGGAAGTAAACTGAAACAATGGTCTGGGACTTGTAGCAGCGAGCGGTGTCTCAGATCCAGGTCCTTGTTGTTGTGATTGGCTGCATGGAGGTGGCTGGAGAGTATGCGTGAAGTCCTGGCAAAGTGGCTCTGGCAGAAGGCACTAAGTGGGTGCCTTTGGTACGCTGACCTGTACACAGTCAGTGATGGGAGGTGTGACTGCTGCTTTTCCAAACGGCGCTTTGTGGACTGCAGTGGGCCAAAGTTGGTTGGAAGGGCTATAAAGGAACACAGAGCAGAGAAAGTTAACTGCTATGTTACTGCAGCCATTAATTACACTGGTGACTGATTTGGAACAATAAAAGGCGTCTGAGGCTCTCCACATTTCATTGTTCATGAGTGCAACTACTGATGTGTTGTGTCCATAAAAAATGTAATGTGCTGAAGCATGTTTGTGCTATGCTTTTTTCTACATGTTGTGTAATTTTAGGCATTGGTGGCATGGCAGTTTGAACTATAATCTTACCAGAAATTGAATGGTCAGACCTCTCAGGCTGCAATGTCAAGCTGTCTCGATGCCAGGGTCGCTGAGTGGGTGAAGCATTGATGTGCTTACACCCATAGCTCTCTTCATAATGTGTGACCAAATAATGAGAGGATGGTGTGCTATGGTGGGCAAAGAGCAGCTTGGATGGAAGTCCCTGGAAGACAATAGTAGTCTCAACATAGTTAGCTTGTATCCAGTGGCCTTTGCAGGATTAAGATATTGAGGGCATGACCTATTCTTTTACAATAATCTTCAAGAGGCTCAATATGTGACAGCAGCAAATTGCTCTAACTAGCTTTCAAGTGCCCAGTAGGACTGATGATTTTACACATTTCTTATGACTGCTGAGTCTGACCAGAAACTTGCTTTCATAAAGAGTTTTATCACAGGCCTTTATCTTGGTCATCAATATTATGCAGAAGTGGCCACAATCTAAGGAAGAAAGCCCTGACTTGCAGGGTTGTGGCAGGCATTCAATTGGTGCTAATGCCATGAATGAGTAGTTAAAGGCTGACCTCAGCTCTCAGCAGGGCAGATCTTCTCTCAAAGTCGTCTGGCTTGAAGTCCCAGTGGGGCCGGTAGTCTACACGATTGGTGCTGTTGGATGTCTTTGGCTCTCGAGTGAACTGTGTCGAACAAAATAAACAGGCATTGCAAAGAGGAGTGAGGGGGGGGGGGTATATAGGGACTTGAGCAATGAGCCCCGCGCAAGGATCAGCAAAGCTCACACTTCACTATCGATCTGCACTGTTCTACAGTATTTCTTAAGTCATTTCTCCTCTCAGATCCTGAACCAGCAGCCCGTGGCTGAACCTCACGTCAATGCAATTAGTCTCCAGCTCTAGCCTCTCCCACCAGGAGGCTGTGCTGATGTAGCTGAACTGAGGCTGTCTAATCACTTTGCTATAGATTTGACTACCAACTGAGGTGCTACAAAACCATTGGCAGGCTGCCACTAGTATGGTGTGGTGTTTTGGATCTGCAGCATGAAAAAGCACAGATAGGCTGTGTTCCCACATCCACTTGAAGTTGTATGTTTAAACCAGAACATCTCACAATGAGATAGTCTGCCCTGCGTTCAGGCTAAGCTTTGAATTCACTGCCCTCTGATAACCTTTGGCTGGCAAACGTTACCTTATCATACAGTGGAAAACAGTTAAAACAATTGCAATCTACAAAAAGCTGACAAAATGCTTACCTGAAGTCTTTCTTCTGCCCAGTTGCCTAACAGCACTTTGTTTGCATACTTCTGCTCTATTTTCCATCCGGTTTGGGCCCATTTATCCAAGTCCATCCCTTTTTAGTTCATGCTTTACCTGGTGTCAAACACACCGGATGAAACTGAAGCCCTGGTTAGCTAGTCAAACAGATAGTATGTAGGTGTATTCACCTAGCCTTATAATGGCATAGGCAGTGGAGGGGAAATAGAAGAGCTCTGTTGTTATGGATACAGCAAACACTGAAAGGGAAGACAAGCAGAATATCCTGAATGATCCTGGGAGATGTCTTGCATCTGTGTTAAAAGAAATACATTCCTTAAGGCTGAGCTGTGACATTTACTTTTTAGCAGTGTAGTGTATATTGTCAAAATGGATGTGAGAAATTGTGTCTTCAGGCTACTTTTCAATTTTTTGGCATAAAAAAGGTTTTATTTATTGATTTGTGTGGGGTCTTTGTCTTCTGTGAACAATATACTTTTAATGAATAAGAACTCTGCCACAGTGGAGGAAAGCTTTGTTTATTAAAATGTAAAACAAGATGGAAAGTAAAGTACATTGCTTTGTTTATAGTGTTTTTACATAGTCAACAACACTATCCATAACCCGCACTGCTGAGGGAAAGGAAAGCCAGCCCTGGTTAAAAAAGTTAATCATGCCATGAAAACCATCCATCACATGTTGCCAGGTGACATCTTTTTCCAAGTCCATCAGCCGTTTTTTATAAAGTATCCCTTCATCCCTTAGGACATCATACTCACAGGTGAGGATGAAGGTGGGTGGGGTCTTCTGAATGACTTCGTCATCCGCCAGTAAAGGTGAGACCTCAGGTTCCAAACCAGCTTTGATAACGTGGTATATCTCTCCATCATATTCTGGGCTTGGTTGCTCAGAGAAACCCCGTGCGAGGCACTCAGGAGGTAGGTTGGATGTGGACAGCCACTCCCTGTATTGTGGCCTTAGCTCAGTAGGGACATGATTCCCTTCCAGCACGTCTTGGCACACAGACATGTCCCCATTGAGGTACTGCAGGAAGTAGAATGCCATCCGGCCACGAAACAATATGGGCACAGCATGATTTTGCTGGTATGAGGGCAGGTTGAAATCTGCCATCTGCAGGGCTGGGTAGATGAGGACCTGAGCGCAGGGGAATGGCAGATGTCCGTCCTCTCTTCTCGCCAGCCTTTGGCAAAGTGCTGTTGCCATGTTAGCCCCAGTGCTATCCCCTCCGACTGCCACTCTGTGAGAGTCCACGCTGAACTCTGCCTCAGCCACAGACAGGAAGTGACACATTGCTGTCTCACAATCGTCCAGCTGGACAGGGTATCTGTGCTCAGGGGCTAATCGGTACCTAAGAGGGATGGGCGGGAAGAAGGAGGGACAATATGTTGTATTCTGGCTGTTTAGTAGACATAACAGGTTTTGGATATTTTGAACATTGTGGAGAAAAAAAAGGTCATGTACCCAACAGAAACCACAGTTGTGTCAGTCTTCTTTGCAATGTATCGGCAGACTTCATCAACAGAATCTGGTCAGGTTTAGCAAGACATGACAATTAAGAGTTTTATAAGAGTCAATCAAGAACTGCAGACAGAAACATTTTTGCTCATCTATCTCTTTTTATGTATTCAGACAACACATAATTTAGGGATTAAATTAGATTCAGTAAACATTAACTCCTATGCAAAGATGGGAATTATACTATATTGAGATACAATTGTGTAGTTTGAGTATTGCGGTGTTGTGACACTTTCTACTTCTACTCCATTATATTTCAGAGGAGACCATTGTAATTCTGCGAAATGGCTCGGGAGGCTTTTTTTAATAGTTACTTTGCAGGTATGTGCTTTAAATAAATAAAGGATATGATATTCTTACAAATATGATTAATTGTTTTAGATCAGAGTCCTCCAACTGTACAAAAGGTGAATAGAAAAAGCATCACATGGATCAGAAATACATTTAAAATTTTGAACATATTGATGCATTTTTAAGACTTAATCCAAATTTACAGATATGATTGGAGGATTATGTAAAATTGTGTGAATTTTTGATACCTATACTGCCCAACACCCATCCTCCTCCATGGATATACACAAGACCTCTTCTCAAGCCGTCACAGACAGTGGTGGGTTCATAGACTCGCACTGGCACCTCAGAAAACTTGAGATCCTTCACTCGTAGGCCAGGGGGAACTGGATTTAAGTGAGTCAGAAAACAGGCCACAAACCAACGGATAAACCTGACCTGGTCACAAATACCCAGACGAAATAGGATCCGGCCCTGGTAAGAGAAAAATCTCAAATTTACCACAAGTTGAAGATGATGTAAAAAACAAAAATGTGCTTTTGATGGTCAAAGTCAAAATGAAAGTTATTCTCCCTAAGAAACCTTATTTACTATGACAACATCAAAGAAAGGCAACACTTGACCTTGCCTTTGTTTGCACCTTTGTTACACTTGATTTCTTATCTAAAATTTCTCTGATCCAAGCTTTATCAGTTACTAGAGGACAAAGAAAGGACATCCAGTTTTGACAAACGCCTAAACGTGAATTAAAAAAAAATTCAGACAGAGACATTTCCCTTCATAATAAGTAATACGTTAATTTGATAATAAAAAATGTAATAATGACAGACATAATAAAGCAATTGCAAATGCAGGAAACTTAAAATAATATGTACCAACAATTCCAATGATACTGTAGATACTCACCACAATTGCTATGCCAACAAACAAGCCATGAACCATGTGCAGTTTCCTACTATTTGCAACCCCACGAGGAATGTCTGAATTCATCAGCTCAGAGTACACAAGTCCAATTACCAGAAGGAGGAAGGCTGCAACAAGAGCAGCGAAGCCAATTATTAAAATTGCCCAGCCGAGGTCCATGGTGTTGCTGGTCTGCCCTGCTGAAGGTAAGTCATTAGGAGTAAATGTTTTATCTACCTGCTTTCAGCTGCTTTCCACCCCTCCCACATCCGCATGCTATGCATTCTGACCTTGGTTTCACTTAATGACATGTTTGGCTGCCTGATGCCTAGGAAAAAATAATTATTTTCCCAAACATATTTATAGCCGTGTAGTCAAAGTAATTACATGTTTCCCAAATAAATGTGATTGTTTCACTATGGAATCATTTCATGATAATAGAGTAGTCTTTTTAATTATCATATATTTCCATAGTACCCATTAAGTTGCTTTCTAATGTCTAACAATATTTTTGCAGATATCTGAAGGTTGTTATGTTATTTTCCTGCTTCCTTTCATGTCCCTGGTATTGAAGGAAACTGTTGCTTAAAGCTGCACCTTGGCACAGAGTGGCATTTTCATTGTCTGGTGTCTAAGGCAAGAAAATGTTCAGGGTTGCCCCTATTGCAGGCTGACTGAGAACTCCCTTATCTGAACTTTCACTGCTGATCTGTAGATGGCAGTGATAGCATGAGTATAAATAAACAGTACTCTCTAAAACATACATTTACATTCTTGCAGTCTACGTGCAGCCTGAACCCATTTGCCGCACATGTTAATGTATATCTTCAGACTTTTTTCTTGTTTGTGCAAATCCACTTGCTTGTATTTAATTTCACCTCAGCTGAGGATACTTGGGTATACAGTTACTTTCCAATGCAGCTTTGGTTCACATTTTGTAAATCTCAGAAATTTCCAAGATGAACACAGCATCTGGAGTCTTGTTATCTCTGAGTTTTTTAGCAACCCCGAGAGCCTCTCTGACTTCCCTAAGTAGCTGAGCCCAGCACAAAGCAACCATTGTGAGACTGCTCTTTAAACCCATCCCAGTTGCTGAAAAAGCCCTGCATTCAGCGATACCCAGTAAAAAATCACAGTGCCAGGGCCAAAAATCACAGACTGGAATTTTGTCTGAAGCCCATGAATTCATAAGATTTGTTTAGGATGTATTCATGCAGTTTTCTGTTTGTCACCCTGCCAAGCTTCTGAGACAGGGCTGACCTATTTCCCAAATTGCACTGTCACACACAGAAAGATATAGCTTCCTTCAAAAAACACTGCCACCACAACAAATTGGGATGAAACAACTGATGTTGCTTTGCACAAGAGACCACTATGAACATAGGAACACACTGAATTGTGTGTACCATCAAATCAGCAAAAACATGTTCACTAAAACAGTAAGACTTCTATCACACTTATTAAACTGAAGACAATATTTGCTGTAATTTCTTATCAAAACTTTGGACACAGTGATGCACCTACAGATTTGTTTGTGTGTTAATCAAAATACCAAGACTGAGAACAGTGGTGATTCAGTGACTGAACTCAAGATGTCATCATCAAGTTGGCCAGTGGAAAAGTAACCACATGAAATCTAACTTGGGTCAGTTTTTGTATATTTTGGGGAAGGGAATTTCCTTTTTTTCCAGCAAACTATTATTAATTGTTCATTTATTTTGGGGGTTAGTGTAATGGTTACAATTAACAGGTTTCTCAATTGTTTGTGTGTTTAGTGCTTTGTTGACTCTGATTGTTTGCTTATTTGTTTTACTCATTTAATTAATTAGGGGGCTGGAGTTAGGATTTGTTGACCAGTCATTTCTGATACTCTTATATCACCTGTGAGTATTTTGGTTGTTGATTTTGCATTTGTTAATGAACATTGTTGTTTTTTCTACTCCTAGTAACGAGATCATGGTCCGAGTCAATGAATAAAATGAAGTTAAGCTTTCACAGACTGATTGGGCACCCACCTGAGACGCGCAATGGGGCGACCACTGGGGGGCCCCGAACCACAGATTGAGAACCACCGTTGTAGACACATGAAAGGGGGTGGGGAAGAGGCAAGTACGCAACCACTCCGGGTAGACGGGCACTGGAGCAAAAATATTCATCCCCACTTAACATGTCAATCAGGATTAATGCCCTTACAAACCTCCCCTTGGGTTCATCCAGGTCCTTTCACTAGTGTAGCCTATCGAAGCCAGGGCAGAGGCGGTAATATATAAGGCAGGACGGGACAGGACAGGAACACAACACCAAAAGCCCAGCGGTTTCAGTAGCGCACACCACGGAGCGTCGCTGGACTTGTGTTTCACGTTTCTGCGTCTCTAGCAGTGGTTGACATGCGTAATGACTGATCACTCACTCATTTCGACAGCCTGATGCATGTCGACTAACATGTCAGAGCTCCTTGAAGTGACACACTTCGGCATTTTTAATATTTTTTCGCCAGTGGATTACTCATGCAACGCTTTCTGAGGCTGCAGATGAGATTGTTTGCATGCGGATAAATTTGCAGGAGCTCCTAAATCCCTGTTTCTGCACTGTGCTCACTGTTGGAGGATATCAGTAGTGCACGCAAACTTGCAGCGTAAACATTGTACTTATCGGCTGCCCGCAAGCACTTTTCCGAGATGGATTTGAAGAGCGCCTGTCGTATGTTTCTTTTCCCGGTTCAAATGCTCTACTATATAGTCAGAGCAAGTTTGTTTTCGCTGTTACCAAGCAGAAGGAAGGACCTGACCAAGGAGGTGGTATTGATCACCGGTGGGGGACGAGGCATCGGTCGTCACCTGGCCAAAGAGTTTGCCAAGCAGGGGGCCAGAAAGGTAATTTCAATTTCAACTTGTTGCACCCAAATATTTGCCTTCCGTTTCTTCCAAAGCATCACATTTTATAATAACTCAAGTTATTTTGTGAGGACTTTGTTTTGACAGTCCATGCTTCTGCAGATATTTGTGTCAAAATCAGCATTAATAGTGGCAGCCTGAACCCCCCTCCCCTCTCCACCTTCCTCCTGCCTCAGGTAGCCTGGTCAGGTTGTAAACGCTGCCCCAAGTGTATTGTTGTTTCACTGTTACATGGAAGTAGGATCATGACCTCTGTAGTCTAGTTGGTCCAGTGAGACAAGAGACACTGCCCTCAATTTTGGTTCAAGTATTACACAACAGCTCGGGTCAACCAGAGGGCAGGTCTGGGCAGCCTTTATAGCTGATTGATGTGATTAAGTGCAGCACTGGGCTGACATTCATTCTGGTAAAGTCTGGGAGGGTTCTAGTATAACTGACATGTCTAGAAATCCACAGATTTAGGCAATGACTCTGTATGCCAGTTTGTGTGTGTGTGGGTGTGTGTATTTTGGAGTGAGGAAGAAATGTGCACAAAGCCACACATTAAACTGCTTCAAAGCCCTCCACATAATAACCACCCTGCTATTTCTCAATTTTTTGAGAAGTCCTTGCACTGTTGTAAAATCTGCCAACATATCACAACACAACAGAGGCTCCATAATGCTTTTAATAAAAGCCAGATTAGGTTTTCAAGCATGAGGGCATGAGATTCCTTTTATGGAGTGTATGAAAATCAAAATGACCCCAACAAAAAGGGATAGAGATCAACAGGATACATTAGTTGAATTCTGTTTCAAAAGGGTAAGTTCTAACCCATTAAAGTAAGTGCAGTGCAGTGTAATCAGATGACAGATACTAATGAGGTAATAGGTCAACAAAGGTCAGAAATACGATGATTTTATTATGAGACTGAAGCACTTGTTCATCATTATGTCAGCAGCTGAAAGTTGGGTTAAATATACACGATGCTAACCAGATTATGATCAGACTGATAGATTTCACAGTTAATTTGATCAAATCCAAACATAATTTTATTAACACAATGTATGATGGTGTCTCCTAAAGTTGGACATCATTATTCACATTAGAAATCAGTTTAAAAGTAACTCATTCAGTCTGTTTCAAACAATCACCCCTCCCATTCAAATCATACATTGTCCCACCACCCGCCGCCACCCTCATCATCCTTCACCCCCCTAACAAGGAGCCGTCACTCGGGCCTGAAATGTTCTAGTGGCCAAAGACAGCTCCTCATCACTGCAGCTCAGGCTAAGCTCTGTTCATCATCATCATTTCCGGCAACAATTTGTCTACAAATCCAGTGGGTGAACATTACATAGCTGAGTGCATGATGAGCCACTCATGTCCCTTTTAGCAGTAATATGTTAATACAGAGCAGTTCTATTTTTGATCACGTCAGATGGGATTCATCATTACACTTGGACGAAAACGCTGGTAATTTCCCAGTGAGAAAGCTCTGAGCAGCCCAGCTGAAAGCTGTGCATTGTAATTATCTGTACATGTGTGACACGGACTCCACATCTCAGATGCTCTCTTAATGCACAATTTTAGCAGCTTGAAAACATTGCTAAAAGCTCAATGAAACACTAACTGCCTCCCTCTGTCTTTGAATGCCATCTCCTTGGGGAAAGAGCAAGAAGAAACCTGTGGGTTTTAAAAGCTTTACTATGCAGCTGCACAACAAAGGATGTCACCATGCTTTTCAGCACCCCATTGTTGGGTATTATCAAGGTGTGAAGGCTTTGAAAACAACACCTGTGGTAATGTGTATGACAATTACTCCCTGCCTAAAGAGATGCTAAAAGGAAATAGGACGGTAATTATGAATAGGGTTAACCTCTATGAACTTGCGGTCACCCCAGTTTGAGCCCCTTTGTGATTGGCAGCCGGAATTTCCTTTTCCCTCCGCCTTGGCTTTGGTTTTTTTACGGTGTGAGGAAGACTAGCTATGGTGTTGATGAAAGAATCTGGTGAGATGGAGAGCTGGGGACTCGTAAGGGGAGCCAGGTTGTCTTGTGTGCTGTTTGGGGGCGGGGGGGATTGGGGGGGGGGGGGGGGGGTGTTGCAGAACGAAGCTCTGGAACAATAAACAGCATCCAAGTTCAGAGCACAGAGAGAGGACTTTCATAATAGTCCCTGTAAATAGTAACAACTTTTAAATAGCATATTTCTTCGGGTCTCTTTCCAAGTATGATCAGTGTCATTACAACACCTCTAGAAAAATGTCTTTGCAGAAAACATAGATTTTTATGTGGTTAGCATTACACAAAGAGATCACTCCAATGAAGATGAACCGAACCGAGGCACTGACAACAGGTTTGTGTGGGTGTGTGTTGTGCTGGAGGCGGGAAGCACACCGCTCCCAGCTGGGTATTGCCCTGCAACTGACCTTGCTGTCTCCGCAGTAATTAGACAGCGGCAGGCGACTGCCTCCTGAACTCCTGCTGCCCCCTCTGTGTGCCGCCTCTCTGCTGGTCCATACAATGGGTGTGAAGAGGAGGGTCATACCCACCCATACATTCAGACCTGAGAGATAGAGTATCACTGTAATTCAGATGGAGCTACTGGAGACACAGAGATGTACACCTTAGCCAGTATTGAGTGGCATCTTCTCTTCTCAGTTCTCTGTCTCTCTGTGTCTCTCTGTGTCTCTCTCTCTCTCTCTCTCTCTCTCTCTCTCTCTCTCTCTCTCTCTCTCTCTCCCTCCCTCTCAAGGTCTTGTTTCAAGCTTTGCAACATTAATTTGATGATTAGAGTAATTTTACTTACATCATGCATTAATATTAAGTCTTGTTAGGTATGCCTGGTTAGAACAAACACTAGTTCATCATACCAAAGCAGGCTTGTGCAAGATCAATCAAAACTGTTTTTTTTTTACTGTTTCTATCTAGATAGCAATTTGGCCAGTGCTTGTTTGTTCTGAGGGTCCTGTGTGTTGTGACGGGTGATAAACCTAATGAATTAAATAACATTTTAACAGGAGCACACAGTTTGAGTGCTTACTTTTAATGAGAGCTGTCGGCTTTGTTTGTAAGGCTCAAATCCTATTAAAAGCTTTCAGTTATTTATCAAGACCTGTCTGCCTTCACTGATTACTCAAATGGGCTTGCAAATGAAGCAAACAAAAAACCCCAATCAGAAGCAACTCAAATAAGGGCCGTTGACAAAGGGAGCCAAAACTCTTATTGCTCTGAAACGAAGAACACATTCCAGACTGTAATCTTTGATGCCCTTTAGAGCTGTGTACTGTCAATATTACTATGTTTGGTTTGATTCTACCACAATTACATTTGGACAGTTATGGACACATGAATGCCGCATTAAAAGAAAACCAATACAGTGATTTTTAAGGATCATGCCTATCCAAATTAACATGCTGCAGTTGTCAGTATGTTGTGTTTGGCTCTAGACAAACTCTGAATACATTTGAATAGATTGACACAGTCTGTATCTGTCTGGTACTGCAACATGACAGGTTGTACAAATGTGTGTCCATCTATAACAACTCATGCCTATTTAAACCCTTACATGCTTATTCACTTAAAGTACTGTTATTAAGAATGTTTGCTATTGTAAAGTCCCAAAATGTAATACACTGCAGATTTTGCCAGCTCTTAGTACAAAACATATAAGACATATAACACAATATGCTACATGCTCTGTTCACTTATTCCTAAATGTTTTCATATGATATTTAATTATTTGTTCAGTAAAACTATTACATCAGTTCAAATGCTGATCCTGCCAACTTTCTAGATGGATGTTTACACATAAACATTAGTATGAAACAATGGGAATGACAGACTGATCCATGTGTTAACATTAGACAGTCATACTCTCGTGTGTGTGTGTGTGTGTGTGTGTGTGTGTGTGTATGCATACACACACAGTCTCCCAGTCTCTCAGATACACAAGATCACTTTCCAGAAGACTTTTTGCTCAAATATTAACCTTGGTCACGGGCGACCAGCCAAATCCCACACTGGCGTCCTCAGCACTTCACACACGCACTGTTTTCAGACTCCCTGACCAGAAATGACGGGGCTCATCTGCCCAACAGGCCGTGTAATCTCTTTGAGAATTTGTGTTTGAGAGATGAGGAGGGCTCACCCCCTGATTTCATTACCTTTCCCTGACCCCAAAGACTGACAGATCTAATTGCCCAATCACTAGTCCCCCACCTCCATCCAACCCCATGTTCCCTGCTCAAATGACCGGCCTTCATTTAGTCTCCGGGTGGATGAAGAGACAATTCATTCACACAGCAACCCCCAAGCCTTTAATCTTGCTCAAAAACTATTTGTTGGGGTGAAAATGGCCTCTCTGTTCTCTGAATGAAAAGAACATTGCTGCTCAAATATCTCCACAGTACTACTAGGTCTCAATGCCAGAAAAAATAGTGCTAACATACCTAATTTTGTGTTGATGACTGAACAGTACACTTAAATTAGCATCTCATCTTCTCATAGTCTCAATAGAGAATATTTCTGTGTTTATTTTTAATCTTTAAAAAAATAATTTCTGCTGTCCCTTGCCAGGTGATCTTGTGGGGCCGAACAGAAAAGTGTCTCAGAGAAACAGCTGAAGAGATCTCTCACTCAGGAACAGAGTGCCATTACTTTCTGTGTGATGTGGCCAATCGGGAAGAAGTTTACAAGCAAGCCAAGGTGGTTAGAGAAAAGGTAAACCAGTTTGATATCTTTACGGATATGTTTTATTTGCACATAGAGAAATGTAATTTGCACACAGTGAAACACACCATAAAATATTACCCTATGATGCCTCTGTGTTTCCTCTGTATGTATATTGGCTCTGAGCTGCTCTGTCTCCCATCTGGTGTATAGATTACACTTCAACTGAAATATCTGAATAAGAGCGAGGAATGTTGCTGACAGCTCTGCTGCAGCACAACTGTATCATCTCGTGAAAGCAGACAGAAAATGCATATGATCTTTGGCAATGCTATCTTTTTTCATATTATTCTTTTTCGTCTCAGGTGGGAGATGTTACGATATTAGTGAACAATGCAGCTGTAGTCCACGGTAAAAGTCTGATGGACAGCGATGACGACGCCCTTCTGAAATCCCAACACATCAACACCATGGGACAGTTCTGGGTAAGACTTGGAGACACTGTAGCAGAGGCAGCTTGTATGCAGATGTAGGGGAATTCCTTCAAGTAGATTATCCTTGTCATTTTCATATTTTGATTAT
Source organism: Scomber japonicus (assembly GCF_027409825.1). Lineage (NCBI taxonomy): Eukaryota > Metazoa > Chordata > Actinopteri > Scombriformes > Scombridae > Scomber > Scomber japonicus. Next base: position 29,121,372 of record NC_070580.1, on the reverse strand, counting down.
AGCATGGCAGTATATATACAGTAGGCAACTCCAGACTTGTCAATCATGACTGCTATCATGGCAGGTTAAGTGGGGTATTTCCAAATTGCGTCTCAGTCACTGAAACATCAGAGGGGTTTTGGAACTCATGGCATTTTTATTTTGAACAGAGATCAAAAGACTGTGTCATATGCAGACAGAAATGCAATTATCAACTAAATGGTAATGGAAATTTAATCTGTGGTTACACTGTGAGCCTATTTCTCTTGCCTGCTCTTCTTTTTACTCTACTGAATAGACTTCACCTTCTTTTTCCACCTTGTCTTTATCATATCCTTCAATCTCTCTTGTTTCTTTTCTTGCCCCAGACTACAAAGGCCTTTCTGCCTAGGATGCTGGAGCTGCAGCACGGCCATGTAGTATGCATAAACTCCATCCTGTCGCAGTCTCCCATCCCTGGAGCCATAGACTACTGCACCTCCAAGGCCTCATCACTGGCCTTCATGGAGAGCTTGACACTGGGCCTGCTGGACTGTCCTGGTGTTGGCTGCACTACAGTCCTTCCCTTCCACACCAATACAGAGATGTTTCAAGGCATGAGAGTGAGGTGAGAAAGCATCCAAAAGTGAGAAGCAAAAGTAAATCCTTTTTACTGTTGTTTGCTTATAATCCGGGAAATTAAAGATGTTATGTGGAAGATTGGCTGCTTTTGTTGGCCTCGAAACTTTATTTAACATTTTGTACCATGAAGTCAGATTTTATTGGAAATCTGCTGTACTACAAAATCAAATCATCCTCTTCAGTAAAGCAAAAAGAGGTGTTTGGAATAAGCGTGGTCTTCATTGAATAAATAAACTATTTAATTAAAAAAAAGATAGATGCAACACAGTTAAATATCAAACCACCACCATCCCCAAACAATAGAGGCATCCTTTTGAAATTTCTGTTGTGCAGCTTATTACAGTAGATTATAATAAAAGACTATTCAAATGCTGGTAACCTCCAAAGCATGAGTTTATGACTTAATACAACCCTCCTGCTTTTTGTAGATACTCCTCCACAGTCCTCCTCGACCTAATGACATAATGTCCTTGGTCAACTCGCCCTTAAATAACACACTGATCAAAAGTAGCAGCACCATAATGACGCATAGAAATGAATTGTGCTTAGTCACTGCGTCATTGATTCATTCATTTATTGTTATACCATACTACATACCTAGTGGCCAGCTTTAAACTATGACGCTAACCCTTGATGCTTTTAACTTTTGTAATTTTGTTGTGTAATACCTTTTGAAAAGGTCATGTAAAGTTCAGTTTGTTGCTATATGCATGTCTAGCTTGCTAACCTGCTGGTTATGAGCAGTGGTGGTTACACCTTCAAGCAAATTAAAACCCTGAAATAGACAGGAAATGGCCTCTAACATTTCCAGTTTTTTAGCATGGCCAAGACTTGATCTCAAAACCCCTTTCTTTATTTTTCATAGATTTCCGCAGCTCTTTCCACCTCTCAAACCTGAGGTAGTTGCTCAGAGGACTGTTGATGCAGTCAGAGCTGACAAGGCTTTTCTCTACTTGCCTTGGACCATGCATGCCCTCATCATTCTTAAAAGGTAAAAGGTCACATAAATCATTTGTCTCTATTTCATTGTCATAATTGATGCTAATAATTTATGCTTAACAAAATTCCTGATCTTTTTGCTCTTTCCAGCTTCATGCCACAAGTTGCACTTGAAGAAATACACAAGTTTTCTGGAAGTTATACCTGCATGAACACTTTCAAAGGGAGGACATGAACCTGGAAAGAGGTTCAGAGCAACCTCAACAGCTCTGGGTTACAATTAAGGAAATATGGACCTTGCAACATCCAGAAGTGAAGGAGGCCCCATGATAGTGTGAAGAGAAATACTTAGGGGACATTTGCAAAGTGGTTGCTTCTACAGGTAGAATTATTGGTCCCATTTGTATGTGTGTGACTGTGTGTGGCCGCACATGCATGTTTGTGTGTGCGTGTATCATATGGTGGACTGAGTACGATTCTCACTTTGAACAGAAGCCATGCATAGGTCTGTACCAGTAGTTATTCTGGGAGTTTTTTGTGACACTTGTTTTAGTCATGTTTTTATGCTTCTTTTTTATTCTCCTTTTAATGTGTTTTTGGATTAAAACAAGATAATAAAATGGAGTTTTAGAAACGCACTGTGTTTCTTTGTGCATGATGAAATAGAATAAGTCAACACTTGGGAGGTACACATTGTTTTATGTCTGGGTTTTGACTCCCATGGCAGTGTGATAACACCTTTTGATTTATTCCAGGCATGAGATCAGTGACTATGACAGACGATGTTGTCAAAACATAAAACACGCTTGGGGTGGCATGTGTATTCTTGTTTGTTCTCTACTGTCAAAAAATGGCGCAGGGGGATGGTGTAATTCTCTATAAACATAATGAACTCAAAACAAGTCGGTCAGGACCTCGCCCTTACATGTGCAGAGTGGTCTAACCTCAGTCAGTGATGTGTGGACAGGCAGGAGATGTATTAATTGAGCCCTGGAAGGACACAGGTCACCTTAACTAAACTATGAATCTCTCCTATTAAGATTATAATGCAGTATACCAACTTTGGTCCTTTTAACTTTTCTTATACTGTCATAAAAATGTTATCTACAACTGCTACATGTTTGTGTTGTTATGTCATACTGTAATTATGTTTTTTTTAGCAAACCCCAGGGGCAAGTGTTCCAAAAAAAGGAGAAAATATTAATCTAAGCACATTCCAAGGCTTTAGTACAAAACAGAGGGAAGGAGCAGTGTAAATTTATAATGCATGAGATTTATCAATGCCACCCAGTTTCATAATTACCATTTTACTGAGGATATTATTCAAGAGCTAGAAAAACATGTCCTAAAACTGCAAAAAACCAAACTTGGTAAATGCATTGCAAAAAGGGGGGGGGGGGGGGGGGGGACAACTCAAAATTGAAATTAACCAAACATCTGTATCAAAGGGTCATTGGCAAAGGCTTTCTCATCTAACACTGAGAAACTGATTGTGATATCATGTTATCTGAATAGAAACCTGCAGAATAGCCCAGAATAGTAAAATGATAGTTTGGGAAACATTTGGGAAAAATTCTTATTCACTTTGTTGCCAAGAGTTGGACACCACTCTCCTTTTGTACAATAAATATAAAAGTACAGCTAATAGCCACTTAGCTCAACTAGCATAACAATGATTGAAAAGGTTAAAAAATCTGCCTGCCCTTATAGTTGTTGAGAATAGTATCAATCTTGTAACTGGCATAACATAAAAGGTTCAACTTTGTACTATTGGCATAAATTGAAATCGCTTTGGATGGCTCAGCAGGATTTTACACACTTGACTGTGTCCATGGGAGTGGGTCGCGGGGGTGACGGTGTCTACAGGTAGTTGTTCCATTCCTGTGTTGAAATATCTCTGAATTGAAAACTTAGGCCATTAGATCATACTCCATCAACAACACAAAATTATAGTCTTACATATTTAGCAATTATAGAATCCATTGTAATCATTGATTTTACTGGTATACGCTAATATTTTAGTATAGACGTAACATCCCAGACATGTTGACTGAGATTGTGAGTAAACAGAAAAAGAATCAGACCCAATTTGAATTTTACGGAATAACAGTCAAATTAAATGGACTAAAACAATCATTTCTTAGCCAGAAGTATTTTTACAGCCATTTCCCATGATGCATATAATCAGCCCTAAGAGCTGCATGTGCTTTTCTTCCATAGAATTGTAATACACAGTTAGCAGCAAGTTAGACAGAATTTCTCAATGTCACAGCACTTATGGGTCAAGTTCTTATAATTCTGGACAGACTTGAGACAACCAAGAAATATTTATTATGAAGCTTAGGTACACAACAAAGTGGTTTAGTCATTAAAGATCCCATGTGGATGTATGAAGTCATAAAAAATGATTAAGCATTACGAGCTGCAATAAAATGATCAAGACACAATGTATTTCCTTATCAACACCTGAAACAGAGCATGATCATTATGTTCTTTTTGTTTGCTTATTATGATTCTCTGATTGTTCCTCCTGAGAGTGTAACTATTATATATAGATCAGAGCAAAGAGCAATGTTCAGTGAAAATGCAGTGGAGCCGTAAGCCACGTAAGCCATGCTGTTATATGTCTTGCTGTGAGGTTAATCATGAAGCTAATACTCCAGCATAGAACAGTATATGTTTAGTGTGTAAGAATAAATGCAGATTTCATGTTAAATATTGAGGATTATGAAAGCAAGTCAACACTGAGGGCCGGGGACAATGAAATATGTGACTGTCAACTTGAAAGACAAACTGAACTCTATGTGGTCTTTGGGTTGTGTTAAACAAACACACACACAGAGCACATACACAAAGAACTTTGCCCTCGCTGCCTTGAGGGCAATTTTTCAATCCCTAGTAATAAACACATGAAGGGTTAGGTAGAGCACAGATCCAGACACACACAGAGAGAGAGAGAGACCCCAGATCTGAGCACAAGTCAAAGCAAGCACACATAACCAAAGGCAAACCAATGAGAGGCTGTAAAATTTGGGATAAGGCCTGCCCTTTGGCTGCCAGACAAGGCTCATAAACATTCATTTGAATCCCAGCGAACCATAAGTGCCCTCCTGTGCACTCACGATAGGGCCGCACATTGTCATCGGTAGGTGACCCGCACTGGGCGGGGAGGGGGACGGGCTCTGCTGAGAGTGAACTGGAGCCTCCTTTAAGGGCCTGTTTCTCATTCTCTGAGTGGGCTGTTGCGAAAGCAGAGGGAGACGAAGCATGTTGGGATAGAACTAGGTCGAGGAGGCATGTAGTGCACGTATGCTGGAAGAGGAGGGCTAAAATGGTTTGAAATCTCACGGGGCAGGTTCAGAGCAAGGTTAGCCAAATACTGAATAAATCAAAGGGGGCTTGGAAAGCTTTTCCCCTGCTGAAGACACTGAGCTCCAGGGTGACTGACCAGGCGCAGGTGGAAGCAGAGGATTTTAGGTTTGGTCACATGGGGAGAAAGCAGAGAACATTGCTGTCTCAGCTGTGACCACAGTCCCAGGTGTCTCTGCTGGACATTTTCAGTTTTATTTGGGATTATAAAGGCATTTTCTCTTTCTCTCTCTGAACTGTTACATATTTGAGAAGGCTAAGCAATGAATTGAATCATCACCTTTGATACTGACCACAAATATGCTTATGCAAGTTTCATTTAATTACACCTTACTGCACCTTTGTTAGGAATGCACCAAAATTTCAGTCTTCTATACTTGACAAAAGAGCAACAAGACAGAATTGTTTTTCCTGTATGCTGTCCAAACATTTATAATTCCAACACAAGGTTTAGAATGTCAGCCTCTAATGATTCATTAAGTATATTGTAGCCCACTTATCCCCTCATCTAATTAGGGAAGTGCTCTGGGTTTTTTAAATTCATTTAACTTAGTAAACAATTATACAAATAGGTAAATGATAATACAAATTATATTTAATCTCCTTAGAATTTCACTTTTTCTTTCCATTAAATAACTTGAGTGTTACAATAATAATTCTATCCAACTGGAAAAAGACACAATCCAAATTTAATTCAAATTTGCAAAAAAAACCCAAAACAAAACGAACAAAACAACCCCCCCAAAAAACTTGTCCTGATTCAACTCTTGGGAACAGAGAGACCCAATAATGTGTCCATTCAGTCAACAGAGAAACTAAATAAGTGTTGTACCTTTACTTAAGACATGTGAGCTATACCAATCTCATGGTTTCCGGTGAAGAACAACAAGAAGGCAAGCAGTTGTCCAAAGAGGGCATGGTCTGCCCCACATAGTCAAAGGAACTCTCAATTTAAGTTCCACAGTCTGTGTACAGGGCTTTCCCTTTTTGTTTTGTTTTGGGGTTTTTTAATAAAGGTGGAAATTGCTGGAGAACATGCATGGTGCAGCAAAAAAGATGAAAAACAAAGGTTGTGACAAGTAACTGTGTTTATTTAAGACCTGGGACAATATACTTATCAATACTCAATACTATCATGATATCTGGGTGCCAATTTGATTCAGAATAGAAAAGGAGGCACTACTTTCAGTCTCTTTCTCTAGTACACTGTGTGCCAAACCATTCACTGGTGTCCTTAGTCCACTGAAATACAATAAGACACATAATTGACAGTTAAGATAAATGGTCCAAAGCATTTTTATTTTAAAAAGTGAACCATATTAATTAATCAATCAATTTGTAAGTATCTCATGCCTGTATGAGAATAACAACTGATATATGTAATATATCCAGCAGTGGAGAGCTGCTTCTCTGCTGCACCGTTAGCTCCAGGGAAAGACATCTTTGTCCAACATGCTGAGCACAGGAGTGTTGTGGTGAGGCAGACTCAGTACTGAGTTATTTTCTTTACCTCAGGGTTAGTTTATGTTGTCTGTATGTTGGTCAGATGGTCTTGTTTGTTACTGAGGGAGTTCACTGCCCAACTCTGCTAAGGTTAGCCTCTGGGTGATGGTGTGTTTGCAGTATACCTTTGTTATACTAGGTAATTATTTTGGCATTAAATCAAATCATGCTTTCAACCACCGCTATTTTTGAAGATTAAGTACAAAATAACTCTGTTGTAGACTGTCCCAGTGTTTCACTACCCTCGCAGTTGAATTCTGCCTTTTTCAGCCCGTCAACATCTCCAAGTTGATGGCCAATAATTCGCCTTCAAGTTCGATAAGTAGGGAAAACCCTGCATGTACTGAGTAGTCTGTTGTGGCTCTCTTGTGCCTATTATGAACATTTACTCAAGCTTCTGGTCTGGTCTGCACATCTTCAGTGTTTGATCAATTGAGCAATTGATCCCACCTGACTCCAAATAGGTCAGTCAAGTGACGGACAGTGATGAGTAGTTGAAGATAAATTGCTGGATATACCCACACATTTCTAAAAAGCATCTCTGTTTCTGCTATGATACTCTGCATCTTGCATATTTGACCTTTGGTTGAAAGAACTCTCTTCAGGTTCATTCAGTGTCTTTCCAACAATGACAAGATAATCTATTAGTACTTGGAGAAAATTCATAGTGCAGATTGCTTTTTCCATTACTCTTTGTAAAGTTGAGCCTTGTGGCATCCACTCAATTTGATAAAATCCTAGAGGACAAATGAAAGCTGTTTTTTCCTAACCTTTTCTTTTATGGCTATTTGGTTATAGCCACACCTCAAATCCAGGATGGAAAACCACTTACTGCCTGAAATGCAGCCTAAAGCCTTACTGATGTGTGGTGTAGTGCACTGGTTCAGACGAGTGCAGCTGTTGAGCATATGGTAGTTGATGCACATCCTTACATCTCCATTCTTCTTCCTGACAATTACTATTGTAGATGAATATGGACTGAGATTATTTGATGGTGCCTGCTGCTAACAATTTCCCGATATGACACCACACATCACTAAAATGGGTAGGACAGATGTATCTGGAGCACTCATGAAATGGTTGCGGTGAGCAAATAGTGTGCTTGACTGCTTTTTCTAGTCCCACATCCAGTTAATGTAGAGAGAGGTCATCTGCTCTTCCAATCAATCTCTGACAAAGCCTTGTCTTCCACTCTTCCAGAGTTCTCTCCAAAGTTAGTCAATCTGGCATCAAAGTCCTCAGATACTGGCTACTGTTTTGAAACTGTTGTAACATCATCAGTAATACACAGGTGACCTAAAACAGTGACAACTGGTAGAGTTCAAGGGTCAAGACAAATCAAAGCTAGAATTGACACACTACATAGCCAAGGTATGGATAACTACCCAGTCTATTCACAGGATGACAAGGAGTGTCTGACAGATACCTCTTGTACCAGGATTCAAAGGTTCAAAAATTCAAATAGTGCATCGCACATGTGCCCATTCACTTTCAGTGGTTCGAAGGATGATAGCCCTATTAATCCTTCTGGTATGCTCACAGGCTCAAACATGTCCACTGCACTCTTCCTAATTGTACAAGCCATTTCCTTTGGTGCAGCAATACCAGTTGACTGTGGGTTGCTGGTTTTGGCATTTTTGAAAGCTTGGATAAGTTTCTAAATTACTTGTTTTGATTCTCAGCATCCTACATTTTCTTGCATGTGTCCATTTTCCCCCATAGCGCTGATTGATGATTATTTTTTTGAATCAGTTGAAGGTCTGTTTGGGGTGTTCACAAAAAACATTACTGTTTTTTTAAGGGCCACTAATTCAGTATCCAAACTAGTCTTTGCGGCCAGTAGCCTACTATGCTAACTGACAGTTTTTAATACCTCTCCTCAGTGTACTGATGAGGATGCGTGGCAAATGTTGAAAACATTGATTTTCTCAGATAGTAGCTGGCATAGACTGTGTGCACTTATTGGTTTAGTTTTGCCCTAGAAGCTACATATTTCTCTTAAGTGCATATTTCACTCAGTAGTTCAAGGAAGGTTGGAGGATTGGCCCCTCTTTCTCTCAATCACAGTTAAAAATGACATCAGGTCAGCATTTATTGCATCTTTTAAGTTGTTGCTCGATTCACTCTCTATCCATACTACTGGCTTGGAAGCCACCTCTTTGTACTATTTTTGACAGGCAATGATCTAGTCTCCTCAAGAAGTCAGACAGTTTTTCCCCAGGTTGTTGCTGCTGTAGTCCCAAAGCAAACTACAAATCATCTCCCATCTCTGTTGAGAGTCTCTAAGCACTTTTCCGGGGTAGCGTCAGGGTCAGAAAAATGCATTGCTTTTATCACCTTTAATGCTACCCCTTTAAGGTTTCCATTATTTTTTCTCTTTTTATTTTTTGAGGAGCCATCACTGTCTTCAACCATCAGATACGCTCGGTCAATCCAATGGTCAAATTGTTCCGCCCTTGCTGGAGTGGGCACAGTACCTGAAATGGTTTATCTCTACTACAAATGGACCAAAATTGACATACACGCAGGCATGTTCACACACACACACACACACGTTTGCCTTTATAACCTTGTGAGGACACTATTTACATAATGAATTCTCTAGCCCCTTACCCTAAATTCAGCTATGACATGCCCAAACCCGATCCTTACCCTATAGTAAGCCCAAACCCAATCCTTACCCTATAGTAAGTCCAAACCCAATTCTAACCTTAACCTTAAAACGAGTCTTAACCCCTTTTAATTGCCCTTTGAAGTTGTGTGGACTGGCCAAAACGTCCTCAGAACACAGAAATGTCCTACAACGATGGTTTTGAAGTGAAATTGGTTCTCTAAAAGATAGAAAGACACACACACACATATACACACACAGACTTTCCCTCAGTGTATAATAGAGTACTCCCTCAGCCTGTAATGGAGCACTCAATTTACTGTAAAAAGTCTTCCTTAGCACCTGAACTTTCAGCTGCAGTGAAGATTGGCCGTGCTTTCAATTCTTCTGGTGCTAACATTTCCGCTGGAACACTTGAATCAGTCATGTTCTATCTGCACCAAAGCAGTAGTGTTTCATTTCATTTTGCACTTAACATTTTTCCCCTGACTCGTACAGGTCCAAGACACTTTATGGTCTGCGAAGGATCTTTTATTTTCATGATCTCTGTGTTCACTGGGACAATCATAAGTTTAGTGTAGTTATATAAGCAAAGTTATACATGCAGATTTGTTGAGATTAAGTAAGGAAAACAATAACTATCAAAAGAGAAATGTGCAGGAGGAGCCAATAAAACCCATCAGGGCTTGTCAAGTGGCCCTCTTGTAAGTAATGCATGACTAACTTTACGAACTTTGAATAACTGCAGTAACTCTGTTTCCTGTATTCTACTATAAACTACTGTGCTCACTAAGTTATCTACCCTGACCTAATGCAACCAGAACTCCAAGACATATCCTATCCCAGCGGTGTCTCTGTTTTATGTAGCCCACCTAACCCAAGTCTAATGAGGGAAGGGCCTTGAATTCTTTAATTCTACTAACTTAATGTACAATGAATGATAAATAATATTTAGGTTATGTTGTCCTGTTTCTCTTTTACCTATATAAACTTTTAATTGTCTCGAGTCCCTTTATTCACTGCTAATAATATGTGACACATGTTTTTTTGGCTATGTTTACTTAATCTGTAACAAATCCCTCAAATTCAGATTTTGACCACTCAATGAAATATGTGTATCACCCCTTTAACAACTGTCACTAATATTTATCTTGTTGAAATACCTCTAATACAAGGATTGACCAAACATCACACTAGAATCAGTTTTAGAAATCATGAATTTCAATTATTTACTTGTATCCAAATAAACTAATGAAATAAAATGTACCCCCCTAAGAATCTCACTTTTACATCAGTAATTCAGTTCACATGGTCACAGCCCGAATGAAATTTAGATTATCTGAAATTTAAATCACAACATACCAAAACCTGGTGACAACCCTGAAATACCAAGCATACACACAAACACAGCTATGTTTAATACCTGACACAATGCTTGGGAGCAAAGAGACCTAAAAACTATTTGGCTGTTTCACTCAGGAGAGCAGCAAAATAAAAGTGCAGTACCTTGGTTAAAAGGTCTGAGTCCAATTTGCAGTTTATACCAGTCTTACGGTCTTGGCTAAAAAACAAGATGGCAAGCAGGTGTCCAAAGATGGATTGATTTATCCACATAGACGAAGGAACTCTGAGCATTGACTTGGCAGCTCTTAGTGCTATCTAGTGAATCAACATGGTTTCCACATCAGAAATGATGAACTAAAGCCTCCAGTGGAAGCTGAGTTAGGGGTCCATTCACTAGCTGGCTAATGAGCGAATATACACACATGTTGGCTAATGAGCTAATACATGAACAACTGTACAGCTGCTTGTATGTAGAATGAGTATCCTGGTAAAGACTGTTGAGTAGATATGTAAGACACTAACTTCATACTTATTATCAATAACTTTGTACACTTTTCAACTTTGCCAGTCAAGTGACCCGACATAACTCACACTCTTCCTTCCTCTTACTCTCTCTTCCCACATTATTTATTCCACTGCATCTTTTTATCTTTTATGAAATAGCTTTTTTAATCATATTCATGATGTGTCTTTTAGCCTGGTTACAATATTATAGGCACCTGAATCTGGACTCCATTTGGCTTGTAGTGCAGTGATGCTGAACGCATGTAAAGTCTGCGCTGGTGGTGTCATTATTCACATCACACACACTTACAGATTCTGTGACTCCCAGATTCCTGTCAGTTCACAGTGACTTTGAAGCTTAATATGGCTCTGCTGCATATGATAAATGAGAGCACAAAACACTTTATATCCATTTTCACTTCACATTCATTTGATATCTTCAAAATATACAGGAGATGTTTATCTACTGTTACCCTTTACAAACACCATAATTTCAATTTTGTGGAACAGTAAAGCTACTAATAGATTTCCCCCAGCTTTGCACGAACACACTCAAGACAAGTGCTATCAGAAACGGGCTATGGGAGCAGTAGACTATTACCTGTAATAAACCCCATAAGTCTGTGTGCTTTGTGGACCAGTAGACACCGCCCGAAGCAAATAGCTGAATGAGCCTGAAGCCAGAGGCAATGAAAAGGTAGCGAAATGGAGTTCAGCGAGGTGTTATTTGTTACAACGGCTTATCCACTTTCTCTGAACAACGCTGTTAGCCTTCTCACCAGTTTGTTGCTGAGATCATCCATCACTGGGTAGGTAGTATGATAAAAAGGCTCAGCCCTAACCCACAGCAAGGGGCCAGCCGTGACGCCTCAGTTGACCTGTCAAACTGTAAGAGTTATTATACACTGTGGTGTTAAAGGTCAAAGGGAGCAGCAAGCTCAGAGGGTGTCAGTCCTCAAAACACACACACACAGACAAACAGAATGCACTAGATAAATGTAGGAAAATAGAGCCAATCCATGAATCAATGACAAAATAATGTTAAACATCGGACTTAGAAGGACATGTGAAGTATCAAATAGATGCTACTTTCTGCACCATCTATTTGATACTGTTATCACGTTCATATGGGCATTCACAGGCAGCAAATAAGGCAAGATGATTTTGAAGCAAATATAAGCATTTTCAGCTTGTTTAATGTGACCATGAAATATTCAATCCCTTCAGCTATAGTTGGCTGCTTAAGGAATGCAGCTTTTACAGGTAGATGCTTCATACATATGCATTAGGTGTATGAGGGTGTAGTTCTACAACACAAGGTCAAACACTTGGTAGTTGGGGCATAACTCTCTGTAAATTCTATTCATCACTGGCTGCCAGCCATATCTACCCTGTACTTTCTCCACAGTGTGCAGTGAAGCACAGAATATCTATATGGTGATCTGTGTGGGTTTAGAGGCTTTGGAGCTACACAGAAATCGTTGTCTCTGCTATCGCCTGTAGTTCATTAACGTTTGTTTCTGGAGTATCACACCATGCCAACAAATATGATTAAGTACAAAACCAAATCAGAGCAACACAGCATACAATTCAACTGACAAAGTAGGGAAAGTTAAAAAAGTTGCTTGTTTTAAATGGATTGCTTAAATGATGGTCTTTTTTTGGTGTGGCAGTTAGGTTAGTGTTCCTACCATATATTTCAAAAGGAGAGAAGTCACACCTCCACTTCTCATCCTCCTGAGCTCCCATATGACATAAAATAATCCCTCTGGGTCATTCACCTACACTGTGAAGCCAAGAGAGTTCTGTTTCACATGTGGTTTCCAGTGTTCTGCTTTTTGAACACTGACAGTTAACAGGGAGAAAGTGGGAGGTAAGTGCCGAGGGACAAACAAAGCAAAGTAAAGCCTGCTTTTCAGTGCAAGCAGAAGGCAAATACTCAAAGGGGAAGGGTGTGGGAGGGTGAAACACAGTTCACATTGGGCTCAGGATATTTATAAAGCCCACCAGGCATCACGTCAGGAGAGCTCTGCTGAAAAATGTTGTTCCCAGATGGACCGTCTCAGCCAGATTTATTTATTACAGAGCAGCTTCCTCATAGATTACGCAACAGTGTCGCAGCAGAAGTGAACTCTGTGGCTTGGTATCTGTTGCCAGCAGCCTGCCTTGCTCAAGGTGAGTCAGATGTGGGTCAGATGGAGGGCACGTCCTCCCAGCCCTCACATCTGAAGTAAAGAGCAGATATCAACATGCCATTACACTCATCATGACAAAGGGAGATGTGAGCACATGAGATTTGCAGGTCACAGAACCACAGAAACACTGATAAGACTGACAGGAATAAAAATAGATTAAATATCAAGCATATTTTCTTGGCTTATGTAAAATTGTTGACATTTCATACACTTTTAGACTTCTCTTGGCACAGAAGCTCTCAATCTATCACAGGGCTATATTACACAAACAAAGGCCTCCCAAACCCAGAGCCTGCATGGAAGTCACATGACCAGTGTTGGCGGCCTCTGTGAACTACACCTGAACTTAGCTAAATGGAAACAGACCAAACACATAGTGTGCGTCAGGATGAAAGCATCCCTCTGGAGAGCTGTTACTGAGGGTTTTGAGGAGAGGATGTGGGTTATCAAGCAGAGCTGGAGAGCTGAAAAGCCCTTTTCTAAATGATTGAGTCAGCATGCGGCTTAGCTATACGTCTGAGCAAAAGTCACACTCAAAAACCTCATATCGCAGAGTGCAATTCTCACCTCCTTCTTACCTGGAACCTGCACGTTTGCCATAGAGGTCCAAGACATATGGGTCCCTCACGGATTTTTTTTGTTTGTTTTTTTTTTTTGTTTTTTTTCAACCGTACAGCTTTCATATCTGCATCTCAGGAAATATTCTCTTCAAGAGGTGGCATTGTGGGATACATGGTGTGGGCCCTCCTGTGCTACTTAAGTTACTCATCTCCTCTGTCTTTTTAAGTTACTTGAAATTTTGAAATTTGTGGCTCAAGAGCGAGCAGTGTTGAGGTGGAACCTGTTATTATGTCACATCAGAGAGTCAAATCAAATATGCAGAAAGCATATTCAGGGTTCAAGCAGAAACTTGAACCCTCCACTGCCAAGCACTCCAACTACCTAACTTCTGTAGCTGAAGCGAGATGACGAGGAAAACAGCACATTGGAAGTGTTGCTGGTTGTTCAGCTGCTAAAATATCTTTACAGCCTTCTAGATGCTGCAGATGTACGTCAGGAATGGTTAAAATTCATTTTTGAACATCTTCTCTCTGATATTGGCAAGTGGTTGTGTGTGTTCCATAAATTTTAAAGCTGCCTGCCTGGGACTTGGTACAACGCAGGATTTTCAACTTTTCCATCTTCAATCTTTAGATGAAGTTTTAAGACAGGCGTTTTTATAGTTTATTTCTGATACTCAGCAAAAGGAATATGACATATCTGTGCTAAAGCTAAGCTAGCAGCCTCTGGCTACATTTGTAAAAATCACTTTTACTTTATGAGATACAATTGTTCCAGTGCAACAGTAGGTTCCATTCATTCAGGATCAGAGTGCAGTTCATATACCACTGTATTGTTTCTTCTGTCGCCAGCTGCAGCCATTTCTCCAGGTAAAGATGTGGTGTAAGGCAGGCCACACCTCTAGCCAACTGGAGATGATGGCCATTAATATTGCAGATTTTATGTAAATAGCTGGAGGACAGTGGGGAATTTGAGCTGTAAGGAAAATGGATTTAGAGAAATTACAGACATATATAAATTAGTATTTATAGAAATGAATCAAAAAGGCTATGATATCAGATCTTTAAACCCAGCCACTAAATACGGAAGATGAGAGAAGTATTCTTACACTCTTTAATATGAAAAACATCCACACAAAGTTCAGGTAATAGCGAGCAGAGAGGGTGTGGGTGGCAAAAACACATCAGCTATCCTCCCATGCATGACACACAACTGAACCCTAAAGATGGGTGTGTGTTTATAAATACATATGCGCTCGTGTTGTATCCAAGTGCTATGAGTATATGTCAGAGTGTCAGGGAAAGAGAGAAAAATAAGCGATGGAGGGGGAGAGTAACAGCAAGTTTGTATTTATGCACTTCACACAGAAGCCAAATAAGACTAATTGCCTGCTCAACACCTCAGAGGTGAAAGGTTGGCTGGGAATGCGGGGGGTGGTCTTACAGCCTCCTGTAATTAGCCTGCAAAAGGACAAATGATTCTCCCTGCACCAGATCACCGCAAGCATGTCAGGTTTGGACCACTGAAGACCTTACAAGATATTATCGTAGCCTCTTGGAGATTCTGATTACACAATAGGTTGCTCTTGAAATGAGGATGGAAATATTTTGGAGAAAGAAGTGCTATGCATGGCTTCAGCTATTGTGTCTTTTGAGTCAGAGCACTTGTTTTGCACAAGAAGTTATCCAACTCATACAGACAAGCAGCTATTTATTCAGGCAGCTGTGAGTTGCAAAGCTGTTTAAATAGCTATCCTCCCAGCTAAGATGCTCTCTTAACTCATTCCATATAGTATAACTAATCTAGACGGGGCATCTGGGGGTAATTTGTTGAAAGAAGGAATTATACAGAGTAATGTGCAACACAGCTGCCCTCATGAGACATGACTGTGTTTGGTACATTGTAAAGCATTTTATGAATCATTCAAAAATGATTTAAAAAACTACATGGTAAGCTGTTTTCAATTGTCACAAAGCTTAGAGCAAAAGAGCTGCAGCTTTCCATAATTCCTCAATTAGACAGTTCTACCATGTGCAAAATGTACAGGCTGATATGTATGTCTCTGGTTCGATTAATTAGAGTGGGTTTCATATAGCAGAGTGATCAGAACTACCCACCCACTTTTCTGCCACTGCTCTGCTGCCGGATGAGCCAGACTGGACTGAGATTGAACTGAGCCGAGGAATTCCAACATCTGGCTTGTATCTACAGTTTACGGTCATTTGGATGCAGTTGATGGTTTCCAGTAGATCCACAAAGACTGAATTGTTCTGAGTTTGGGCCTTGTCTGCCTTGGACTTGGAGGGCGTGGTGCTCTGGCGCCTGACTGCCACAGCTGGGCCTGTCTGTCAAATCCTCGTGTGACACACAAGACTGAGTTATCCCCAGCGTGAGAATTGGGAGAGAGATTGAGGTGGTCACCACATGACTAGAGGGGCTTCGATGAAATGTGAGAACATAATTAGGCCTAAATCACCACATTAATTATATAAAAAAGAGGCTTTGACGGGAAATTCCACTTTTCACAGCTTTTTACTACATTAGCTGAGGCATATGAAATCATTATGCAGAACTCTTTCAGGGAACCAAAAGATGGCAAACACTTGCCTCAGTCAGCTAAACCACACTCTGGTGCCTCTCCTCCCCCACCAAGGTCCCGCACTACACTGCAAGTTTGACAATTGGGTTCAACACCAGGTCAAGCTCTGGGTTTGACAATGGGCCAACCAGTCTTCAATGGAAGTAAAGCAGACAGCTTTCCCACAAAGAGCTCAGTCACACAGAGGGGATTCTGGCTTAGTGGCCTCTCCTATTTAAACCACACTGACTGGAATTAAAGAAAATCTTTCTCACTGTGTTACAACGTTACTGGTGCTGTTGATGGTGTTGTTGCTGGCTATGGACACTATCAGTTACCGTCTCAGTGGCTCACAAAATCTGTTCACTCCAATAGGTGAACCCTTTCACTTTTCCTTCTGCATGTTTATTTTGCATATGTCTCCCCCTGATAAACGTTGCGTGCTCTGATATGAAAACAATATGTCACCATGCATGTAGAGACAGTGTGTGAGGCTGTTTGCTCATCTGTGCAAATTCCTATTTAGTCCAGGCTAAAAAGATTGATTATATTTTAAACATCCTGTATGTTTCGCAAGTGCATCTGTGTTTGTCTGTTGTTGCTTTTGATCTTGTTTTTGTGCATGCATGTGTATAATGATACACATGAGCTTTTCTGTGTTGCTGTGTATATGCTGGTGTACGGCTGGCGAGTGCTGACTGAGGGACATGGATCTTGCACACTGAGTGTGTGAACTCTGGCTGAACCCCTGGGTGTACTGTTTCAGGCACGCTCTGACAACCTCGCCCCAATGACCCGGCTCGCGACTGCACAGTTCACGGGGAGGTCCTCTACTCACGCACAGCCACCCCACCTCCCACTCCCACCCCTCCCCTCTCGTTCCCCCTGCACCCTCCTTCACCTCTCTACTCTGCCCTCCCTCTCCTCTCAACTTCTCTCAATCTCTCCCTTCATGCTGTGTTTTTTCACAACCCCTCCTGCTTTCCCTTCTCTCTCTATTTCTATCACACTGTTGTCAACAAGACAGAAACTGTCTGCTGGCATCTTGAAGTGACAGGTCTTTCAGACCTTAAATACCAGACACTCTTAACATCCTTATCAGGCTTGTGGAATGAGCTCCTTTTGTGGATAACAGAATGATCTTTTAAGGAGCTGTGGTTATTCTCAGGACAACAAGATTATTTATCTCTGTTTAATCATATTATTACTTACAATTCTGATTGTATAGTAAATAGGTTGTAGTGGTTTCATATATAAATTATATTTACAGTCTTAGACACTTTTTTAGAATAATAGTGCATCGTATGTCATTGAATTTGCATAAGACAAGTTGAATAGGTGAAGCAAGCTATTTTATTATTTAAACTTTCTCTTTGTATCTGGTTTTGAAGCCACAAGTTAATATTTGCTTGGTATGAGTATCAGACTGTCTTAGAGATGTTTCATATTAAATCCAGTCTCCCTATGCCTTGGATCAAATCACATTCACTCATACTGCAGTTGCAGCAAATATTTTTCAACTCTTGATTCAGGCGGATGGCCAGGCATAATGTGGTGAGATTCAGAATATTGCAGAAAGTATGAAAAGTTTTCTGAGCTGTTTCTATTATCAAAAAAATGCATTATCTGAGGTGTAAATTTTCAACAGATTTGAAAAGTTGTATGTAAAAGTGAGGAGTGGTCAGTGTATTTCTGTAATCTATAATCTAATACTATCAATACAAATGTGGATGAGAAAACAATTCATTAATCATTGGGAGTGAGTCACACACAATGCTATTCGTCTCCTCGTAAAGGGTCCTGATGTTGATCTGATCTGTTCTGGATAACATTACAGTGTTTTTTCCTCAGTAAATGAGTCATGGGCAATTCCAACATAGCCCTCAGTGATTTTGTACCCAGGAAATATAATGATTCAGTGTGTATTTCAGTATTGTGCACATGGTGACCTATGATTTATTAATCCAGATTTGCAGTTTGAAGAGGTAGTTGTACAGTAGGTGAGTGGAAATCGGAGGTGATGTGACTTTGAAAATGGCTTCAAATAAGATAAATCTTTTTTTTTAAAACAAGCTCACTGTTACTGTGGGGGCTGTGGTTTGACTTGAAAGTCCTCGTTGCCCCCCAATAAACAAACACTTCATAAATCTAGAAAGTATTTCGTCTCTATCAATATGTGTCTTGTGCCGTGTCATAGGTCTTCAAACCTCTCATTGCTGATCACCCCACCAGTCATCTCATTAACTCCCTGCCAACCTATCTCTAACCCCTGGTACAGGCTTACTCTTGACATTATGGGAGGGACCACTTATCCACTCAAAGGACCCATGCTGTGCTGCCTGTGCAAACTGCCTGATTAGTTGGCCACCCCTGACTTGCTGTTTGGTCTGTGAGTGTCGAATGATAGATTGTCTCTCATTTGTCTTTTTCAAAAGCCTCTTTACGCTTCTGCAGTTAGCACATCCACCTGGTACTTGTGTTATTTGAAGTTCACTCACAAACAATAAAAGTGATTTTTATGGTACATTTATGGAACCAGAAAAATAAACTACTTTCAATGCTTCTCATAATAATGGATTTCACTTTCACTGTGTATTTTCTCTGTGTGACCACACAGTCTCATTTTCACATAGCAGGGCTGTTTCTGTGTCCAGTGAGAATAGTAACATGAGCCTTTACAAAGACACACAGGGATGAGAGCTTTAAAAACAAACCTTCATCTGACTGTCAGGAAAATATTTATTGGTTGAGGTGGCTCTCCTCACCCTCCCATCCCCAGAGTGACCTCCGTTTACCCAGGGCATGCCCCCGTTCCCCACACACCCAACAGAACTCCTGCTGGAAATGGGTTTGTGTTACAGGGCCCCTGGGGGGCTCGCAGCAGGGGCTGGAGGCCGTCAAGAGCAGGCCCCTTCAGCCATGGACAGCTCCTCCGCTCTTGCAGAGTCAGCGAGGGAAAGACCTGAACTTGGAATGACCCCACCAAGCAAAGTCCCCGATGGGTTCATCCACAGGCCACAGCTCCGGTTCCCCTCACCCCTAAATTTTCCTGCTCTTCTCTTTTTTTTGGACCTGTTTTTCCAACTAGACCAATACATTTTCCAGAACAGAAACACCCCCCACCACCACCACCACCCCCCACATCGCTTCCTGCTTCCCGTCCTCCCTTCCTCCCTTCCTCCCTTCCTCCCCCTCCATCACCACCAACCCCCCAGCCCCCTCATCTAGTTAACTCTTCTTACTCCCCTCATGAAGAGGAAAGGCCTTTCAAGTTTATAGCCCCTTCAGATTCTTCCTCCTCTTTACACCTGCCACACTAATGTGTTGGGAGTGCGGAGAGATCGAGTTTATTGTGCACTTAAGTAAGAAAGAAAGAAAGAAAGAAAGAAAGAAAGAAAGAAAGAAAGAATAGTGTTTGTTACTGATGTTAATTAGGAATGTTTACTGAGGTATATACATATACGTTACTTGAGTACTTTGAACTAATGCTAAAGTACTTCATTACATTTAAGACTTTGTCATTCCACTCCAATCATTTGGCAGCTCTGGTGACCAGCTGGTTTTAACATTAGTTTGGAATATAATTAACAACACTATGAAGGAGGAGACTTTTATCTGAGGCTGCCATAGTTAAAAAATGTTTTTGTGATTTGGATACAGTGAGAAATACATGAAAACACAACATCTGACTGATCATCAACTCATTCTTGTGGGAAACAATTACCTATTTACACACCTAGGGGGCAAGGGACTTTGATGTTGAGTGACATTTCTTACTGCTGACATATGTAACTACTCATTTTGTCTTTGTCTCCACAGAGCTCAGTAAAACTCCAGGGCTGGTTTGTTGCTAGAAGTTACCCCTTCCATGTTCAATATAATTAGTTCACTATTCTGCAGCATGATTACTCAGCATCCACAATGTTTGTATATTACCACAGTGCTGGCATTAGCCACGTTTCCACCACAGGAACTTTCCCCAGAAACTAAGAGCCTTTTGAGGAACTCAGTTTCTCTACCTGAGGAAGGAGGAATAGCGTCTGAATGAAGTTCCAGGATGATTGTTTTATCCCAAAAATATCCCTGCTAAAGTAAGAGGAACTTTGGGGGCAGAGTTTGCAGGGATGACCATCGCTGATTAGTCAAACACAAACACTGCAGCTACTTCAACTTTTGAACTTTTGCACAGTTTCATTCATAAAACAAGGATGTACTGTAGTATTGATTTAGGAGGGGAGGACATATATCTTCTTTTTTTAACATTAAAAATAAAGTTAGAGTTTACTTCTTTACGTCTTTAAAAAGAGAGAGAGAGAAAAAAGAGCGAGAGAGCATGAGCAGTGGTGCTCAAGCGAGCTAGAGATGGAATGAAGAGAGGAATGAACCGCAGAGAGAAACAAAGGTGGTGAATGAGAGATATAAAATTTAATTTTCTGATTGTTTCATGTCATTACTTTCTACAGCAGAAATAACCATCAAACACTCAGCAGATCATTTACTGCGGAGACAGGCACTCTTTGTATTTCTCCATTTTATTCATTCATTACATATAATTCATACAACAGTAAATACAAAGAACAACAGGACAAATCTGCATTGTTTTTTCCTCATGAGTGGATACTGCATTTCAAAAGTCATTTGTTAATTCCTCATGGGTGTAATTTGGATGAACTACCTCTAACACGAATAGGATTGTACAACAGGGACTTTTATTTCCAAGTTTAGTTCCTAAGGTTAGTTCTTCTGTGTTTTAAAAGTACCTGGAACTTTTAGTCCAACAGGCTTTTGTTACACTTATGATTCATACTTTTAAAGCGTGACACAATTTGGCATCAGAGTTGCTCATCCCTTTCATGTATAAATATTTGCTCTTAGTCTGTTTAACCACAGAAGAATGTGTAACCACACAATAACCACCCAGCTAAATTTTAATGATAAAAAAGTCACTAAGTATATAAGATTTGGTTTCAAAATCGTGGAATAATAAACAGTATCCTCTGCTCTGACACACTGAGGGCCTGTCGACTAAGAGCACTGAAAGCACGGGCCATCTTAACAGCCTTTGAGTTAACAATGCTAAACCGAACTCCTGTATAAAAATACTCAATTTAAAATAGGCTTTGTTTAAGGCTAAGACTAGCAACATGGATGATCATTGACAAATAAAGTGCCACTGTTTAATTCAGCACATATTCTGTAGGTAAATGTGGACTTGTTTCAGCAAAAATGTAACTTAAATGTTCTTAACAATAATAACAATAAACTTAACAAGTGATCCATCCCCAGTCATCATTATATTGAATTATCATTTTTTTCAATGGAGTTCAGTGAACTTAACATTACTCATTTAACCTGCTTGATGTCCTTGGTGGCCTCAATGTGGCCACCAAGCCAATGCAAATGCTCTCCCTCTGGCTGGGTACCTACCATCTGCATAGCTGTGCTGAAGCCGAAGCCATGGGCAGTGGCGGGTGTCAGCTTTTTGGTGAAGTGCTGCCCGGCCCATGCTCTCCCGCCTGCTGGGTACCTCCCAGCTGAACAGTCTGTGCTGAAGCAGAAGCTGCTGGCATGTCCACCCGCCAACAGATGCTTTAGCTGGGTTGAAATAACTCAAGCACTAACTTTGCCTGAAAATGGCTCCATTTATCAGAAATAGTGGATTATTCCAGTTGTCTCTAATGAGAGTTTGTAAAACTACCTGTTGTAAAAATAATAACCATGCGCTCTAGTGTGGAGGAGGTGTTACTAACACCTTTACATCACAGAGCCATTTCAAGCCAACACAAAAAGACCTGAACACAACAATGGTAACCCCACTCAGTACTACATATTTATTGTCACATATTTTCAGCAATTATTTTCTAACATGTATAATGTGTTTAAAAAGAAATATCCGACTTTCCTTTAACCAGACTTTATAGTCTAGACTCATGGTGGCTGAGCTTTTACTGTTCTCGTTACAAGATTATGTAACAATCTTCTGTTTGTCAGGTCAGCAACTCTGTTGAGTGTCTTAAATCTTACATTTCAACTGTAATGTGCTTGTATTTGATTGAAATAGTTATTCAAATGTTTGATATAATCTTTGTTGTAACTGTGAAGCACTTTGCAATGAAAAATGCTATATGAATAAAGATTAGAAGCTCTACATCAATCTTATATAACTCACTGTCATTTGTCAACATAACAACTTTGAAATGATGTGACAGTGCTATCAGACACAGATTACTGATGTTACATCATCAGCAGATTGCTGCTGCTGATGTGCTAATGATTGCTGCATACAAAACAGATAAGACAAATGTGACTTTTCTGCTAGACAGACAAGATTTTGGCCATCAGAATCTGCATTTAAATAAGTCGTCAAGACACTATAAGAGTATTTACATGTGATATTATTCTTCTCTAATTATGAATTTTTACTATTTGTTGGAGTTCAATAAAACGCCAAGCGTCAATGAGTGACTGAGTGTGACTCAGTGTCACCTAGATGAGTTTTTGTGCAGTTATACAAGCAAGAGGCTGCAGTTGTTATAAGTGAAGTCACCCACTTGTGACTCTGAACTCTTCACTGCTGCTCAGGCAGTCAATGCAGTGGACTTTTCCACTCAGTCTGAGCCTCTGTGAGCTCAGAGTAGAGCGGCTGGCAGAGAACCAGACATCAGCACTAGTACTATAAAGGCTTAAAGACAGACAGGGCTCCAGAGGCATTGGCAAGCCTTCCCCCATGAATTTTGCATAATAAAGTCCATAACACTCAATATCCTCACCTTAGTTGTACACCATTTATGAACCATTGAGGGGGCTCGCTGGATTTATAGGTATTAAAATGTCCCCCAGAAAATTGGATTTCTATTAAATGCTATGGTAAGGAATTTTAACAAGAAAAGCTAATTTGTTGGCAGGGCCTTCTCTTTTTTCCACTCAAAAAAAAAAAAAAAGTGAGAAAACGTGGGTGTGAACCAGAAAGTATGTTTGTGTTTGTTGATTCTGCTTGGTATTTTGTAATATAAATTTTAATGCAAATCAGCCTGTGTTCAATAGTCAGGATTAGATCATCATTGAAATGAAGAAAACAGAAGCATGTGAATAAGAAGAACACCACGTTGCACATAAAGCACACCATGGTAATTGCACACACTGCTACTTCTTTGAAAAAAAATGATGTCTTTACACCCCCATGTGGTGATGTTATATTGTTACACATCCTTAGAAGAATTCAGTAGTACAAAAAGCATCTAATGTGGATTTAATGGGAGCTGTTCTATTTGATTATCTACTTTTGATGATTTTATTTTTTATTTTATTTTAACTATGACTCTCTGAAGTCCTCTTGAAATATTCATATTAACTTCACTTGACTCACTGCAGCTGTGGATGGATTTATGAAAGAGGAACATAACTCAGTTCGAAGATCCATCATACATGACTCCTTGCTGTCAAACACAATCCATTCATGAAGAACAGTGACTTTTATCAAAAAGACAGAAACCATAGAAATAAAAGACACAAGTCTGTGATTGAGCTGTCACTGAGATGTAAAATATAGCACTGCTCCATTAACAATGGACGGTAGTTTTTATGGATTCACAGCATATTTGAGCTTTTATATCGAAATGAATTTTATTCTACAATTGTTCGCACCAGTGAACAGGAAAATATGTCCTTATAGACTCTTAAAAACCTTTTCTGTAGTTGCGGCCTCTCACAGATAGTTTTATCTCCTTTCCAATTTATTCTTTACAGAAGAGCTTGGTCTTAACCCTCTGGGCCCTTATTTTAAGGACATGTTTGTTCATAATAATGAATATTTACAGAACTGGTCATATGAGGATATAATTTAGTTTTTACACTGAGTAGTCTGTTAAAATATGTATGCTTGAATTAATTATTACCCTTTGTTTCAACTGCATAGTGGACAATAAGTAATCTTAACTCACAAAATGAAAGGAATCTGTATAATAGACACTGTAAAGACAAGTATTCTTAAATACATTAAAATAGGATTACTATTAACATTACTGACCCTGAGGTAAACAGTAAAAAGTAATTTATAGCCAAAAAACTTTAAGAGTAGCCTTTGTGAACCTGCTTACCCTGAAGGTTGTCCTGGAATGAGGAAGGGTACATCTCAGATCTGAAGTGAGTTGATAGAAAGGGATTAAACTTTAATCTCAGCGGGATCTCAGCAAAGTTAAAGGGCACATTGAAGAGAGAAAAAGGATTATGGTCTTCCCTGACAGCTGACTCTATGACTTTGTTGATGTTCTGATAGGGGGAAAAAACTGCCCAGGTTTTTAGATCAGATATGCAAGTGTGTATTTTTGATGGTTTAGATTCATTAATGTTTTAGTATATAACACCACTGGTTACTGGTAGTTGTCTGTCCATTTATTCCAAACATGTTTGAAATGAACCCAGCATTATTAGTTCAATGAAATCCTTATGAATTTATTTATTTGCCCCAAGTGTTCCATAGATGTCCATATAGATGAAATGAAGATATCACATACCACATATGAACGTTTGATGTCAGATCTTTGCTTGTTCTAATGCTGCTTTGGAATACATTAAGCGTATGTAGCACAAGGCCCTGAATTAACACAGTTTCCAGAGAATAACATTGTTGATGTCTTGACTCTTTAATGGCTTTAAGTAATCCATGACAACAACTTTTAATGACCTACACTATCTTCTCTTTCACACATTTCCAGTCTCTGGTGAAACATTCCCCTTTCTCTGCATCTGATTGAACTGCATTGAACTCTAATTTACAGAAAGACTATAATGGCATTTCCTCAGTTTAGCAGATTAGACATCCAACAAAAAATGTCTTTTAATGAGGTAATGTATTATAATGAAAACAACTCGAACAATTTCATCATTGTTAGGCTTTATATTGTCTGTTATCTTTTTATTTCTTTGGTTAAAAGGGAGGCTTTTTACATTAATGTTCCATTTGATAACCTCCCTTTTAAAAATGACAACTGGACCGACTGACTTTATTTTTGGAGATTAACAGCTTAAAGGGAACCTTTATGTTTGATCTGGTAGTGTTTAATAAAACAAAGACACAAGCTTAGGTGCTTTTTAATTAGATAGTTAGACAGTAGATATTATTTTGAATGTATAAAAACCCCCAGATAAAACAAATTACAACAAAATGAAATAAACGATATACCTATACAACAATTTTGCACACAAATTGCATGTTCAAAAAGGAGCAGGAAGGAGTGCACACTTACTTACTGTACACTTACTTATACACCCTTTTTCCTTTTTTCAACAACTGTACCAAATCTGTGAACAACCTTAAATAGTTTACACAACTCTTCCTCATTCATATACCTCTTAAAACCAATACATGTTGAGATTTTTGTATCTTCTTTAATTGATTTATGTTTTATATGTGTACTTTGTTTTAGCTTCCACAAATTCACCCCACCGATTGAAATACACTTACTCCTCATAGTGGTGCGTTCGAACACAGTTTCTTTAAATTAAACTTTCCTCTCAAATCATAATCATCATCTTAATTCAGCTATCCATCAGATTTTGTGGTCTAATATCACACCTAGAAATCTTTTTTATATATTCTCTCTATATTGACATTGGTATTGCGGGATGCAGTGACACTGGGGTATCACTAGATGGCAGTCCTTGACTGACTCACTACATTAATCATAGCTGAACAATGCTAATTAAGAACACTTATCCTTGCTGATTATTACATTTTTATCCTGAACATTATTATATATAAGGTGATATATTATATGATATTATAGGGTAGTTAATGGCATTAACATCCTATGTCATGGGATGATGTTTAACCCTCACATACTGTTCATATTCAGATGCTTCACAGTATCACTCTTATAATAAGTCCAAATGTTTGCACAACAAATCATTCATGAATGAGCCATCAGTCACAGATTATACTTTCTGAGAGCTGAGAGAGTTTATTATTCAGTTTTTACATTAAAAATAAGAATATATTTACTATATTTACTGTAAAAATGGGTAAAATCTGACCCTGAACAGTATGTAATTCCCTCATGACTTTTTTGTATAGTGTAAACCAATGCCACGTACATGATTGATGCCCAATCTGTGTTTTAATGTATTGTAATAATCCATTTTAATGACATTTTGCAAGAAAGACATAACACAAGTATAATGTATAACTCTCAAACTAAAATAACCCATTGATCAGCTGCTTCCATTGTCTTCTGTAGTCAAAGTGATGACGCTGAATGACATAAATGCAACTTTTATAAGACACACAGCTATTCATGTGATGTTATATGAGTGACAATGTGCTTCATTATTGTTGAATGGTATTGCAGACTGTGTTATGTATGACTGACTCAACCTGTTTACCTATTAATGTAAAACATTCACCATGAAAAATGTATTAACCAATGATATATTAATGACACAAAGCAGATAAAGGAAAAGTCATTACAATTTAAACACTGGTCATGCAGACTTTCTCTTTTGAAACATGCTGTGTAATTGATGCAGTTACAGGTAATGATTAATTCAGGAATGATTTCGCTGTTATGAACTATGCTTTGGCAAGCCGTAGCACATCAGGATCACTGTAGTTCTGTATTTGATGGATGTAACATGTCCAATTTGTGCTTTGCAGTGATGAAAGAGGTTAACCTTTCAAGATCGTTATCTGTTATTGGACATGTAATAAACAACTCAACCTGTAACCTTTCAGCAAGACAATTTTCCGATCAGAAGTTGAATTACTCCAGTGTCTGTACAGAGGGTGTCCCATTTTCAGCACATCACTGTGTTTTGTTTGAGATGACTCACTTCTAAATACAGTTTTCATAGTCATCTGTGCTTTGTGCTAACAATGAGGCCTTCGGTTTAAAAGTTGAAAGTTTTTGAAAGGGGGGGGACAAAAGTGACTGCCATTAGCTGTAACAGTTTATACTACTGTACTCGTTTGAAAATATATGAAAACAAGCCTCAATCGTACAAACTGCCTTAGCTGTGCTGGTTGTGAATGTAGTTTTATAGTTTGTCAGATCATAATAATGATGCGTTTTGACAACCACTTCAGTTGAGTCAGTGGCTGGCCTGAGTGCTGTGCACACTGCAGTACACAGGCTTTAGATTTAATAACTTTTGACAGAGTCCTCCCTCTTGATCGAGCACCACAGAAGTCATTGCTCCCAAAAATGTCTCGCCCAAACACTCAGACAACATTTACTGTGACACCAAGAACCGCTGCTTGATTTGTTTTCTTTGTTAAGGTCAAGCATATGCATTTTATCAGTTAATTGAATCTGAGTAACTCTGCAAATACGTGGTATCACACTGGAAGGATTCTCTGTCACATCATGCCTATCAGTTTCTCTGCAAGATGAAATCATTTGAATGTCTTCTCAGGTGATTATTGTTTTTTGAACATTGCCACATTATATGATCTGAACATGTCATCCCACTGCATCCAGTGTTCTGTCATTTCCCTTTGCTTCTCTCTGCACAGCACAGTATCGTGTGTGAATAAAACTCAGTTAGTCTCTGACTGATATTGTATTCTAATAAAGCCCATGTGCTCACGAGGGATACGGCATTCAGATTTATTCTCTAATTAGCAGAGATGAGTCGGAATTAAAGGCATGCAGGGCCGAGGGCCAAGTCTATGCTGCACACTAATGCATGCATACCACACAACACATGAATAAATGATAGAATAAGCATGTACCACATCTTCATCAGAACAGTGGATAATGACATGTTGGAGGAAAAAGTCAAGGAAGATGGGTAGAAAGGCTTCGGGGCAGTCTGACCGTGCTTAGAGAGTTGGAAATAACTGGTTCATACTGTATGAAGATACACTTAATTTGCCATTTCCATATGCTTCATACAAAATAGGCCGTATTTAAGGTTAAGTATATAACTCTTTACACTTATTGAAAAATAATAGTATTTATCCTGTGGCTGCAAATGTCTTTGACAGTGAAGTACTTGAAATATTTTATGATTACAACAGCAGAAGCTTTGCACGTCAATTCCACTCTCATTAGCAGTCATAAGCAGAAGTGTTGTGCATAGTGACAACCTGTCTGTTCCTAGAAGACATCATGTCTTCTCTGATTTAGGATAACTGAACAAGCATTCACTGTCTTATACTAACTGGTCACAATTAGATGAACAATTGCTGCAAGCTGAAATCAACCCATAAATAAAAGTGTTGAAAGGAAAAGGGTATGAACCTTTGACACAGCATCTTTCCTTTATTTGGGGGAAATGAGTCAGCATGAGTCACAAAGGTTTGCTATCTTTGGCTTTGTCTCCAGCCTTCTATATTTTTAACAAGTCTGTATCTGAAGGCCTTGAATTTAACAAATAGGATGACTGAAGTTCTAGATTATACCAAGTTAAATTCTCTTAAATGTTTTGTTCAGTAAAGCCACAACTCATTCATGTTAGTGTGTACAATCATGTAACTGCAACAAAGTTCATAGAATTATGTGTAAACGACGTATGTAGAGTTTTTTAGGCTTTTATTTTTGTTTTCGCTCGGAGCGGCTATTAACTTCCGCCTGACACTTCCGGCAAGGATTGGCAATATATGAGCGGTGATTCCGGCAAGGATTGGATATATGCCGCCGCTCTTGTCGGCCATCTTTACTATAGACATATATACGTATATATGTCTATGTGACATATATACGTATATATGTCTATGATCTTTACTGCAGCAAGGTACTCGCGTATCCTCAAAAAAACTTTTCTGGTATTCTACATCACTTTCGTCAAGCCAGAGGCTTTTGTCATGTCAGGGGCTTCTGCTGGATAGTATTGGAGTCATACACCAGTGGGTACCTCTGCAGTTACCAGTAACCTATGTATATGGAAAGATTGTGGAGAAGCTCAGCTAATTTGAAAAAATAGAAATTAACCTACTTTTGTTTTAAAAAGTGTATTTGTAATTTTTTCTTTAGAAAGAAAGGAAACACAAATAAGATTAAAATAGCAATCTGATTACTTGTAAACTGATAACTTGTAATCTCTTTACTCTCACAAAAGTAGTCTGATTACTTGTAATCTGATTACGTTCTCAAAGGTAATATGATTACTTTCCCAAAAGTATTCTGATTACTTGTAATCTGATTACTTTTCAAAAAGTATTCTGATTACTTGTAATCTGATTACTTTTAAAAAATTAAGCTGATTACTTGGTATCTGATTACTCTCCTATAATATTGCTTTGGTTGATTTTGATAACAATCCTGACATGACATCTCTTTTTGCACCCTGTTTTCATCATCATTATCATCATCATCATCATCATCATCTTCATCAGCACATACTTTTAACACCTTCAAAGTTGTGAAAAAATACCCAACAGACCAATGGAGGACTCCAGAAGACCCACTGCTGCGAAAAGCGGCTTCTAGTTTGCTGAATTTAAGCAAAATCTACTTTTGCTATGAGACTGAGAAATGTACTTTACTCTTTGCTTTCCATCTTGCAAGCTCAGAATCCATTTCTTAGATTGATGCTTTAAAATGATCAGATTTAATGTAATTCCCTGGAGATAACAAGAACTGTAGTAAATAATTTGAAAAGTCTTAAAACTATTTTTAAATAATCAATTATCAATAGCAGAGCCTGGTAGGAATTCATATTTTATGACATAATTTATGTGATCTTCAAAGAAATCTGTAAAGCTTAATGTAAGATATTTTTTGTAGTGTGTTCTTGTTTGACAAATATTCTTGTTTGACAGTACCTGTGGGGTTGAGAGACATTCAGCATTGCGGTCTAGTTCATATAATTTTGTGCTTCTTTTTTTTAGCATATTGACTTGTCAGTACAATGACGGTGCTAAATTGATATTTCTGAGTATGTCATAATTCCCAATATAAATACAGTTTATTGTCTTGTACAAATAGGCTTGTACATAAATTGTACATGATTTCATTTGATATTTTCACAAATTAAAAAGCTGATGTATTGTGTTCTACAGACTATGATCCAGTGTTCTGATACTCTTGTTGTCCTTCTCCTGTGAGAAATGCAAGTTATCCCCTGCAGTCCTCCCAGCTTCCTCCCTGCTTGGATAATCCAAACAGATGTGGACTTCCCTCAATGCCCCCTCCCATTAGTACTGTGCCCCCTCTCACATCAACTAATCTCAACCATGCCTGTGATAGCAGAGAGTACCATCTGCTCTGCTCCAGCCCTCTTTCAGATAGGCGACCTCCACATCTGGACCCCTGCCTGCCCCTCCTCCTGGTTCTCCTTTTTATCCCCTCTGTATACGTTCTCTATCACTAACACAGAGTGCAGCAAGGATTTAACAACCCATCAAGCTTTATAGTCCTAATATATAATTGTCTCAATCAGGGGAGTGGTGGAGGTTAAACTAATCTAAGTAATCAAGGGTTGGCTACTTTTTATATGTGGAGTGAATATATAAATTTTATGTCTTGGTACAACTTATAAAATTAAGGGTCAGACTAAAGAAAGGTACATAAAAAAGAAATATTTGACTCCATTTAGTCTGGAGTGTGCCACAACATTGTTTATATTTCACTAGTTTGTCTCTATGGTGAGTAATAAGTCTATCTATTCATTCACTTTTTTTATTTTTACTTCTATTTATCATTATTTATTACTTCTGTTTGTCATCAGCAGATTGCGTTTGCTCAGTTTTTCGTGAACTGCAGTGTCGAGCTTCCCTAATTCTGAACACCTCGAGGACTTTCATCCATACTGTTGAGCTTGACAGTTCATTCCTGGGCTTAATGGCAGTTCTCAGAAGATTGTTTAGTCAACCACAATTATCCAGCTGTGATGTGAGCAGTTTCTGTTGCTATGAGAAATAATGAGATCCTAAATGAATACAAAATGTTCTGGCAAAGTTGAAACAGGTTTGGTTATTTCACATGAGAGATTTCTGAATTTAGGCGTGTGTCTGTCTCTTCTGAACAGAGCTCTGTTGGAAAAACTGATGTTATATACTGTATATCCAATAAAGGTTTTGCCATGTTTGAATCAATATTTGAAACTGTCTAGAGGCTGTTTGCATGTCTGTAGGTGGCTATCAATTAAATCTGATCAAACTAAACTCATACAATACATATAAAGCAGATTAGATTACTTTTAGTGTTACGTTCTTAATAATAAATAATATATGACTGTTTTTTTCACCTCTAACTTTGATTGTTGCTTAGTGACATAAATCAAGTCATGAATATTCAATGTTACAGAAAAAAGTTAAGATTTGAAACCACATTTTCAGGGGCTTCTGATTGCTCAGGCATTATTATTGTGAGTAAGAGAGAAACAGCCTCTCTTCCCAATTGATAAATTAATGATAGGTTCTTGTGTATTATTGTCGATACATCTCAACTCAACACCCTCTTAATTGTATGCTGGTGAAGCCAGACAACCCAGCTGAGACATATTATTATTATTAGTTATTATTAGTGATTTATTTTGCTTGATGTATAAACTGCCAATTGATTGCAGGCTGTTTTGACACTGTAAAGCATTTACTGCCAGATGCTGCTCCATCAGTTATTGATTAAACCATTCGTCTGCATCATCACCTCCACTTTATCACCATGGCTTAGACACACACTACAGAAACATTTGGACATCCTATTGGAAGTCCTTGGCTTTATCATCTTATCTGTCCGCCACCCACATGTCCCCCCTCCTTTGCCAAGGTAGCCTGTATTAATTGGTCCAGACATGAGGACGCAGTGAAGGAGAACAAACAAGGTTGACCTTTTTCAGGTGACTACATCCAACTTGTTTTCTTCATCCTTTAGCGGCATTGTGCATGAGCTCTCAGGCTGCTGCCAGCCAGCAGACAGCTTTGAGGGATGAGGGCGAGGTTTATCATTTTATCCATCAGCAACAATTCATCCGAGGGTAATTGATTTAACATGGTGGACTGGCCTGTCATCAAAGTATGGAAAATACTATAGAGTGTATGTTTGGGCACTGTCACAGCTGAGACTTTACCTTGACATCAACGGTTCTGTGAAAGGAAAGGGTAAACAGGGAGGATGTTCCACTGAGCAAAGCCCGGAGTAGAACAAATGTGTCCTGTCTCCGATCTTCTTTTGTTCCATTTAGTTTCCATTACTTTGTTGCTGCATCACCCGATCCCAAACTAAAACTTTAACTAGGCCATATGGAAGCCTATATTTATTTATAGAGTATCACTAAAATAAGGTGTTCTCTCTTTGATTTATATGTAGTTTCTCACTCCCCGTTATGCTTATATTTCTCTGGACAGCTGCTAGACACACACTTTGATGTATTTAATCAATGCATGTTTTACCAATTGTTGATGAGTATTGAACAGCATTACAGAAATACCATTAGTTTTTGTTTTTTTTTATTGGAGAAAAAGACACGTAACAACACCTACAAAACCAATACCAGTGATAGATGTAGGAATTCATATAACGTTGTTTCCCAAACCCCAAAGTAATGACTGAAGGCACATAACATACGGATAACATACTACATATGAAGACACTTTGTTTTAGACATCAGTGTGTTCTCTGCATTTAGCTGACAGACTGCTCGGGCGGAGGACAATTGCGACTCGCCCCGTTTCAAAGTTGTTTTATTCATATCTTGTGTGTTCTTAACTGTCTTTCTAATGTTAGCCATGGGTACGCCTATTCTGGAGTCACCTCACACTAGTTTAGCTCAGAATTGGAGGATGTGTGAATCATGCAGCTGAAGCCGGGACTTTTTGGAGTGTTCTGTGCAGTCATTGAGGCTACACTAACGCTGGCTGTAGGATGGTCAGTGATTCCTTAAAAAGTGTATCCTGCCCACTTGTTAAACCACTAAAGTCTAATTTTCTGTTACAACGTGTAAAATACAAAGGATGCAATGTGTGGGTGTGGGGAGGATTTGTTGTTTATCAGCAACTTTAACGGAACTGACGGCTGAGTAACTAGACTAAAGTAACAAGTAATGCATTGAGTTACACAGGACACAGGAATTTAAATAATTATGTTTGTTATTAGAAAAGTTAATGTGCCATGGACAAGTAAAATACCTTCTTTTTTTTACCATTTTACCTTTGATGATACAGTTTAAAGCTACACAAGCAAACTGTTTCAAAGTGTATACATGCATGGGGTTCAACACTTTTCTCTGCTTTATTATCTAGGTTGATAAGGTGGGTGGATTTATATATAAATAATATTAAATATGTAGAAATAAGCATCTTATAGGTGGAGAGAGGAGAATTGTTGCAACACAAACATGACAAATGAGCAGGCAAAGATACATCCGGATGTTGCTAAACAATTATTGAATTTTGCCATTTCCTCTACTGTCTCCTGATCCCATAATTTAACTGCCACTCATAACTGCATCTTATATTTCTGCATTACTGGCTGTGCTTTCTACAGATATAGTATTTTGCGGAGAATTTGATTAATGTAAGATATATTGACCTGATAAGACCTCAAGTGAGTCACTAAGCTCAAATCCATCTCCTTCTGCCACATGGTGCGACCAGCTTGCTCTTCCCTCATTCAACTTTAATTTGTTTGCTGTGCTGGATTAATTTCTCCAGTTCAACCCACATCAATCACAGGGTGATACGACATCCCACTGAGTGATAATAGTAAACACTTTTTTTTTTCGTTTAGGCACTTTAGTAGAAAATCCAGTAGGCTACTTTTTAGGAGCCTCTTATAAGACACTGTTCATGGTTGGATTTGCCTCTCAAGATTGACAAATATCAGTTACAGTGAGTCTTCACCGGTAATTACATAAAACACATTTTAAAACATTTAAGCACTCCAGTTCTACATGTCTCTCTCAGTTGCAACCTAGATTATTTTGACATCACAAGGTGCATAAAATAAAAACAACAGCAATACTTTCATGTTATAGTTTATTAAATGTGCAAAGAATGGGCTGTAATATAAACTGCAGCATCTAACCGTGCTTTGCACTGCTCAGCTGACATCAATTTCCACATTGATTGTAATGTCTGGCATCAATCTCTGCTGACTACATGGACAATAAATTGATACTAATGCTTATTATCCCACAGTAATACAACATAAATCACTGTAGATAACAATTCAGTTACAGACCCTGTGGACTTCTGACACACGTTAACTGAGGCGTGATGAACAACGGCGCATGAACGGACTGTGCTGTTGATGAACAAGGGGGATTTTATTACTATCATCTTTCATTTTATTATGCATGTTTCAACATCCTACTTAAGATAAATATACAGTATATGTATGTTCCATATATAAAGAATAGCATTTGAGGTTAATTTACTCCGCCAGGCTGCCAGCCTGTGTTTTGGTGCAGTGGATGAGCAGTTTGCCATAAGCATGCATTGATGCTCACGGCTGCCCACAGCTACGCTGTCCCTGATTTACCTCTCACCCTCTCTGCTTTGAATGATATTTCAGTGCTGCTGCCAAAATTGTGAACAGGCGATGTCGAATGCACATTTTCAGTCCTCTGTGGGTTTTTCTGTCATTTATCAGGTTATAAAAAGGGCAAATTCTGTGGCTGCATTAATTCAACACATATTTGTACACAGCGCATACTATTTATTTAGTATGTTTTATCACATTCACAAGCAGCAACTACAACAGCTTGAGGCTGAAGCCAGTGTGGAAGTACCTGAAAATGCAATGCCAACGACAGCTGCTACATGGTCTAATTGACTCCCATTCAACTTCTCTCTAGAAATAGTAAATAAAATTTTTTAATGAGTCATTGATCATCATTAATGAAATTAATCACTACATTCAGGCCCTCTAATAAGTGTGCTGATGGTCATTTTTGAAAATTAGCTCCATTAATAAGATTTCAGAACTTTTAGTATGCTTTAATATCTGCTGTGTGGGAGTTGATTGAAAGCTATAATTGATAGTTAATCCATCTATTTCTCTCCTGACAATATTTCAGAAAGTTTCATGTTATTTGATCATGATTCTTAGCCTCACTTAGCTAAATTAGCTAACATTATCCCAAGTTGCACCACTCTGTGTTCAGTAAGCTAGCATTTGTTTCAGACTGTGGTATCACAGAGCGTTAAAGGCAACACCATGCACATCTTATTTGGAAGGACTTGTCTCCAAATGAAAAAAAAATCATATAAGCACCAGCTCTGAACTTCAAACTGTCTCCAATGCTAACAAATGAGTAACGTCACACCTCACTACATCCATTTTTAACTGTACCAAAATGGCTAAGAATGTTTGCAACATGCATGCTGTCAACCACAATGTCTTTTTTCAACACTACAATTAGTCAGTTTTTTTTATTTTTTATTGTAATGTTCTATACATAATGGTAGTGTCTCTAATGAAGTTGGATGTTAATAATATCACCCAGACGGTTATTGCTTAGAGCCAAGAATGAATCGAGATCAATAGCATGAAATATGTACCATGCAAATTTAATAGAGAGGGAAAAGGGCTGGGGATACTGTTACAAGCTTGGAGAAGAGAGCATATTGTGAGAACAGGTGTGAAGGTGAAAAGAAAGAACAGGGGTTAAAATACAATGAAGTGAAGACACCGGACTCTAACCCCAACTATCTCCATTTCTCAAAGTCACACCAACATGTCAACAAAACCCCGACTTCTCTGCACTTAGAGCATCAGGTGTGGTTCCTTTTGAACTTTGCAACCTGAGCCCTCTTGCTGTCCATTCGTGCCCAAACCCTAATCCCACTGTAAACCACCAGGCCATTATTCATTCAAAGTTTCCTCTCTGAGGGTTGGCTTACTTTCGGCTCAGTCCTTCAAGCTTCCTATGTTTGTAGGTCAGGAACGGACTGTAATGGGAGACATTGGGCAAATTAATAATTGAAACTTTCTCACAACACACCTATTTTATCCATTTTATTATTTATTACCTGGTGATCAGTGTTTGACATGTATTAGAATACACTATATTTATATGTAATTTAGCATTTACCCTTATTTTTTTATCAGTTACTTTGTTTGTGATATTTAATCTTGTGTTCTACGTCATTTTATGCAACAAGTAATATTTTTTTGGACTTCTGGCACAAAAATCTTGTTATAGTAAGTAAAATATGTACTTTATGAGACATTTTTGGCTACAGCTGCAAACCAGAAATTAAACATCCTTTATATAATTTAATATCATAATAATAAGCAAATCCCGATGAATCACACTCTATTTAATGCCATTACACTACATGCATTCACATGATGATGTGGACATGATGATTAATATAATTATTTGACCTATCACAATGTCATTTGAAGACAAATCAAAGGACGGTGGATGTGAAAATCACAGACTGGTTCACAAGGCCACAGTGCTATGGACATTTTTTTCTTTTTAAATGC
Organism: Scomber japonicus; assembly: GCF_027409825.1. Lineage (NCBI taxonomy): Eukaryota > Metazoa > Chordata > Actinopteri > Scombriformes > Scombridae > Scomber > Scomber japonicus. The sequence continues at coordinate 29,084,793 of NC_070580.1, read as the reverse complement.
CAGGTCCAGTTAGTTGATACATGGAAAGAGAGGCAAGGCAGCCACACTGAAGGCCATGCTTCCCAGCATCCCTCCCTCTCCCTGTTCCCGCCTCGGCGTCCAAGAGCCCGGGCCTCCGGCTGTGTAGCCATGACAACCAAATGAGGTAAATGGTTGCAGGAGAATCCTCATCACGACCACCACCCTCACATGCCTCTTTTAAGTGGTGCACTATCGTTGTATGTGTAAGTCTTTCTTGCTGTTACATTTCCTGTTTGGAATTGCAAATGCTTACACAAATGTTTGTTTTTTTTAGCTCATTCTTCTTCGGTGTGTGACATGATTCTGCTTTCTTTCTAGCCAACATTACGTGCCCTAAGGGTGAGGGTTGTTTTCATTCTATGATTCTTTGACTACAAATTTCTTAAGAAAAGCATATGTTAGACTGCCTCATGTACAACTAACCCTAACCCAAGACATGACAAAAAGAGATGAATCATCTGCATGAGGGATAAAGAAGCACAAACCTCTGTCAACTGAAATAGTAACTTCTTCATGCAGTGCCTATTAGCTAAAGTACTTCACACATTTGATGGACATGAATTGCATGTCAATCCCTTTTTGTCTGACTTTGTTATTCCTTCCATCATATTGCACACAGATTGTCCAAATGCACGCAGCTCAGATTGAAAGTAATTGTGTGTGAACACCCTTGATACTTTTTGTTAGGGAATTTTCCATCATTAATATGCACTGGGTCAAACTAGGCTTTGCGGTCATAGCAAGGCCTCACCAAATGATAGGTACAGACACTGTCTCCCCTTGAGATAGTGGTAAACAGTGTGTCTGCTCCTTTTGGGGAAAACAGGAGCCATTTCTGATAGGGTTGCTATAGCAGCCGAGGTCAGATATGTGTTTGACTGTTTTCCCTGAATGGAGTCGAGGCAGCTGGAGAAGAAGTTTGATATAGTGTTGGATGTAGGACAAAGGTCTAAGCAATGTTTTGTCTATAGACCAGTACACTAAATTCTGTATATTGTAGATGCGTTAGATCTGTCCATATTTGGGCATGGCTCAACCCTGGACGTTATCTGTGTGGGTTATAGTCTATTCCCGGAGGAGAGAAGCCTCAGAATATGAAGGAAGCGTCAGTAGTATGTAATGTGTACTGATCATTCGCTCATTTCTCCTTGATCAAGTAAATAAACCTTTTTCAATACAAGACATCTGAGGACTCCTGTCTACTCCCTCCATTGTTATATGGGCTGCATAATTAAAATCTCTATCAAACTGGCGTCACCGGAACAGGATCTCAACATAACAACGACTGGGTAAGTGCAAATTTTATGAATTTATGCCTTACCATGTCGTTGTTTGACGAGATCAAAATAAAAGAACTTTTTGATTTTAATTTTGCAAATTGACAAAAGTAAGAAAGTCCATCAATTGGCACTGATCACAGACGAAATATCCATTTGACTAAAACATGGATACTGTATCCGAATCAGTGTGATTGACAACGATTGGTTGTAATAGCAGAGTGTGTGGTGTTGGAGGGTCAGGAGGGGTGGGTGTTTTCGACCCCTCGTAGGGCCACATTGTGGCTGTTTTTGGTTTCTGGGCCAGCTTCGGGCTGAGCTCGACACAGAGGGACCCGCATGAGATTTAAGCTGTAAGAAAAGACGTTTTCGGGGATAGTAATTGGCTCTACCTCGCTTAAATCAAGATTGCGGACTATCTGCTCTGTGTCCTTTGGGGAACATGGCTCGGTTTGAGCCTTGGCGCCGGTAATTTGTGTATACACGTATATTCTAAGCTTCAAACCAACACTGCTGCTATTGTAAAAGAGGAGTTGGAGTCCTAGATGCTGTTGAAATCGTATGTTTTATCTGATGTTGTAAAGTGATAAAAAAAATGGGCAATGATACGTCCAGCGCAGGTGGTAGTTTGGAGTCTAAAACCATACAAATTGATTCAACAAAATTTAGAAGACAGAGAGACTGTCAAACAGTAAGAAACACCAGTGAAAATGTGGAACAGACAATTCAACCTGATAATCCACAGGCACAGGCACAGGCACACACAAGTTCAGCACAACCAGCTGATCCAGCACGACAGTTTCAAGACATGTTTTCTCCATATGTGCCAGCAGGAGTTGTGGGCAGGTTAAAAGGATGGCATTTTGTGTTTCCGTTCTCTTCCCTCATGAATGACTGGACAGACACAGAGTGGCCGTATGAGGGGTCGTTTGCGAAAGAGAAACTGCAAATGGCTGAGAGGAATGTTAACACAAACAGGGGTAATCCATCCTGGAACTATGCTTACATGAGAGAATGCATGCGAGTGTGGATAACTGTGGCTCGGCAGAGAAATGGAGTGCATGTGGCTGAGAAAAGGCCTGAGAAGTGTTCTGCTGAGTTGAAAGCTGCCATAGAGAAAATTGCTGCCCGTGTTGAGACGCATCATATTCCTATGCTAGAAGCGGCTTTGCAGACAAGAGCTAATGAGTTGACCAACATTAAGCAAAGACATGGTGATAATTTGCGTGCATGTGCCACAGCTATGATGCACAATTGGGCAAAGCGTCAAGCTAAAGTTCCCTCTCAGCAAGAACTGCTAACTGTTTTGGAAGATGTTGAATTTGTACGTCCAGAGCTACAGAAAAGTAAACATTCAGTCTCCAACTATCCCAAGCTCACTAAAACAAATCCTGCCCGACACAGTAACACAGATGAACAGGCCAGCTTACGGCAAGCCACAGCCGATACAGATTTCCTCCTGCAGACAGCTGCAGTGATAGAGGGACAGAGAGAGCTAGCCGAAGCTGCAGATAGAGTTAGACAGGAGAGAGAGCTAGCAGAAAGATACAGACAGGAGAGAGAGCTAGCCGAAGCTGCAGATAGAGAAGGAGTTGCAGATCTAGCAGACAGAGTTAGACAGGAGAGAGAGCTAGCAGAAAGATACAGACAGGAGAGAGAGCTAGCAGAAGCTGCAGATAGAGCTAGACAAGAGAGAGAGCTAGCCGAAGCTGCAGAAAGAGCTACACAGGAGAGAGAGCTAACCGAAACTGCAGAAGGAGCTACACAGGAGAGAGAGCTAGCAGTACTAGCAGATAGAGTTAGACAGGAGAGTCAGCTAGCAGAAAGGTACAAACTGGAGAGAGAGCTAACAGAAGCTGCAGATAGAGTTAGACAGGAGAAAGAGCTAGCAGAAGCTAGGGTCAGACAGGAAAGAGAGCAGCTGGAGGCAGAAGAAAGGGAAAAGAGAGGTAACACAGGACAGGCTGTGAGGCCGAAAGAAAAGAGTAGCCTTGGGCAATCAGGATTAGAAAGAAAGAAATCAAAAGACTGGCTTAAAAAGTCAAAGATAGCTCTCTTAACTGAGGCTGGAGACTCAAATGCATCAGATGAGAGCTGTGAAGGTGAATCAGAATTTGACACAGACGGGGAGAGAATTGAGAGAGCTGGAGCACAAGCTTCAAGAGGTGCTAGAGGTGCCCGTTGCCGTACCACAAGCAGAAAACCTGGGAGTACAAATACATCACCCAGAATGACTAGACAGAGACAACAGGCTGACACAGGGTCAGGTTTCCTTAATGCTCCTAAAATAATGATTGGGGAGACAGCTGTTTGCAAACCATGGACACCTGCTGAAATTTTGGATTTAGCCAGAAAGTCTCCAAATCCAATAGCACAGGCTGAGAAGTACTGGCTGTGGTTGTCTCAAACATGTAAGGTGTATAACGGTCTGATACCTGATGTCCAAATGTTGCTTGAATTTACATATGGCACTCATTGGCCTCTGTGTAAGGATGAATTTGTTTTCCCTGATGCAACGGAGGATGGCCAGTGGCCGCAAGTCAGACCTATGAGTGTTTGGATGAACAATGAAGCTAAAACAGCAATAACAAAATGTGCTAAAACGCAGTGTGATTTCTCAGAAGTAGTGGACTGTGTTCAAGGTCCTAATGAGAGTGTGCCTGAATTTCTTCAGCGATTTATGCAAGTGTGGGATAATAATGCTGGTATGAAACGAGAGGAGAATGCTCTCCTCGCCATTCACACTTTGCTGCAAAATATGAAACCACAAATTTCCACAGCATACAAACTGTCAGCCCCAGATTGGCAAAGAATAGGTTGGAAAACAACAAAAGGCAAGCTGATGGATATGTACAGGAGTGGTATTTTCACTACTGAAAAATCCACTTCTAGGTCTAAACAGATGGTGCAACAGGCACCGTATCAGAGTGGAGAGCAGCCCACACACAGAAAGTACAACAAAAAGAAATCAAATTGTCGCAGATGTGGAAGAAAGGGACACTGGGCCAAAGAGTGTCAAAGTAATCCCATAAATCCAAACCAGCTTCGCCTCACATATGAACCCCAACAGGCGCCCCAATATTCTCAACAGCCGAACCCTTACTCTCCTCCTCCCCATCCTCCTCCTCCTAACACACACACACCTCAGCCGGCTGCGCACACATCGCAGACATATTACAATCAAGCATAGGGAGGCCATGGAGAGATAGGATCAGAACAACCAATTCACATTCAAGCTGCAACTATTCAAATTTCCAAAAATCCCTCTGAGGATCCAATGATGTCAGTTCAAGTTAATGGTAATAATGTTGATATTTTGGTGGACAGTGGAGCAACTATCTCCACAGTAAAATCTTCTGAGCATGTGTGCACTCCGACCTCTAGATTTATCACAACAGTCGGAGTCTCTGGCATTCCTAATGAAGAGCCATTATCACATCAAGCTGAGATAAGCGTAGAAGGCACAAATGTACAGCACTCTTTTCTGATATCTGAAAAGAGCCCAATTAACCTCATGGGGCGAGATTTGCTTTGTAAGCTCCATGCAACAATTCACTGCACCCCTGAAGGGCTGTTTTTAACTCTACCTGATCACAGAGCAGCCCAAGCATTTCAGTTTTTGCAATCCTCTGTTGATTGTTTGTACTGTTGGACATTGCCAAATTTTAACATGTCTTCTATGTTCACAGTGCCCAACATTCAGAAAATTGCCACAACATCACCAGCATGTGCATCATTGATGTCTGCCATGAGGCCTCTCCTGACGTGTCATTGCACGGCAGCCTTTAACCCTTTGGAACAGTATAAGGTATTGGCTAATGATTTCCTAAACAAACAAGAGGGGTTGGAGAGTGAGCAATGTTTGTTTATTGGTCCGCAGGGGTGCGCTATTCCAATCCGACTGTCTGACACACAACATACACTGTTTGATGTTAAAGATTCATTTCCACACATCACTGTTGCTGTTGCACCCGGAAAAGAGGCAAAACATCTTGGTAATATGGTGGCTCGATGCCAAGCACTGAGAGGAGCTGTAACAGCCTCTCAAAACCAAACAATAATACACTTGGGCGAGGAACTGTATTTGTTATCATTAAGTGAGAACACTCAGTTACCAGAGAGCACATTTGTTTTGTTTCAGCCACCTCACCCTGCAGAATATGGGCCTCCATCAGAATTATCAGAGGTTCCCTCATATTTATGGGCAAAACATAAAAATCATGTAGGTTTTGTGAATTCGGCTCCACCTCATAAAGTCACACTCAAACCAAATGTCACATTGCCGGCTATCAGACAGTACAACTTGCCTCATAGAGCCATTACTGGAGTTGAAACAGTTATTCAATCTCTATTGGATCAAAATGTACTGGTGCAAACTTCCAGTCCATGCAATACACCCATTTTGCCCATCCCAAAACCAAATCGTCCAGATGAATGGAGATTTGTGCAAGATTTGCAGGCTATTAATAATATTGTCGTGCCCACAGCTCCCATTGTGCCAGACACTAATTCGATTTTAGCCTCGTTACCATCCAATTCAACACACTACACAGTCATTGATCTATGTTCAGCTTTTTTCTCTATACCGTTGCATCCAGATAGCCAGTATCTGTTTGCATTCACGTTCAAAGGCAAACAGTATACATGGCGGCGTTTGCCACAGGGTTATGTTGAGAGTCCAACAGTGTACGCAGCAGCGGTAAAAAGAGACCTTGATGACCTCCACTTCCCGGGGGGTTCAACACTTCTGCAGTACGCAGATGATCTTTTGATAGCCTCTCCATCCGAGGAAGCTTGTCGAACTGATTCAATCTTGCTCCTGCAGAGGTTAGCTGAGTGTGGACATAGAGCATCACTGCCCAAACTGCAATTTTGCCGATCTGAGGTCACATATTTGGGTCACCTCCTGAAGGATGGACAGCGCCTCCTATCACCAGAAAGGGTGAAACTGCTGGTCAACATGCCTCCCCCCAGAACTAAGAAGGGCATGCTTTCATTCTTAGGGATGGCGAACTATTGCAGACACTGGATTTATGAGTATGCGGCTATGGACTCTGTATTGCGAGCAGCCACACTGCAGTCAGCTCCCACTGCAGTTCAATGGACTGATGACATGCAAAAAGCTTTTCAGAACTTAAAGCATGCTCTCACCATGGCTCCAGCATTAGGATTGCCGGACTATCATCAGCCGTTCCATCTACACGTACATGAGAGAGAAGGCTTTGCTACAGGCATTCTAGTACAAAAACATGGGTCTCACTACCGTCCTGTAGCGTACTATTCATCTCGACTGACCCCTGTAGTCCTTGGTATGCCGGGTTGCCTGAGAGCGGTGGCTGCAGTTGCTATTCTGCTTGATAAATCCGCTCCCATTGTACTGGCTCATGACTGTGTCGTGCACGTTCCGCATGCAGTATTACACATTTTAAACACATCAGCTACTCAACACATGACAGCAGCTAGACGTTCAGGTTATGAGGCAACTATCCTTTCCAGCCCACACATAACTTTAAAGCGCTCACCCCCCCTAAATCCAGCCACTCTCCTTCCACTGATTGACACAACTGAAATTGAGCATGATTGCATTGCTACTATTGATATGTGTACATCACCAAGGCCAGACCTATTGCAGACACCAATACCTAACTCTGAGATGATTCTTTACACTGATGGGTCAGCTAGCAGACCATCTGACAATGTCCACCTAGCGGGCTATGCAGTAGTAAATGATTGGGAGGTTTTAGAAGCACGAGCTCTGCCTCCTGGCACTTCAGCGCAGGCAGCAGAACTATATGCTCTCACTAGGGCCTGTATTATCGCTTCTGGTAAAACTGCCACCATCTACACAGATTCACGATATGCTTTTGGTGTAGCTCATGATTTCGGTCAATTATGGAAAATGAGAGGGTTTGTGTCATCGTCTGGCAGGCCATTGCAACATCATGCGTTGGTAAATGACCTGCTAGACGCCATTATGCGCCCGTCCCAGCTTGCAATTGTGAAATGTGCTGCTCACAGTCAGGAAAACGATCCTGTTTCACGAGGAAATGCAATGGCTGATTTCGCAGCCAAACAAGCAGCAACTTCCTCTTCCTCCATGGTACGTCAGTGTGCCTCCACACAGCCTGTCCATCCATTTTCGCTACCCTCCGTTAATGATGTCGTGATGTTGCAAAATCACGCTGATGATAAGGAGCGTAGTCTTTGGTTGAGAAAAGGTTGTACAGTTGATGCGGAGTCTAGCTTGTGGCTCCACCCTGATGGTCGACCAGTTTGTCCTCGAGCTCTCCTACATGTTCTGGCACGTGTTACACACGGACCAGCACATGTCGGAAGAGGGGTGATCAATGATGTTATTCGCTCACAATGGTTTGCACCGGGTATCACACAGGTCTCACAAACTCTTGTTGAAAGTTGCTTGATATGCCAACAGACCAGAAAACAGAACAGCACTGTGCGACATGACCATTTAGAACCCCCATCAGGTCCATTTGTAAATATGCAAATAGATTTTGCACATATGCCCAGTTGTCAAGGCTACAAGTATTTGTTAGTCATAACTGATCGATTTTCAAAGTGGGTTGAATGCTTCCCAACCAGGAAAGAAGATGCTAGAACTGTTGTGAAGTGTCTTCTAAGGGAAGTAATCCCAAGATTCGGGGTGCCACAGGGAATAGATAGTGACAGAGGTCCAGCTTTTGTATCACACATCACAAAGGGACTGTCAGCTATTTTAGGATTCAAGTGGCAGTTACATGTTCCATATCACCCACAAAGTTCAGGACAAGTTGAAAGAATGAATGCAACTATCAAAGAAAGACTGACTAAAACGGTAATGGCGACGGGTCTGAAATGGCCTGACGCCCTACCTCTGGTGTTGTATTCAATTCGAAGTGCACCAAACGCAACCACAGGACTTAGTCCTCATGAAGTGTTGATGGGGAGGCCAATGTCCACAGGGACAAGCCCCCCTTTAACTCCACACAAAACTACCTTGCTCTGGACGGATGAGTTCATGACTGATTATGTGAAAAAACTAACAGAGATTTTGAGAAAATATCATTTGCAGGTATCCGAGAGGCTCCCCAAACCATCAGAGGAACCAATTCATCCTTTTAAGGAGGGTGACTATGTACTAATCAAATCTCTGGAAAAAGTGTCTTTGTCTCCTAGGTGGAAAGGACCGTACCAGGTGCTGCTGACAACCAGGACAGCTTTAAAGGTTGAAGGAAAGGCAGAATGGATTCATGCCACAAGGTGCAGACTTGCCCCCCCAGCTGCCGGAGAGGATGTGCAGGTCAATTGCAGGTAATCAGACGATTACTCATATTTTCACTCCTGCTAGGTGGACTGGGCCAAGTTACAGGGCTGAAAGTTTCAGGCGATGGAGAGCAGGGAGGCTTCTCTGCTCATGATACAGTCGTAGTTACAGAGTCCTCAAAGAGGGGGTGCCCTCTGCAGGAGAGCCCTGGAGAAACAAACCAGGTAATAGACTCTGAATGCAAGGACGGAGTAATTCATTTTTTGAAGCTCAGTAGCAACAAAAATGCACATGAAACTGAAAAACAAGGTGATGATGTTGCTAAAATGAAGCCAGAAAATACTGGAGGTGCAGCACCTTCAGCTCTGTCTCGTACAAAACGAACTGTGAACTCTGTTGTTTTTGAGTGTCCCACTGACAGATGTGAAGAAAATGATTGCTATGTTGCAAGACCTGACATCTTTATGAAGAGAAAGTGGACGTGGGCCACCTATGATAAGAGGTTGGTGGAGACGGAGTTAATTAAGCCAGGAATGATGAAGGTAAAATTTACACTCGAAGTTCCTCAACTTGTACCTCTGGAATTATGGTGTTTCACTAAACAACAACTGGATTCTTCCCCTGACTGTAAACTATGGGATATTAGTTATCCAGAAAGAAAGGGAAAACCTAAATTTTGTAATGCTGATGCAAGGTATGAAGATGAATTTGCTTCTCCCTATTTCCTTTTTGCAGCGGCTAAAGACCAAGATGATGATAAAACTGAACAGGTTGTGCAAGACTTGACTAAAGACAAATCTCAACAGCCTGTTGAGCCAAAAGTAAATTCGGCTATTAGTCTTATGATTGATTATGCACGTGATCGTAATTTCAGTAATTGCTGGCTGTGTCAAAATATGCCAAGGTCAATCCATTCTCCTATGCTTAGTCCAATTCCATTCACCAAAGCTGACTATGAAAAGTCCAATTGGAATGATTTGAGTTCAAGACTTAATGATGATGCAGATGATTGTTACACCCCCACCTATCCAATTGACTCTGTTAAATCCGCAGAACATGCTGACATTGCACGACATGTTGCACAAAGTATCAATGACCAATATTTGCCAGCAGGGTTTAACCACACAACCCTCCTCCGTATTATCCACATTCAAATGTATGTGAAACTTGGTTTTGAGTATAGAGTCCAAGTTAGTCTGACCCAAACAAATTGTTCGGAACCTCCTGAAGGCAAGGTGTGTGTTCCTCAACCGTACACCTCCACTCTTTTGGCTGAAGCTCTAGTCTATGTGCAACCATGGACTGGAAGTATGTCAATAGGGTTAGTTAAAGTACAGGTGCGGAACTGCACAGAGCCTCAGCAAAGTGAGCAGACACCCCTGAGGGACTGTTCAGTTTATTTGCCCCCTGTGCCCACTCATGCACTGCAAAATGTTCCATTGTGTTTCCGAGGAGTAGGGTCAGGGCAGGAGGAGTTAGGACAGAGCAGTTGTAATACGGTAGTAAATGTCACTCTAAAGCAGTCTCCCCTGCCTGAGAGAGTGTATTTAATTTGTGGTGACAAAGCTTATTCCTGCTTGCCGTACGAAGAATCAAAAGGTATTTGCTATTTAGCTTATTTGATTCCCCTGATCAGGAAAGTAGATGCCTCAGAAATAGCTTCACTGTATCCTCCATTGCATAGATACAGGAGAGAGTTAAAATCCTCCCAACGTGTCATCAGTGTTCTTTTACCCTGGTATGGTGTTTATGTGTCACAACAGGAACTTGCATCTTTATCTAAAGTCTTAGAAAGTCACCTGAATGCCTCCAGTAGAGCTATGTTGGCTGAACATAAGGAGTTACAGGAAGTCAAAACAGTAGTTCTGCAGAACAGAATGGCTCTTGACCTCCTGCTTGCATCACAAGGTGGCACCTGTAAAGTTATAGGCTCTGAATGTTGTTCTTACATTTCTGATGCAACAGCTGAAGTGATGGATATGGCACATGAAACTGCATTAGGTATAAAGGAATTACATGTTAACCATGGGTTTAATTTTGGAGATTTTTCAGGTATCTTCGGGCCATGGGGGTCCAACCTGATCAAGCTTTTGACTACACTGCTGGTCATCATTCTCCTCCTCATCCTCCTCTGTGCCTGTATGAGTTGGCTGATTAAGCTGATGGTGAAGAAGACCACTAAATCCGTCATTCAAGCACCCCAGGTGTGTACAACTGTTGACACAAATGTTAACAATAATGTGACAATGAGATATTATGATTATCGAGGCTTTGAGGAGTGGATACAGCGTCTTGGGCTGGATGACCTCTCCCTGGAGGATGATGACGAGGAGGAGGAGACCTCAGGCCTGTAAGCAAAAGTATTTAGTTTAATGAATCAGGGAGTCAGATAGTGGGAGGCGTGATGTGTCTGAGTGTTAAACTGAGGCAGATGCGTATCACCTGCTGTCTGCGGATGAAACTCAGAGGCTTCTAGGTGTTCATGTACTCCTTGTTTTATTTTCCTTTCAGGGTTTCATTGTTTTAACGATTCCAGATTTTATTGTGTGTTCCAAATTTCAAAATAACTACTAATCACTTTAATCATTTTTGTTTAATGAAGTACAGTTAAACATTTCTCTAGTTTGAATAAGCAGAATCATTTCTTTGTGTAGTTTATAGAGAATGTTGTATGTGATTTTGATTTCATAAATGTGTATTTGAATGCAATAAAAAAACGAAAAAAAACAACTGCAACTGATGAAGAGGATGAAATGGATGATGGATTCAAGGCCACCATGCTTCGAAAGTGCTAGTAACCTCTCCATGGTGGTGACCCTCGACTGTACGTTAAGTACATGGGTTGAAGACTCGTCAGTGCATAAATTAAATGTGTGACAATGATTAAAATTGTTAATGTGATTTAACTTTTCCTTTTCAGGGATGAAATGAGTATTTTGCTGTATTGCTGTAATCACATGTGTATGTATGTACCACCTTTCAAAGTGTAAGGTTTCCTAATAGGATAAGATAAGGTAAACCATAGGTCTTGTTACCTCCATACCATCGAGGCGTGGCCTTAAGCACCGTGCTAGACTAGGAGTAGTTAGCACAGGGTTCTTGTTTGCTTTTTCAGGATCTTTAGGGAAATATAGCTTCTGTGAGATAGGTGCATATGACTCATGACGTCTGTCCTGAGCGCCTTTAATACTTCAGTATTACAGGGGTTCTTCATTCCTTTGAGGGTGAGCTTCACAACTGCCCTTGTTGGCCGGAAGGCAGAACTCATGTGTCATGTGACAGAATAGGCATATTGTGGTACATAAGAGGGGAATTGTTATGATTTGCATGAAATGTTTTCAATGATTCATTTTATTTTTCCCTAGGGACATTAATTGTAATGGAATGATGTTACTGTGAGAGTTTATGTTTTCAATACTATTTGATTGTCTTATCTGACTTTTGTGGATTTGTACTGTAGATGCTGCTTCTGTTCTGAGGTACTCCGTGGGTAGTCTTGCCACTGTAATGTCTAGAGTATGGGTAGTCAGTATTGATCTCCTGATCAATAAGAGGGGATTGTTAGGGAATTTTCCATCATTAATATGCACTGGGTCAAACTAGGCTTTGCGGTCATAGCAAGGCCTCACCAAATGATAGGTACAGACACTGTCTCCCCTTGAGATAGTGGTAAACAGTGTGTCTGCTCCTTTTGGGGAAAACAGGAGCCATTTCTGATAGGGTTGCTATAGCAGCCGAGGTCAGATATGTGTTTGACTGTTTTCCCTGAATGGAGTCGAGGCAGCTGGAGAAGAAGTTTGATATAGTGTTGGATGTAGGACAAAGGTCTAAGCAATGTTTTGTCTATAGACCAGTACACTAAATTCTGTATATTGTAGATGCGTTAGATCTGTCCATATTTGGGCATGGCTCAACCCTGGACGTTATCTGTGTGGGTTATAGTCTATTCCCGGAGGAGAGAAGCCTCAGAATATGAAGGAAGCGTCAGTAGTATGTAATGTGTACTGATCATTCGCTCATTTCTCCTTGATCAAGTAAATAAACCTTTTTCAATACAAGACATCTGAGGACTCCTGTCTACTCCCTCCATTGTTATATGGGCTGCATAATTAAAATCTCTATCACTTTTAAGTCTCAGCTTTTTCTAACACCCTTTCCAAAAATAGTCCAGTCATTTGCATACCTGCAGTGTGATAACAGTGCTGCTGTGCGAAATAACACACAGCGCTGTATTTACAGATGAGCCTCTCTCATTTGCTGCCTTGACAAGACAAAATCTGTCAACTCCGGAAAATAAAAGGGGTAGAGATTCACAATTATCGTCACTCATTTTGCAGTATGTGTTGGCTTGCTACATCAAATTCTAACAGTGAGAGACTGAGAGACTGAAATACGAAACCAAGTAAGAACATTATCAGGAAGCTACTGTTAGATTTGATGGCATAATATAGTATTTTCATTTTTGCCACTGCAGTAATAGAGGAACAGAAGACACCTACAACCATCAACATCATATAATCATCATTCATCCTCCTTTGTGGTTGTGTTGTCATCAAACCAAAAGACCAGCAACATCATAGTGAGAAAACAAAATTACATATAAGCATGTGATTATTCAATTAGTGACTACATTTAAGTTTTAGCTAACATTAAATTGGTAATCCTAGCAAGCACCTAGAAGGCACAAGAGAGTATTTTCAGGTAGTGTTCTTCAGCATTTGGAGGTTTGAATTACTGGTGTTTATTTTCACTGCTGCTTGTAAGTCTGTTATAAAGATTATTTTTGGACGACTGTTTTCTCTTGAACTGGTAGTGAATGCTAATATTAGACCGGGTTTATCTATACCTGAATGTTGTTTATCCCACTTGTAATTAATGATTAATTATAGCCTACTATCTAAAGTGCATAACAATTGAAGCTGCAGCTTAAGATAAGTAGCCAAATTGCTAAACCCAAGTGTGTTGTGTTTCTTAGCTGTAGTTAGGTTGCTGCAAATATACTGCAGTTTGTTGCAAAGCTGTACTAAAATCTGGGACATAATAGGCTAATAGGTGATATCCAGGCAGGTTTACTCACACAAGTGTTACATGTTTTTTTCAGGTACTTCATTGTGATTAACCCTGAGAGGGGAACAGAAGCCACCCAGGCCTAAAAATACAAGAAAGCTCACAGTGAATCCTCGTTACCACTCTCCACTTTATAAGTTAGGTGTCCTTGTTTAAAATGTTTCTCTACCTTTCGATTGTTTCATTTATCTTTCTCTCACTCTGTGATTGATTTTCATTCTTGTGTCTTTTTCATTCAGTGAGCTGTGAACCTGGTTGTCAACCTTCTGCCAAATATAACAGAGTACTTTTGAAATGTGTTATCCTGCAATCCATTTATTTTTGCTTTTGTGGTTTGCTTTTAGCTCAGAATATTATAATTAACAGAGTGACAAAAAAAAGTAAATGGAAACCACAGCTACCAGTAGTTGACTGTAATTGTACATTTGTGAGTCACATTTCCACTGTTGTCACGTTCTCTGTATGTAGGCTTGCCCTTGATTAAAAAAAAGTATTACTAGCTGCCCTTAGAGGATTCATTTATATACAGTAGAGACCTTTAACAAATACAGACTAGAGGACAGAAAAAAAATGATTTTATTTTTTTTTACCAAACATCAATATACAGCTATACATATGGTCTGTTTGACAGTGTCTCTTTGACATTTTGAAATGCATTCATCTGCAGCAACAACATCACACTCTCCTCTGTCACTTAATTCAAATTTGATCCATTCTGACATTTATCTGACAAAACAAACATTGGTTTTGGTATTTTAAGCTATGTCAAGACAAATTGTATGAAAAGCAGCCACCATGGCCTCTGCTTTCCAGGGTGAGCAATGCCAGAAATGGACTGGCAGAGTAAATAAATGCTTTATTTCTAAAAGGTTTAATAGAAAAATAGACATGAATCTGAACTGTATACTGTAGGTAACTTAACAGTGCATGCTCTAATGTGCTGATATTTGTTACTTAACAAAAAGGGTAAGAGAAAGGAAATTGTCATGCAAACATATGCTTTGAGCTAACAGCTAAGCTAACATAAGAATTTGTTAATATACAGTAACTACACAGTAGTTGGACATGATAATGATATGTATAAAAACTCCCTCTCTGATTCATTGACTAAGGGCTGCACTTTCAGATATCAACTAAGAAAGCAGTCTAACGTATGTTAAAGGAGAAAACAGCTCAATCCAACGTTAGCTATTCTTGTGCAGTCAAATGTTTGACTTTGAAATTGCAATGGTTTTGGACTTTTTGTTGACTTCGTACAATTTCTTCAAATCCTAAGCGTCCCAAAAATATTCAAATTTTCTTCATGTGTGAAAAGCAAATATTCCTATTTTGTGCTATTAAATTTGCAAAGACCCCAGAATTTGCACAGAATTAGAGGGACTGTTTTCACCCAAGAAAGGACGGGGCCATGAGACAAGGGCAAAGTACCTGAATGTGCTGCTGTCATCTATAGGTCACCCCGGAGGTCTTCTGGTGGTTCTTAC
Organism: Scomber japonicus; assembly: GCF_027409825.1. Lineage (NCBI taxonomy): Eukaryota > Metazoa > Chordata > Actinopteri > Scombriformes > Scombridae > Scomber > Scomber japonicus. Next base: position 29,069,683 of record NC_070580.1, on the reverse strand, counting down.
TATGTCTGTTAGATGGTGCAAACGTATCTATAGGTCACTTTTTGCTGGTTTAATTTTAAACCCAAACTGTCATTGTTCAATTAGCCATTACACATGAATATTAATTTCCTATGGGCATATGACTTTAACATAACTTGAATTCAGGCAAATACAAGACATCCATACAGTAATCTTACACTGTTTATATGGATGTGGTATTTTCAACATCACTTGTGACATCACAGATTAATGAAAATATATTGCGACTATACAGGCTGGTACCAATGATGTGACACATCCTTTAAAAGAGTGTACAAGGATCGCATTCGTTTCCTGGCGAAGTTGTCATGCTTTTATTTATGCTGCTACTAATGGAAAATAACAAAAATAAGGCCACATTACTTTCTTGTCATTTCTGCAACATGCGCTTCACAACGCCGCACATTTGGGGTTATGACTTGTTCTAAAGGGACATAGGCATTCGGAATTCCTTTTTATCTTTTGTTAACCACACAGAAAGGATGGCTCTATTTGCTCATGGCCCTCTTTGTAGCCTTCACTTGTTTGCATTTAGAGGCTTGACATTCTTTCTGCCTCATATCTCAATTTTGCTGAATAATTCATGCTTTTACAAGAATGTGAGAAGCAATGCAACCTACCTTAGCGTTGGAGTGCAGGAGGGGAAAATATACAAACAGTCCTGCTTTGTACAGGATGTAAATAACGATCAGAAACCCATAGAAATCAGGGCAGTGTTTAATTTAAAATAGACTGTACTGTACTATCACTCTTGCAAATGCTTTTGATGCAGTAAGAGTGGTGTTAGGAGACATTTCCTGGATATTAGATATCAGAGGAGCTTTAGTAGGAGGAAAACAAGATGACTGTGACTTTATGATGTATTTATTTGTTTAGGAGTTATCTGTTTTGAGATCCAGATGTCTATATATTCCTCAAGAAACTTGCCCAACACTGTCATACAGTAGATAAATATTTTTTATGAAGTGGCTCACCTGTTATAATACAGGTTAAAGACTGCTGTACGAAGCAAAGTAAGAATGCTGGTTCATTCATAGACAGACACGAAGAAAAAAGTCTTTGGAGTCCATAAATCTATGTCCAAGTACAATATGTGTATACAGAGTGTGATTTGGCTATAGTGCTGCCTTCTGTTAAGGAGCTATCCCTACCTTACTAAATAACACATCATCCAAAATAAAGTCTATGTATGCAATCTCTTCCTCACCTAAGTCTAATCTTTGGCAAATGAAGACAAAACCAGTCCACATGTTATAATTAGGGGCTTGCCAAAATTAGCTTCACCATTTTAAGTGTGTTATTTGACACATAATTCTATGTAGACTCTATTTTAATACCATAATTGCCCTAATTTTCAAGATTATACTGTAGATAATTTATGGATATCTTTCTACTCAGTTCACAGTTATCAATCTAAGGAGAATACAGTACAGAATATTCTCTTGATTATTATGCTTGTTTGACTTTACATTTTTTTTATTTTGTACATAAATTTGCTATTATATAATAACTATACTGCTGAAAGAATGTGTAGACTCACTGAAAACTCACCCTTCTAACATCAGCTACCTAATATTTCACCATTATCCCAATACCAATCTTTTTTGACTGACACCTCTGCTACTGTCTTATTTTACATGCAGAAGAAACAACAGTATTTGCCTTTATTAGTGCTTGTGAACCACTTTTGAATGTTAGTGAGTGATGCTGACACTGTAAATGGCAGGATATGTCAGCATATCATGTTATGGGCAAGACTGAGGTTACTGGTCTGTATGACATCCTTTTTTTGGGATTAAGTATTTAACCCTACTGAGATAATTCCTCATCTAAAATCATCTAAAAAAGGTCACGCTAACTTTGATGTAACTTTAGAGGATTTCAGACTCCAGGGTTGGATGTGTTGAGAATTTATTGGCCTGTGTAAGACTAATGTGACAGCACTGCAGTGACACATCTTTTTTTTAAATCTCTTTCTCTTTCATCATAAAGTTTAGCCTTACTTTATGTGCGTAGGTCTATAACATTGAGTCAAGTGCCGACGGCCATAAAAGATGCTCATAGACTCTCACAGCCAAAAATACGAACTCTATAATATCATAGTGCGAGTGGAGCAGGGCACTCACTAATTTTCTTTTATTGGGACTTTGGCTCATTCCTTGGGAATGTCCTTTATCACCATAACATTGGACGTCCATGTGCAAAGAAAGCAACCTCAACCGTACCAGGGCACGATCCTACCGTAAAACAGTCCTGGATATTCACCAAGGAGGAAGCAGCATAAAACTTGTCACATGTAGCACACACTGTCTGCGGTGTCCACTCATTGTTTGAAGTAACAGGACCAGATGGGTTCTGAAAAGTAAATCCTTCTCATTCCTCACTCTCTTCCTCATCCCCCTTGGTGCCTTTACTCCAGCGCTGGAAGCAATGAACAGTTGAAGCCAGGAAGAAGCTTGTCATGATGGCCACAACAGACACTGAGATGCCAGAGAAAATGATGATGAGCAGGTCCGTTAGAGTCAGGGTGGCCTGGCACTCGCGGAAGCTGTCCTTTGAGAGCTGGGTCAGGGACACACGTCTGCCGTCCATGGGGAGGGAGCACTCCATGCCTTCCACTCCTATGTCAAAACAGGAAATATGATGAGACAGATATACTTATTGTGCAGTTTGCACTAATGTCAGCAATCCAAAAGTCCAGAAGTATTAAAGTTGTTGATTTCCCCATTAGACTCACAGCTCAGACAGCCCACACAACCTACACATGAGGTTGGTCTGAAACTATGTAGAGACAGAATGCATTTTTTAGTTATCCTGTTTGTAAGCATTTGATTTGGACAATATTGTGCTGTTGAAAATCTAAATTCAACAGGGCAATGTAATGAAAGAGTGGGAGCTGATTTAATAACTGTAGGGTCGATCAGAAGTCTTCGCTTATGAGTTGAAGTCGCACAGTGTGTACAGTACACCCACCCACAGCATGACTGTAGGTTCACTGTGGGAATAAAGTCGAAATACTAAGAAAATGTGAAGCACTGTACAGTATACTGTTAACTTCTTAATCTACTTTACAGAACACATCAAGTTTGTTTTTATTTCTTAGTGAAGCTCTATTTTTGTTCTTCAGTAATTGTGTCTGCCTCTGACAAGAAGCTCTTGAATCTTTAATAAAATTAAATAAACATCCATTTAAATAATTTTGGTGATTTAATGGCATTCGCAAAAGCCTCTGAGAATATATTATATATATATCTCATTAAATGTGGCACCTGGTTACATGTCAGAAATTTACGGATATATCAGTGAAGGGCATCGACTGAAACAGGGGCACCTTGACCAAACTCATCTCACGATGAAAGCATGATAAATCAGTGAGTGCTGCTCTCCGTGTCGCTGTTTATTGTTCAGACATCAGTTAAATGGAAAAGGACATTGATGGTGGCTTATTGGATTTCAAGGATACAGATCTTCAAGTGAATATCTCTCTCTCTAACTCATGATTACTGATGAGAACAGTCTTGGATCATTAAAGTCAGTTTAATCATGTTATGCTAAAGACTAGTGACTATTATTACCACTGAAAATACAGTAGAAAATGTTCAGTTTCACATGCTTAGTCTTGAGTTTTACTCACAACTTTCTTAACTTATAAGGTTAATTTGGCAAGTTTTAATTAGACAAGACAGTTCCAAGCCTATAGATAATACATATCTAATTACTGTCATATCCCTAACACTGTAAACACTTCAGGTGATAAGGTATGCTTATGCAGTCAGTATGTTACCTTCATATTGGCATTGTGCAGTATAAAAAAGCCATATTGATGTGGATGTTAGCTTCTAGGTGGGTAGATATGAAGCCTTGCGATGTGGGTGGCTACTTTTCCACTGATATTGCACATGCAAATGCACACACTTGGCAGTACATCAGTACATCAGTTCTGGGTCTTTGCTCAACAGTCAGCACATTTTGCACCATGCTTTGTTATCATACAAATGCAACAGCTCCTCTTGGCTACAGTTATGTTCATTGATTAAACTGCTTTAATTCTGATTGAAATCTGCTACTTTTTGTTGGTAATCGATAGCTAATATTTAAATGTGACATTAGGTATTATAGAAATGACACAAATTCAGAATGAATAGAAAATAGCTAATAGTGAAATGAAAAATCTGAAATGATTTGTCTGTCTATCTTGTGCTTGATATGTAAAACCTTGTGTTATGTGACAATGGAAAAAGAAATAATGGAAATTAGTGATGGAATGGAGCTCGTTTCCATGCTCCTCTGTTTGACTCTGTACAATATTAATTAGGTTTATAACTGAACTCTAAAGGCGCTTGATAAAATTTAGTGACACTAATCCCTTAATACAAGATACAGATTTCCCCTAACATTCAATTAGTAGAGGATACAGGATGTCAAACACACATATACACACACACACACACACACACATATTATTACAATGCCACTTTTGCAACCAGAATAAGTGACAGTGCAAATATTTTGTTGTTTTCAATTGTTGTGAACGTATATAATGTATTTGACACACACCATCATTGATCTGATGAGGTTCTGTGTGACCATAAACATTCATTAATATTAGAGTGTTTGTAATGGACTATTTGTTGTATCCAGCAGGTTTTCACATTAATGAACAGAAGTAAGTAGTGCATTAGCTTGGGTCTATTTTTTAGATTAATACACATTGGGTGCACTGCTGTTATTGTGGAATTGACTCAAAATAAACTAGTTCATGGTAATGAATGTCAATATCACCCAGTGCAGACTTTTTTGGTTTTGGACAACAATGGAGGTCTGTGACACAGAAAATATGAAGAATAAACAATATTACCAGCAATTTTCCATTAAATGTTGCCACACACAAACACACAGTAAATCCAAGTCCTACTATGGTCATTTGTAGAGAGTCTTTCATTAGTGTTTATAACCTGTGTATCCTATATTTGCACTTTTTTATCTATTTTTGTGTGTTGCCCCTATCGGAGCATACAGGCCCCAACAAGGATAACCAAAACCAGAGCATCCAGCAAATGTTTTCTGGATCAGCTCTGCAGAAAACTCAAGTAGCCTGGATGATCAGATAAACGGAGTCAGAGGTAAACCCAGCACTAAGACTGAGGCTTCAACCTGACCATCCAGCCAAGGAAGAGTAAACCCTTTCCTGGCATGATTATTTCCAAGACATGTCTACAGTATGTGTGCAGAATCACAGATCAAAACAAATAAATAGCCTATTACATGTGAGAAAACTGTGTATTCACATTTGCAACATAACATATAACATCTACTGGCCTTACAAACAAGTGCACAATATGTTTAGAGGTAGTTAGAGGAGTTATGAGCTGGAGATGTTTTATTTTGTATAAAAAATGCAATATTCTCATTGTGTTGAATATATTATTTATGCTAACTATATGTGGACCATATGGTTATGATGAATAACCATATGGCCCACACTTTAATAACAGCAGTTCAGTTTAAAAAGTCCAGTTTGACTCAGCGGGGCTTTTAGAGGAGAGAATTATTTTACTGTAAGATGTCCAACTTTGTTCACAGCATTTTGTGAATGGCTTGAACTATAAAAACATGCAATATATGAGATGTGAAATCTTGTGAAGTCTTGTGAAATTACATTTGCTTTGCTGTACATGGCAGCAGATGAGGTCTGCACACTGTTTAAACAACTCCAGGGAGGCTTAAAGAAAAAAAACCCTCTTCAAAACATTTATTCAAGCTCAACACATTGTGCAAAAAAGACATACCCTGCAATGTGCTTTTGAGATGGATTTTGTACAAAAACTCTTCCAATAAATGCCTGACTGTTAAATGATAAAACATAAACAGCAGAGGAATAAATGTGCATTTAGACAGAGGCAGACCCAGACTGAATGCACTTGACTATTGCATGGATGTAACACACTTTACTAAAAGAAGACAGAAAACTTTGAATAAATCTGAAAATTCTAATTATTGGAGAACCTGTCCTGTCCCATCCTGCTGTCCCAAAGATGAATGGCTCATATTTATATTCACAGTGTACTTATTGCATGGTAAAGTAACCCATCACGCCAGAGACTTAGCCTTTGTCTTTGAGACGGTTCTGTCTGGTCTTGCCTGTCCTAGATGCTTGATTAATAACATCTGAGTCTGAAATTATCCTGGTGAACACATGGCCCCTGCAGGAGTTACAGTATCAGCACATTTATCATCATCAGCAGAGTTAGTGAAGATATTAACGGTGGGAAGAGACGATAAAATTAGATTATTTGTATTAGTATTTCCAACAATGCTTTTGTTAGTTGTTTTTCATATTAGTCTGAGCATCAAGACCTGCTCTGAAATGTATATGTATTATGTCAATTGTTTTAATACAAATATGCATTGTCTGTACCGTCTAAAAAATAAATGTAAGGAGAGAGCTTTTAAGTGGAACTACATAGCTGCAGTTAAGATCTAATGTTATACAATAGAAAGTACAGGCTTATTACACAGCCTGACACAACGGAGAATTACTGAACAGCTGGGGTATTTGGCTAAAAGTAGAATCTTCTGGAACAAACATAATGATTTCTCTGTATTACATGCTTGTTTGTGACAATGTGTGTACTTCATCCACGGAGAGATGATGTCCAGATTTGAAGTGAATGTGGCCTCAGATTAAAGGATGTAGGAAGCTGAAACTTGCAACCTAAACTGGAGTCTGATATTGAAGTGATCCATTTCCACAGATGAGATACACTTTTATTCCACCGCAATTCTGCTAACAAATATAACCTAATAAAACTCCAAGTTCACGTCATAATAAAATAATGAGCATAATGAGCAGCCAAGTAGGAAAACCTATTCACAGTATGAGTGATTGGGACAGTTACAATATCTCCCACTTGGCAAATATCACTATCAAACAGTCAACAAATTGGTGGCAAAACTGCTGCAATAAAATTCATCATTTATTCTAATTCAACTATAAGAAACTGAGTTACACACTATTTGTTGGCTTCATGTCTCACTTGTTTACAAACAGCTATAAATATGTGCATGAGCGCTCCCAAGTCGGAGTAAAATTAGGTTTTCTCATTCTGCCAACATACTGTGAAAGCAGCATTACCATAGTGAGCAGCTAAAAGTCGCTAATTACCAACTGACCAATTACTGAAATACTTCAATAGGCTACATCTTTTTTTGTTGAGATACTAGCTAACTAGCCACTGATTAGCTCCAGGATGTTTCAGTACCCTTTATTCATATTTCTATGATAAATAACGACCTCCAAATTGCAGTGACAGAAAGACAAGAGTAGATTTCAATGCTAAAGAGATCAATGTAAACTGTACAAACAGATCTACCTGACCAAATGCACATATTTATTTCCTCTCAACAAGCTCCAGGTTTTTCTACCAACAATCTTAGAGCTTTGGCAGCCTCTTCAATTCAAGTAAGTGTCAGCTGTTTGCATGCACTGGGCTGTGTGTGTAACGGGTGTTGATTTGGCACTTCATCATGCCAACTATATGTGTTAGAGGTTAAAAACTGACATTAAAATATTGCTGAACTGTTGCACTGGTAAGATCTGGAGAACAGAATATTAATGTTGAGAATTGTATTTGATGTTTAACTCCTCACACAAAAAAGCAGCAAAGAACATATTATAGTGAACTGTCTGGGGGTGCAGGAGAGAAACTAACTTTGTTTTGTACTTATTCAGGATTATTCTGTTTAGTAGTAATGTACTACAGTTCCAGATGGAGTCTCTAAATGTCCAGGGATTCCTTGAATGGGTCAAATGCAGGTTGACTGCATGCTTTTACATGTTTAGTGGAGCGTGTTTGTGTGAAAAGGGGTATACAAGATGTTCCACCTAAGCTTATATTAATGAAAGCTGTACATTTTAATTAATTGTGACCCCTCACCACTTGCAGAGCATACTGATGAAGCGATCAATTTACAAAACCTGTAACTGAGCACATGAATAAAGAAAAAGAAAAATTAAAGAGATTAAAATAGAATTTAATAAGTATAGAATATAATTAAAATTTTTATACGATCTTTTATATGCTCAGCAAGAATCATAGTGGATGGCATGACTAATACATCATTTTTAATAATAAAAAAAAAATTACAGTGAGCCAGTGTCAGCTCTGGAAATGGATAAGCTGGTAATAATTTTTTAGTCCATAAATGACTTCAAACATACTATGACCTCACATTAATGTGGTCGGTGCAGGCTAGTGCACAGTAATACAGCACAAATCATGCTCATACACTATCAGGTATGTAAGCCCACACAGCTATGTTACATTCCTGGCACAGAGAGTTGATGGATTACATTTAGGATTACAGCCAGCCATGGGGATAGGCTATCTGCTGTCCCAGCCGTGATTGATCTACCTAGCTGTGACAGACTGATATCGAAAGGCTTGTTTCGCCTCCCTCCTTCAACACCACATGGTTCGTCCAGATTGATCTCTGCAACAGTAGCAAAGGAAAAAAATCACCATAATCTTGCATCCACAGACTCCAGCACAAGTTGGTAAGTCTGCATTTGTCCCTAAAAAATGATGTCTAGACACTCCTCTTAGGAAATCCAGGAGATAATGATTCACATAACTGTCCACTCCCCTCTTTATTAAATGAGATGAATGTGCTACTCAAGTCCAATACTTGGTAAATGTAAAAAAGAAAAGAACCAGGCAGATATAATTAAAGAAAGTTGCAGGCCCAGAAAAGGGACATCTGAAGGAAAGATTATGAGAGATTAATACAAGGAGAGTGCATGAGTAGGAGTTGGAGGGAGAAACAGTGTGGTGAATGTGTGAAATGAATGCACAAAATGACAGGCACTCATGTGACAGTGGGGTGAGGGTGAATCATTCAGCAGGGGATTCCTTCTGTGTAGAAACTCACTGACATCACTGGACCATGGACACATTCATAATGTTTTATCAGAAAAGCACACATGCACAACCGGGAATTTATTCATCACAAATACAAGAAGATGATAGTAAGGGTGAAAACTATTAGATGCCCTTTTAATCCTTTTTTTGTCATAATAAAAAGCAGTTTGTGTTTTCCATATATTATGATGAAACAGTTGAATACGCAGGTCAAGTTTATGCTTCACACTCGAACACACACAGGCCCACAGAAAGGTATTAATGCATGATTCTGCACACTGCCAGTGATACAAAGCTTTTCGCTTCTCGCCTTTTATTTCTGACACTTGGCAGAATGTCTTTTTCTGTTTCCGTACATGCAGCAGCTGATTCTATCACACTGTGTAATTCTGTCCATCTTTTTCACACTCGGCTCTCCTTTGCCAGCACTATCTCTCACATCCCAACTTTAAATAAACATGAAATTAGGCCAAGATAAAAGAAGCTGTCAGCCTGTGGTAATACAATAGATATTTTCTCTTCATATACCCATTAGCAGCAAAGATAGCAAATATTTGGGCACTGTATCAACACACGTATCTTATGTAGTGCCGGTCATCAGTGGCATCATATTTTTAGAGCTGATCATTCCATGTGGTAACAGTCCTCTGCGGAGCAACTCGATAGGCTGTGAAGGAAAATTCAGACTTTGACCCTGTCACCTGAACTGCTAGTTTGTAGTGAAACTGTTTAGGTCATGAGAAGTGTTGAAAGCAAAGCCACGATGGGCCTCAGACTCCGTCTCCCATGGGAGTTGGCCTGCATTGCCCTGTAGGCAGCTCTGGCTCCAATTACCCTGGCCAATGTGCCGTAGAACTGTGTCACTCTGAATTATACATAGCCTTTGTTCATCCTTAACCCAAGAGCACTGGAGACAGCAGTGGATCATGTTTACACTCATCCATCCATTTAAACATGCATTAACCTGATTTGGGACGAAAGAAACATACAAATGTCACCAAAAGCAAATGCACAAGGGAGCAGACAACTATACAGCATGCATGTCTGTCTGGTTTATTTGCAGTATAAAAGGACTTTTGCATTATATTTATGTGGGAGATACTGAATCAGCCAGATTCACAACCATGTGGAAAGAAATCTGTTTTTTTCTATAAAAAAAAAAAGGAGTCTTGAATTTTAAGTATGTTCCACCCACTCATGATGGTGACCTGCAGTAATCAAAGTTATGCAAACAGAAAAGTGTGCTGCTTTGAGTGATCAAAATCACTGGGGAAATCAAGATGTGAAAAATGGAATGGGAATTGGGTTTACAGCATGGGCTCCACAGCTGCTACATTATGCAGGCCATCACAGAGGGAACCATAGATATCTCAGGATGACTTTTAAAATAGCAGCATGTTATCATCACGATTTATTGACAGTTTTTAAATTAGCTTAAGCTTCTCCATTCTGCTGGTGCTTTATTAGTTTGCTGAAAGTTGTGAGTGGTTTAGGGTGGTGACATCAGCAGCCTTATTGATGATACTGAGCAATCTGCTGGCACACCTGGTGTATATTATGTGATTACAAACACCTATATGCTCCTGGAGATGGTTTCAACCTTTAAGTGTTCAGTTTCTCTTGTTTTATTACCTTGATACCCAATGATTTAGCTAATTTTCTGAGAATTAGGTTATTTTGTACTGGTTAAATATTTCAGAAGCACATATTACCTATGTTTGGGGTATGCGAGACCATTGCTGTAATCGTGATTAAATGCAATTAAAGTTAATCTGTCCTACATCTGTGACAATGCATTTTTATGCAGCAGTACCCTCCCAAATCCCAAACATGTGTGCAGTAGTCTAATTGGATTTCCGAGCAAACATGCTTATGTCTGGAGTGCTCATGCTTTTTGAGTATCATTGCGGTTGGTTTGGTCCACACGCACAACTTTTCAGCTCTTTAACTGATTTCTTTCACGATAAAAGGGGAATGAGGATGCAATGAGCAATTTCTGTCCTTATAATTGAGTTTCTCTATGATGAATGAAACATTAAGTTGAAACACCCACTCCAATGATGAACAAAAGCATATCAAGTCAACCTCATTCACTAATGTGTCCATCTGCTATTGTGCAACCACTTATACAGCGATCCAGAGAATAGGTCAACACATTTTTCTGTGATTGAGAGAGCTCAGTCATTATGTTTATTAGGTCTGGCTCTATGATGCCTGAATGTTTCCACCAGCGTTTGTGAATCTAACTCACTATAATCCTCCCTGCTGCTTTGCGTTTGTTCAGGAGTAGATTTGGGATCCATAAAGTTTCAATGTGACACAGTAGTCAAACAGAAACATCCTGAGCAAACAATAGTCAGCTGTCAAAACTCTAAGGATAGGTGATAAACACATCAAAGGTTCTGAAAGAAAATCTGAAACTTGGTCCATTAGTATAATCTTCAGTCATTGGAGACAGGCAGAATTGTCCTTTAAATATATGATTAACACAAATACAAGCAATGACACATCCACACACACAAATGCAACCATGATGAATCCAATTTTTTTAAGCTCTATGTTCCTCTAACAAATATCTTAAATAATTTGATGAGTCACGCTTTATTTTGACAGTCTTGAAGAAAGAAAAATAAAGCAACTTTTCTATAAATGACACACAAAGGAACACAAAGACTTGTTTTGGAGTATATTTTGAGTTCAGTGAAACAACCTCTTGTCTCTTGGCCAGTTACAGAACAAATTTGCATTTCGGTAGAGGAGAAGGGGCTAAGGTGACAAACAATAATAATTCCCCGATGCTGAAATGTTATTTGTCATCCAAACTTCCAGTTTAATTAGCATTACAAAGGACCAGAAAGCAAAATTCGGGACAGCTTTTATTGGACAATGATAAACACAATTATACAAGAATGCAAAACAATTCATATACCTAATACAAATAAGCATGTGTGTGTGTGTGTGTGTGTGTGTGTGTCTGTGTGTGTGTGTCTGTGTGTATTTTGTCCATAACGGCGGGCTCATCTCTGGGCATGAAGTAAACAGTCACTGATGGGGGTATGAGGGCTGCATATGAGGTGAGATTGACATTACTAACTTAATTTGAGTGTATACACTAGAGCCAGTTGGTAGCCATGCCAGTAGCTTGGCTAGGCCTTTGGCTTCTCCTTCTTTGTTGTTGATGTATGCCTGGCCAGCACTGCTAATGCAATTCATTATGCTTCGCAGTTGACAACACTTAGAACCCGTGATTAATGCATTTGCTGCCTCCTACTTGGGGGCATTAGGTATTCTTGCCAGTTTGTCAACTTCACTTCCTCACAGGCCCAAACTTATCTGTTTTTAGGGCAAATGCAAAAAGAACCTAGAGGAAAGTGAGGGCGGTATCGATAGTAAGGAACATCATGGCCTAAATGTATATAAGCTTTTGTGAGTTGTCAGCAGTTTGCAACATCCAGCCTGTGCTTTTTAGGGTAGCTGAATTAAAGCTTTTGCCAGATGTAATACAATTAGGATTTGAGTTAGACTTTCTACTTTTTTAATTTAAAAATATAAAAATATGTTTATGCTGAGAAAGCATATTCACAAAATCATGTTAAAACATCCATATACAGAGGCTGTGATGTCTAAGCATTTGCACTTAGACTAGATTAACTGCTTTGCCTGAATCTTAGGTTTGATTTATGGTGCCTTTAGTTCCTTTCGCACACTGCAGATGATTTCGGCAATTGCAGTTCAGTTTTTGGACAAATGCTGTTCTTTGTAAACAGGTCAACATTTCATACCCAAACAACCTTGGATCAGTTACAGAAATAAATGTGCCCACTCCTTAACTGCACACCTTCATACACAAACCCTGTATCTGAACATTTTGTACTGTTTTTGTCAACTGAATTGCGTTTTTAGAATATGCCCTACAAATATATGGATACACTATATGTCACATACTGTGAGCCACATTTATCCTAAATTCTCAGATTAAGCCAAAATCATGTAATGTGTCAAATCCACACTTTTATCTGAATATGATAACAGCACAAGCTACTAATCATGTGTGGTTGAAATGTCAGATCTGTTTATTTTTGCCTCCTCGGCTCCCACGTGCTGGCTTGCACAAGATAACTGTCTGTGTCCTCTGTTTTGTTAAGGACACGAACGGTAATATACATAGAATTGACCTTTAGTTAAACCACTGATTATTCCCTCTGAATAAAACATGATTTTGATTTGTCTCAGAACAAATGGCTTCTGACAGGTGTAGTAGATATTCTCTATAGTCCACTGAATCATATGAACACAAATTTGAACAATATGTTTTGTGTGTTCACCAGGAAATATACTGCACCCATTATAAGAAGCCAGCGACTCTGGCTGTTGAGACCAATCAACTACATGTAAATAGATCTCACCCACAACACATCTGAAGGGACATGGTGATACCATGTCTTGTCTTGTGTTTTTCCCCAGATGCGCATGCACACATTGAGACTGCCTCACAAACACACACACACACACACACACACACACACACAACTAAACTTCAGCCCTGTTACCTAACTCAAAGCTCCAGGCTGAATCACAGTGGCAGACAGTGTCTATAGTATGGGCCCTAAAAATCCACATGGATAGGGCAACAAACCCTGCTTATTTCCATTGATGTAGGGCTTTTCTTTTGATAATATTGCTAAAATACAGTGTCCACCAAATGGAAAGTATTATATAAATCAGTATTATATAAATATAAGCCTTAAATTGATTGAATTGACTACCACACAGAATAGAGGACAGTGCTTTGTTTATATGGTTTGTTTAAAATTCCTGATATGAGTCGTTTAATATCTTGCTCCATGTTGGACAATGCTGCATTTTATGTACTTTCATTCTAAATATTTAAATGAATCAAATTTCAAAACATAGCATCCTTGTCACAAGTGCTATTGTCTCACATTACACAATCAGTCTCACACATTATATGCTATGGGGGTGGAGGAAGAAAGAGACAAAATTAGAACAAGGGAGAGAGGGGGGGGGTTCCCTCTTCAACAGGGAAAACATAAATAGACCAGAGCTGTGTTATGGCAATGGATTTGCCATAATACTGTTGTATGTTGTGTTTAGATACGCTTTATTTGGGTCAACAACATGAAAACAAAATTCTTCCTAGATTTTCTTACTCACCGTTCGGAAGCTTGTTACTGTTCTCCATCAGCCATGTGAACAGGTTGGCAAAGTTGCAGTTGCACACCCAGGGATTGCCCTCTAGCCTCACCACTCGCAGGGAGGGCAACTGACTCAGTGCCCGAACCTTTAGGGTGGACAGGGCATTACGCTCCAGTTCCAGTTCTCTTAGTGAGGTGAGGCCCTGGAAAGCATCCTCATTCACCATGCTCAGATATGGGTTGTTGCCAAGGCGTAGTTTGATCAGGCTCCGGGACTCCCCAAATGTCCCCTTGGGGATTTCAGTCAAATTGTTGCTGCCCATGTCCAAGAAGACCAGCCTGGAGGAAGTGCTGAGAGTCCCCGGTTCTATGTGGGAAAGGGTGTTGTTTCGGAGGTCCAGGTAGACCAAGTCACTGTACAGAACCAGGAAGTCTGAGGGGATGCGGGGTATCCAGTTGTCAGCCAGCAAAAGCCTGCGCACATCCAAGGGGATCTCATTGGGTAGACGGGTTAGCCCTCGGCCACTGCAGTCCACAGTGTGAGGATCTGGGCACAGGCAGGTTGCTGGGCAGTTTTCCCCCCGGGTCCATAAGACAGAGGACAGCAAGATGAGGATAAGTTGGAGCCAGCAGACACATGGCAACATGGTCATGGGGGTGAAATGAGTTAGGGTGGAAAGAGTCTCAGGGTATGGACAATTAGGAGAGGATGGGGTGGGGCAGAGAACAAGGGGGTGAGGGTCAGAGGGCAGGAGATCAGGACAAGGGAGGGGAAGGGGAGAGAGAAAGGGGGTGGACAGGGATCAGTCCTCGTAAAGGAACATCCTGCTGTTGTGGAGATGGAAATCTGGAAGGGCTCAGGAATTGGGAAGCGGCAGTGCAGCGGCAAAAACACTTTTCCAGGAGATCATGTAGCAAGCTGCTTGGATTGAATAGCAGACCGCCTGCTTTGAAGAAGCAAAGAGAGGGAGATAGTAAGGAGTAGGGAGCGGGAGAGGGAGAAAGACAGAGCTTAACAGAGAGGGGAGGGTAGCTCAAGAGAGGTAAATAGACACGAGCGAGCTGGGGCTGATGAGAAGGCGGGGGCACAGACAAGGGAGAGGGGGGTTCAGGAGGGGGCTCTGTCCGCCACGCTACCCCACAGTTGATCTGGCGGCAGTGACAGACAAAGACAATAAGGTCTCTGACACAAAAGGATATATGGAGCTGTGATTCAAGCATGACAAGCAAAGAGTAACATCGTTGCATCCCTCCATTAGTCCCAGGTCTCTGTGTAGAAAAGCCTGACGGTCTGAAACGAGAGAGAGAGAAGCCCACAGAACATCGCTCAAGTGTGTGGTAAGGTTATCCCCCCTTATTATTCCCTCTCTGAGCTTCCAATGTCCAGCAACATGCTGTGAAACGACAGCACAGCTGAATGTTACACTGTCCGGCACGGTATCAAGGCTGTGTTGCTGTGCAGAGAGAATCCAAATGTCCAGGCAGGAGATTCATGCATGTAGATCGCAGTGCTGAGCTGCACACAGCCATGCCAATCCAATGTCTGCTTCTGAATCTAGCACGGTTTATCTCATGCCCTCTCCCCTCTCCTTATTTCCAGGGAGGCGTGCCTGAGCCATGCTGTCAACATGTGATGTCACTTCCTACAGTGTGAAGAAATGACAGTTATATCTGGAAAAAAACATACAAACATAGAAATCTTATATTTATAATACAGCTTTATTTGTGTGACTGTGTGCTTAAAAATATTCATTGGAGACAAATTGCATTAGAAAAAGGACATTCTGCTTCCCATTCCTGCACCTTTTCACCTGATTTGTAAGCTGCTAATAATAACAAGCCCTTGACACTAATCCTCACTTGTTTGACAGTTTAAGAGAATATCTTGTGAAACAGAGGCAGGATTACAAAAGCCCCTCGCAGGATCTTCATTAGTTGTATACAAATAGAAAACTGTGACCTTTTAGAATATGCAGCATTAACCTTCATCCATAAATATTTACTAACCTATTCTCTTTACACAATACCAGCATTAGCACACTGAGTTCTGGTGTAGTTAAAAAATGTTAATGGCATTTGACATGCCATCTTTATATGAATCAATTGTCCCTCTCATTTATGCATTTATATGACTGCTCTATTTTGGATAGTAAAATTGAGGTTCCATGAGTCTTAAACTGTAATGGAGGGAAGATGATTATTTCAAAATGTGTATTGAATTTCCTAAATGGGATTTGCTCCAACAGGTAAATGTAATTTGAGTGAGGGTGTTGCAGGGGGACGGTAAATTAGACTTGTGGATGCAGCGGCAGCGTGAAATTTTGAAGGAAGTAATGTTGTCATGGATGGTAATTGTGTATTTCCAAGTCAGACATATCCACAATGGACGTTAAATACATTAATACATGTTTGCATACATATTCACTATGTGAAACTGCACAAACACCTGCACATTATAATAACCAGGCAGCAGATGATAACATCTACATCACTTCATCACAGGTAATCTATTAATACCTCTCCGAGGCTTGAGGCTTCCACTGAAGGCAGATGAGTCTGCAGCATCATCAGTGATGATGACTTTGTACCATGGGGAGAGAAGAAGATTTTTCATCAAGAAAAGGAGATTCTGATCAGTATAGATTAGCTGAAAATCACTTTACTTTAATTGTTCCCTGCAAACACATTTACACTTTGTGTCCTACTATGATCATTCATTTTGTGGTGCTGCTGTTTTACATGCAGTGCTTAAATGTTTGCTGGAGGGTGTGATGCTATTTGCAAAATACTTTTCGTGCAGTTTCTTACAGGGGAAAGCAGCAGTGCAATGGGTCTTTTTTCTGATGCGCCGCTGTGAAAAGAATCTCTTATTTAAAAAAAGAAAATATGATATAATCAATAATTGTTATGGCAACTAGAATTTCTACTTTCTGCTTACATTACTGGTGCTGCTATAGAAATTCAGTGATTCAATATTTCTGAGTAAGTCTAATATGAGACATATCTGAATTTAAATCAGCATTATTTGGTTGTTCACTATCTTTAAGTGATGATGATACAGTTAAGTATTGGTTATTTTAAACTCCGCCAGATGGTAAAACAATATGGCTTCTTGGACACTTGAATGGAACTGAGCCCTCATTAAGGATATCAAGTTACACCTGTGCTTTTCCTGCTACGACCAGTCAAAATGTCTCTTTCCTCTTTTTCATGATTACTGCTACAGTTAGTGTTGTACATACTAACTTCTTTTGTCATTTCAGACCTGTCATTCCATACCTGTCCACCAGCTGTCACCATAGAGTGCTAATCACCTGATTCAGTCACCTACCTGCCAAGCTGTTCATTTACAATCAGCCGCAACACCACCAAATATCGTCACTGTCTGTCGAATTGTCTGTTTCTTATTATTACCACTTTCAGAGTATCAGCAGGTTCTCAGTGTTCTCACTCAGACTCCAGCCTGCTGTGTAGTTCAATGCATTCACTGATAAACATGAGACTTAATTACCATAAAATAAAAGTTACTATTCTGTTTCACCTCTGCTGCTCTCTTGATCATGCATGCATGTCCTTTCTCTCTCTCCCCTCTCTCCCTAGTCAGTTAGATTATGTTCAATTGTTGGTATCACTGAATTAATTTACATGTTTTTCATATTAATTAAATCCTGAATAAAATGAAGAATATGAAGGTGAACATGTATTATGTACTACTGTGTTTAATTATATGCTAGGGTCCTGTCATCATTGTAGTTCTTGCTAAGTGACTAATGCTTCAACTAATAATAGTGTTCATTCAATTGTAGCTGACCGTCTTTTTATTGCTGTATTTTTAGTTGAGATGACAATGATAACTGCAAGGAAATGCTTTCCTCTGAAAAAGGTACATTTTAAAAAGGATAACACATTTCCCCTTCCCTGTTTCCATCAGCTGATTAATTGTTAAGCAGCTGAAATGAAATGGACTTAGAGATACTTAAAATGGAGATGGCTCATATTGAAATGCAACTAGAGCGCTGCTACAGGCGGATATAATGGCCACTCTGTTGCTGAGGGTAGTGAAGCAGACGTCCAATCCGCAAATGTGATCCTGTAAATCTCTCGACAGCAGTTCATGTTCAATAGAAAATGTTAATCTATTGATAACATTAACATGACTTCAACCAACTTTTTAAAAAATAATGGACAAACCAGATTTTATTGATTTTGTCGTTGCTTTTTGACTGTTCCTCTGTAAGCCCTCCTTGGTTTTGGCTTTGACTTTGCTTGACTTTCTTTTTCTTTCTGAAGGTGCCAATCCATCGTGCTTCCACACATGGTTGATCACGGTGGGTGTTGAAATGATACACGCCTCATTAATTGTAAATGGACTATACTCATATAACTCTTTTCTACGTGATTGGATAAAGCGCTTTACAATTTTTACCTTTCATTCACCCACTCACATACACACTCACACACTGCAATGGAGGCAGAGCTGTCATGCAAGGCGCTAGCCAGACCATTGGGAGCAACTTGGGGTTCAGTGTCCTGTTCAAGGACATTTCGACACTTGGCTTTCACCTGGGACACAGCTGACAGTTAGGCAGCAGCAATGTGACTCTGCTGCAGTAAAGTAAAAGTTTATTAATCTTTTAAAATTACTGTGGCTCAAATTTACAGCAGTTTTATGGATATGGCCCACACTGTTGTGGTATCACTGCACACATTTGCATTTGGTTGCACATTATTATTCTGGGTATAAGCCTTATCCTCTATAGCTTTTTTTATTGTTTGTTTTTTCACCAACCTGCCCAGAGAATGCAAATGAAAATGATTCGAAGCTTGATAAGCGCAGTTTCAGGAGCGGGAACACACACCAATTACACCCCTTCCGGCTCCTATATAAACAGACCTAACAGCGTCCCCCTCGTTCACTCTCGCTTTCGAGTTTCACGTGCAGGCAGTCTCAGTCATCCCAGAAACAGATCGTACTTCCCGCATCGCATCAACACAACTTGAACAAATGCTACGATTACTACTCCAAGAGTGAACTCACCACGGATCACGAACTGCAGATCAACCCGTCCGACTTGACTGAAGATTCGTGGGAAACCGGTTCTCCTTTCCTCACACAGCAGCAGACCGCAGCCCAGCGCCCCGCTGGGCACATGCCGGCCCCGCAGTCACATACCGGCCTTGCAGGCTCTTCAACCCACACGATGTGACACTCCCGGTAGATCTCCGGCTTCCTCTCCTCCACTAGCGAGGGCAAAAACCAGGGAAGCAACGCACAAAGCCGCTGGAGCAGCAGCTTCAACTCTCCCCTCCTCAGCCGCTTCAACAGTCCAGATAACTCTCCACCACACCGGACTCGAACTCTCCGTCCGGCCGCCTTTACATCCTCAAACGGACCCGACATCAGCAACCGAACTGCAAACGATTCCTGCATAGGATGCATTCCCTATCAACCTTAGCCACATTAAACTAAAGCTTCATTGTTTATTCAGCATCAACAACAGCAACCGGCGCTCCCGCCTTCCGGGTTTTCGTCTAAGCCAATCACCGCCCGGTTCGGCACGCGTGACGTCACAGAGCCCGTAGCCCCACGGCCACAGCGCCCCCCGGCAGGGGCCAGGTAGTATTGCGCTACTCATTCTACTCAGACTTGTCAGTATTATCGTTTTGGTGTCATAAAAGAAAAAGAAGGAAAATAAATTAATTAATTAATTAATAAATAAATAAATAAATAAATAAATAAATAAATAAATAAATAAATAAATAAATAAATAAATATAAATAAAATAAATAAATGAAATAAAAGTGGCTCCCGAGCAGCAATCCACAAACCAGTGGGTGACGTCACATTGTTACGTCCATTTCTTCTATACAGTCTATGGCATTATACCAACGGCATCAGTCCTGCATCATACGTACTGCATCTCCACTACTTTGTAGTAAAGATTCATAATTAATTTAAAGTTACTTCCACATTGCCTTTTCCATATACCAGCTGGAAGCTTCTCGCGCAGCTACTCTAACGTCACTTTGCCATTGCACACCGTTACACGTGCTTAAACATTACAAACACCAGGTTGCACGTTGCCAGCATATCGAGTCAATCGTCATTTTAGGCATCATCTGCCACTAAACGCATCGTATTGCACGTTACTAACACAGTTATCACAATACTAACCGAAATCACTCCGTATCGTCCACGTCAAAAGCTGGATCGCAAGCTACTAACACAATTTATCACAAATACAACTAACCTGAAATTGCTTCTATATTGTCTGAGTCATAAACCCCCTGCCGTCTCCTCACTCCAACCGCAGAGCCGCTCCTAGACAGGGACATCAGGCACCGGGATGCCTGCGACCCATGCGGTTTCTTACTCCAGCCACAGCATTTCGTTTAGACAGGGACATCAGGCACCGGGATGCCTGCGACCCACGCGGTTTTCTTTACTCCAGCCACAGTGTTCTGTTTAGACGGAACATCAGTCACAGTGATACCAGCAACCACGCCATTTCCTCAATACGACCGCAGCGCTTCGTTTAGACAGGGACATCAGGCACCGGGATGCCTGCGACCATGCTGTTTTCTAAATCCAACAGCAGCACTTTGCTTAGTCGTCTACATCAGGCACCGGGATGCCTGCGACCCATGCGGTTTTCTTTACTCCAGCCACAGTGTTCTGTTTAGACGGAACATCAGTCACAGTGATACCAGCAACCACGCCATTTCCTCAATACGACCGCAGCGCTTCGTTTAGACAGGGAAATCAGGCACCGGGATGCCTGCGACCATGCTGTTTTCTAAATCCAACAGCAGCACTTCGCTTAGTCGTCTACATCAAGCACCGGGATGCCTGCGACCTATGCGGTTTTCTTTACTCCAGCCACAGCATTTCGTTTAGACAGGGACATCAGGCACCGGGATGCCTGCGACCAATGCGGTTTTCTTTACTCCAGCCACAGCATTTCGTTTAGACAGGGATATCAGGCACCGGGATGCCTGCGACCTATGCGGTTTTCTTTACTCCAGCCACGCATTTCATTTAGACAGCATTTCGTTTAGACAGGGACATCAGGCACCGGGATGCTTGCGACCCACGTGGTTTTCTAACTCCAACCAGTGTTCTGCTTAGACGGGAACATCGGGCACAGTGATACCAGCAACCATGGCGTTTCCTCACTACGACCCCAGCGCTTCGCTTAGACAGGGACATCAGGCACCGGGACGTCTGCGACCATGCTGTTTCCTTAAATCCAACAGCAGCACAGCGCTTGTTTAGACAGGGACATCAGGCACCGGGATGCCTACGACCCATGCTGTTTCCTTAAATCCAACAGCAGCACAGCGCCTGTTTAGACAGGGACATCAGGCACCGGGATGCCTACGACCCATGCTGTTTCCTTAAATCCAACAGCAGCACAGCGCCTGTTTAGACAGGGACATCAGGCACCGGGATGCCTACGACCCATGCTATTTCCTTAAATCTAACAGCAGCACTTGCTTAGTTATGGACATCAGGCACCGGGATGCCTGCAACCCATGCTGTTTATTTGTCCAACCACAGCACTTCGTTCCAACAGGAACATCGGGCACCGGGATTCCTACAACCCTTGCCGTCCCTTCATTCCAATCACAGCACTCGGCTTAGGCCAGAACATCAGCACCAGGATGCCAATGACCCCTGCTGTTTTTCACTACATCTGCACCACTTCAATTCGGCCAGGATGTTTGATGTCAGTGACCCCACCGTTTACTCAACCCAACCTTGGCTTGCCTAGTTCGACAGCAGGCAGCTTTTATCGTGGACATCCTGCTCTAGTTGCCATAGAAGCCTGCTCTAGTCAAGGCTCCTGGCACCGAGAGCTGCCAGCACTCTGCTCCAACCGGAACATCTGCCCCCGGGCTTCCAGCGCCCCGCTGTCTCATCATCAAGGTACCAGGATAACCCATATTTGACTACACTGATCCCTGCAGCTCATTTCTCCCGGGCTGTGACACCGGGATGTCATTGCCCCCAAGTGCTACTCCCGCAACTTCATCAGACAGAACGATGCATGGCCAGCTGAGACCACCCCCTTTCACACGTTTAACGTAAACTACCTGTCGTTCTCTCTCGTCACTTCGACCATTTCATTATCAACGCCCCTTTCATATGTTTAACGTAACCTACACTTCGTCCTATCTCATCACTTCTACCATTTCATTATCAATGCCCCTGTCACACGTTCAAAGTAACATATATATGTCGTCCTATTTCACCACCATAACTATTTCATTATCGACGCGCTATCGTATCGTCCTGTCGCTTCTGTCTTCCTTGTCACGGAACCAATCCTGTCTCGCCGAGCTTCGCTTGTGGTTCCATCTCCTCTCTAGCCGGAACGGTATCTCCTTCTTTTATGATGATCAGCTGACTAACTCCCTTGACATCCAGCTACACTGATGCCACTCCTTTCTGCTGATTTTGGGGGTTTCTACAACGGTAGATGGTTAGCATCAGAATGGCCCCCAGAACCATGGACAATTGCCAGGTCGCTTCCTCCGCCTCTTCGAAATCTACCCCCGTAGTAGCCACCGCTGTTCTATGGGGACACGAATAGTCTAGTTAATCCATTCTTATACACTATGATAATCTCAGTCGTTGAAATCATTAACCAAGGTCGCTCCAACTCCTTTTCAATCACGCCATTCATGCGTCGCTCACGTGGCACTCCATCACTAACCAATATATCCTCCGTGCCGCCCACGTCCCAGGCCACCACAATACCATCGCTGACTCTCTCTCTCATTTTATGTTCCAGAAGTTCAGAAACTGGCTCTGCACGCCAAACCGCTGCCGACTCCAGTTCCTCCATATTCTGCACTGACTTCAATCTGTAAATCCATCTTTAATACTCCTGATCTTCGAAATCCAAACTACAATATTAACAGCTTATCTTCTACACTCTCCTCCTACTGGACAGCTTGGATAGCTCCAACACTTTCATGACCGACACAACATCATTTCCCCCTCGTTCTATCTCACCACCGTCATCTGCTACATCACCTATGCTCATTCTGCCATGAACATAAAACACCTACTATCAAATCTACTTCAGCGGTACTAGTTTTTCTCCAAACTAATCACAGGTAATCCCAGTCCAGCCATAAACCATCCCCAAGTAAGTCACTTCTCGCTGGTCTCGTCAGCCAAGAACCAGCCAAACGACTTTCTCTTACCGCCGATCTGCTGTCCACTTGCTTACACACCATTCGCTGAGGATACCAAACTCCTCACATCGCCCTGACCCTCAAAGCGAGGTTCATATTCCATATTTCATATAGCATCTTCAGTTTCCTTGGATGCTCAGAATTCACTGTGTCACCATCACACTTCGACCCGTGCCGTCTTGCTTGTATCTTGGACTCTCACTATTCACGCTCATTAACGTATCACAGCTATATCTGCTCAGACTCAACGATCTAAGATCCGCACGAGCACGTCTCAAATAATTGGAGGTTTTTGGGGGTTCGTCACTGCCCGGGTGCAGCGGCGGATCCTTCGTCCGACCTCCCCACACCGCATCAAGAATCACCGTATCAAGAATCGTTCCGCATCAAGAATCGTTCCGCATCAAGAACACACAATTCATTCAAATTCTGTCAATAAATCTGTTAAAACGTATCTCGTTGGTGATGTGTTCCTTGCTCGTGAATCGAAGCTTGATAAGCGCAGTTTCAGGAGCGGGAACACACACCAATTACACCCCTTCCGGCTCCTATATAAACAGACCTAACAGCGTCCCCCTCGTTCACTCTCGCTTTCGAGTTTCCCTCCCCCCCGCCCTCTCTTCTGTTCTTCTCTCCTCTCTTATAGGTTCCTGGGGGTTCGTCACTGCCCGGGTGCAGCGGCGGATCCTTCGTCCGACCTCCCCACACCGCATCAAGAATCACCGTATCAAGAATCGTTCCGCATCAAGAACACACAATTCATTCAAATTCTGTCAATAAATCTGTTAAAACGTATCTCGTTGGTGATGTGTTCCTTGCTCGTGAACACTTGGCTAAATCTGGCATTTTTAAATCATAATGATGCCAATTAACATGCATCCATGGTGGATAAATGGAAAGATAAAGCAAACAATATCGGGGTATAATATTGGGGGAAGACGGTTATTTTTGCATCACTTTGTTCTCTACTAACCTTGAAAGCCTGAAAAAAACAAAAAAACAAAAAACAAATATATTGAAAGACCCCTGGAGGAATGGACAGAACATTACTTTCTCAACAGCTGCTTGCACAATTGATTTTCAAATCTTTCTAGCAATAACGAGTAACTGAAGCTTTAAATGAAGTGTACTGCAAATGTAACATGAAATGGAGGCAAGGCAGTATTTAAGGGTTTAGTGACCTTGTCAGTGGAGGCACAACATCAGTCATGATATAGCTACCTGACTGATGTGTTGCCAGGTTATTTGGTGGATTAAAGTACAATCAAAGCATGAAGAATTAGCTATGCAACGGGCAAACAGTGGTTTCTTTCATTGTAACCAGATGAAAATGATCATATAACAAAATAATGCAGAAATTTAAGAACTAGAACTATCTTATTTGCCACCAATGACTGAGGGCAAGTTAAAACTGAGCGAGGATTCATAAAGATGTAATTAAAAAATATTTATGTAAAAAAAAAAAGAATAAAGAATGTTATGGGCCATATGTTTCTTGATGTTGTGATTTTTTGCATGTCGAATTTTGCTACCGCTGTTGGAGGGTTAGAGTTAGGGCATATTTGCATCTGTCACAACTGAGATTAGGCTCAAAGGTTGTTTTTTCTTTTTCATTTTTGACATCATGGTGGCATTATGCATACATGTCACTATAGTAGCTCTACAGAATTATACTTATACTTCTTTGCAAAAGCTGCGCCAGAGGTTTTACAAAAGTAGATAACAGAGGACTTGCTTATTTCCTCCTGCTTTGCTGAATTTGTGTGTATTATCCCACACTGCTAGAGTTTCAATTCCCATTATAACTGTGTGCACTTAAACACGTACACATATGCCCTTGTATTTGTAACATGGCATTCATCTCACTAAACCTAAAAAATCATTACCATCTCACAAGTTTTTTTTTTTTACAGAAATGATGGTGGGCATCACATTTACTCCCTGCTCTCTTACTGCTAAAATTAACCAAGTGTCCAACTGCAGCTGCATATGGGGGCAAATTAAACTCCTTCCCGATAGAGATTAGATGAGAAATTGGATAGGCCTGTGTGATTTGTGGTAAATGAAGAGAGAGCACCCTGGTTGCAGGAGGAAACACATGAAGGGATTAGTTTAGGTTTATGAGGCAGGGTTCAGGAAACTAATCTTCACAGGACTTTTGAGGAGTGAAAAGTTCACCTTATTGCATAACATTAGGATAAATAGATGTGTGGTTATCATAAGGAATTAGGAAGTTTTATCAGCGCAGAACAAAACAGGGATTTATCTCCCCATTACATGGATGACAGGTGGTACATTGCAAATATCTCAACATTCATATAGATCCAGCTTGAGATTGCCTTAGCGAGTGTCCTCACATCAATCAATCCACTCTACTCACATTCTTTAGTTAATCATTTTATTTCTGCCCCTTACCCACCGATGGCCTTGGCTCATTGCAAGAGAGGGAGAAGCGTAAGCAGGGAGTGAAATGCTAACAAAATGGAAAGAAGAGAAAAAAACAACCCTGCAGGTTATTTTTTATGTGTCACAACCATTATAAGTCAACAGTTGTGCTCCCAGCGTGGTGAGTAAATGTGGGCCCTCGGTAGGTGGGCCTTCCCCACGGATCAGCCAGTGTGAGAGCAGAGAAGCTAAGCACTCTCCTGCTGCAATTAAAGAACAGCCCATCAATAAATGATGAATGTCAAACACAGCATGATGTTTGGCCTGGTAAGCAGACCAGTATCCTATGTAGATTCACGGTCACAGCAGGGCAGGAAACAAGGGGTGGCATGGTGGAAACACAGTGAGAGGAGACAAGAGGATGTTGAGGGGACCCTGCTGCAAATGTCACTTTGTCCCTTTCAACACTTCTCGGAATGTGGTGGTGGACACTGAAGATGCAGAAGCAGCTGTCATTTCTTAAGCCATCCGCTGACATTTGGGATTCTGGGCAGCTCGCCCTATATGCCGGCACAGGAAGCGGGATGGAGGGCAGGGGTGTTCTTGATAAGCCAAGGGCACAGTGGGAAGGATGGCTCAAGACGATCACTGTGGCCAGCATCATCACGGTAGTACTAGAGAGTATTACTGTAATTATACACCGTGTTTTCCACTTTAGGGTAGGACTTGAACTCTACAACTTCTTAAGAACTGACCTTACAAAGGGTATTGGAAAGGCCAGAACACCTGAGAACAATTTAACAGTGTAACACCTAATATTTCATGCCTTCCAATGAAATGTGTCACCGTGTCACTTATACAATAGATTCTGGGGCAGCAGAAATCAATGATATTGGTATCCCTATTGCATGACTAACTGGCCTTTCACAACTGTGGGTTTTCTTATATTGCCAACTTCACCAGCTGGAGATGAGTGAGATGAGTCAGAGTTACGTTGTTTTCAAAGCTCTCTGAGTGTGGTCGAAGCCCACAATGGGCCACACTCAACGGATAGAGTTGCTGCTCATTCTAGCAATAAAAACACTATGTCCACTTAGATTATACACTCGTTGTGCAAAACACTTTTGACAGGCAGTCTTTAAAATCTGTTTTTCAAAGTAATGTAAACCTCTAGCCACATTGAGAGGATGTGGGGCATGTAACAAAGCTCATCGTGGGTGAATATTCCGATACTGACTTACTGGTTCAGCTAAAAGGTGACTGTCCTCACATGTAAATGGCAGAATCAGTCATCTCAGCAACTGCCCGAAAATAACATATGTTTACCTTCAAGTGGCAGAGACTTCTAGCAGTAAAGGAGACACAACATGAAAGACCACTGTTTATTTCCCACTGACAGTCAACATTGTTTTTTATGAACCATGACCATGATTTAACATGACCTAACCAAGTTGTTATTGTCCCTAAATATAGGCTATCTAAATCTTAACTATAGTTACAGTGTTGTCACATCATAAAACAGATTTACTTTTGAACAGTGATACGAAAGTGATATCATCCTAGATTATTAAAGGGATCATAAAACATCTTTGTGTGTCATTCAAAAGGGCAGTTAAAGACTATGCATTAGTTTTGATTTGGATAACTTAATATACTGTTTTAACATGAAGATATATATTTTCTTTTTTATTTTATAAAGTATTAGTATTTTAGTATTTTTACTGACAAATGTGCTTGTAATGGACCAAAAAGAAATACTTCAAACTATATTCAGTAACTTCACTCTTATTCCATGCAGTGTCCCTAAAATCATTTGACACATCGATGCTCTGCTGTTATATTACAACACTTAGTTGTAATATAACCAACATAACCTTCCTGTCTACCTTATTGATTCTCCCTAAAGATAAAATATCTTGGAGCACATTTCTCAGGACAAAGGAACATAGCCTCAACTGAGACTGTTAAGATTTTAAGACAATTTTGCTCCAAGATATAAAATTACATATTAAGAGAAGTTACGTATTGAATTAAATTACATTATGCTTAGTACATGAAGTACATGAAAATGCGCTGAACACAAGTTACATCATGTAATTTTGTTTTCAGATTTAAGAGCTTTAAAGCTGTATGGGTGAGATTCTGCATGGAAAACTGGATAATGTATTAGTGCTCTCATTAGAAGGATAGAGAGGTTGTGTGTAACACCTAATAGGAATTAAGCTGCGTGTACTCAAAATACATTTAATGAGAATATGCACAGAAACTTGCATCATCTGTTCATCTTGTCGCTCTCTGCTTTGAAGCGAAAGCACCCTTCACCTTTTGATCAACTTTGACATTATTGCTTGCTGATGTGTCTGTAATATGTTAGACTTAAGAGTGACATGATCTCATTCCACTTTAGGAGAGCCATTAGGCACCAGTTCATACTGTTCTACTGCATATGAGTGAAATCCATCAGAGCCACACACCGAGTGATTCCCTTATCCAGATATATAACGATTATCTGTAGAAACACGGTGAACCAGCAGACATCCTCATGTTCCATAGAATTAACCTATTTTTAGTAAAGCCCTATCTCTGGTGTTTGTCAAGTCCATGTGAAAGCGCTTATTAGCCAAAATAAGTTTAGAGCGTGTAAGATAACATGTGAGCCTTTGAGCAGTCACATACAGTTGCAGCAGAGGTAGGCTATCACAGGTACAAAAAACAAGATTTTCCCTTCACTTGACAACATGTCTGATATCATTCTGTGTTTGTCCCAGAATTTCTGAGACCGCCAGCTGTATACTTCTGTGCCATTAAAAACTAAACATCTGGAGTGGATGGTCAAACTGTATATAAAACAATAAAGATATTTTCTGAGACTTCATATTTTGAGGTAATAGTTTAAACATTTGAGATTTTGATATGTGATACAAACAAACATCTCCCTTCCTTCCCACCTCCATCCAACCCCAAGGTGAGTAAATATACAATGTTTACCTAGTCTCATTTGTGGCTATGAAATATTCATTTTGCAGTGTTTTATGACCACAAGAATGAAACAAATCTATATTTTATAGTATATGCTACATCTCAAAAGAGCTTCTTTCTCATCTAAGAGTCAGTTGTTGTTTTTTTCCAAAATGGGAAACCATTCTTACTGTTCCATTTCACAAATAGACCCTTAAGGTAGATGTGCACTCCTTCAAACATGCCTGTCAGACGGTTGAATTTCCCATTAAACTCCACAATCCTGCACCTTTCCAATGGTAGATAAGGGGTAGGGAGGGCTGTGGATGACCATTTCTGTAACTTTACAAAATGGAAAAGCTGACATTCACACCTACTTCACACAGTGATTGGCCTACTGTGCTGAGGTGTGAAAACGTTTGACACAATTATTTATGTCACTTTTCATGTGAAGAGATGAGTGCAGCAGTATGTCTGCCTTTTCACGAGAGACTTAAATATGCACACTCACACTGAACCCGAATTTTAAATCTCATGTCCTGGACGACATTCCTGAGCTGGCCATTTGACTTTTCTAGCCTTTTCA
The DNA here is from genome assembly GCF_027409825.1 of Scomber japonicus. NCBI lineage: Eukaryota > Metazoa > Chordata > Actinopteri > Scombriformes > Scombridae > Scomber > Scomber japonicus. Next base: position 29,040,452 of record NC_070580.1, on the reverse strand, counting down.
AATGTTATTGAACCAAGTGAATCAAGTTTTGAACATAATTTCCCTGGGGGTTTTGTGACAGTCAAAATAATCTATCTGCCATTTTGCAGCTGCAACAGTAGATTATGGTCAGTGGTTAAAGGATAATTTACAACCACAAGAAGCACTATGGAGCAATGTTTTTATAATCTGGTCTGTATTCTGTCAAAAACCAGTTAAAACGATTGTCTACACATGAGGGAACAAGACAGAGAGGATGTGCCAAAATTAAACAACACTGAAGATAAAACCATAACAGTGGGGTCTCCAACCTTGTTGAAAAAGAAGTTAAAATATACAGGACAAAAAATGTAACAAAGTAGGGCAGATAAATGTCTAAGGCAGAAAGAGAGATTGTCTTGCTTGGGGTCTCTTCTTTTGTTGGAGGTCCCGCTTGGTGATTGGCTCCACGAATTCAAAGCATCCAATGAGGCGCTGGACCAGGAGCTCAGAGTGGAAACAGATCAGCTGATGTGGAACAGACAAATAAAAACACACCTAAAAAAAAAACCAAAAAACAGTGTACATCACAAAAAGCCAGCAAGGTATAAATTCCTCTTGTGTGTCCTATAGTATTATATTACAATATTTGAATCAATAATAATATCAAAATGTTCTGTTTACTGGATACCATGTGGAGCTTCTTGTCCACACCTTGATAATCAGAGTTTTAGAGCATGCCTGTAGGTGTCTACACAGGGATGTTATGAAATGTCACCGTGAGATTTAAGCTGTCACTGGTCATTGTCGCTTCAGCCACTGTTCCCCTGTCAGCTGTCAGTGGTTTCGGTGCATCAGGAGGGAACAGGACCATGACTGAAGCTTCACAAACTCATCTAAAGCTCTGTGCACTGGATTGACAGACAGTTGTAAACACCCTCGAGCAACAGCACTGGGGGATGATGTGCAAGCATGTGCAGACTTACACAAAAGGCACACTGAGACTCCCAATCCACTGTCAGTTATCAGTGAAGCAGTGGGGATTAGGGACACAAGAGAAGTTTTAAGAATTTGCATTTATAAAATATGATGGTCAGATTAAAATCCCTTTTAATTATTTCACTTGTGCAATTTGAGCATCGGCCTTTGGCTTGAAATTAGAAATTGCAAGCTGTTTTTATTAGGGAATCTGTTCAAAGTTAATTGTACCGTTGTAACATTGGCTGCACGCACAATGCCTTATTGCTCACTATCAATCCATCAAAAGGTCCAGATCCTTCATACTTGCCAGCTGGCAAAAAACAAGATGCAGTGGTGTGAGGAGAAACAGCCATACAAACATACAGCAGTAGCTCCATCCTTCTGCCCTGAGGATGAGCTCTGATTAACCATGACCTCCTAACTGTGTCATCTCCCAGCATGAGAAAAGGCAGGTGAGAAAAAGCTGGAACAAGGAAGAAAGTGACAGCGACACAAAGAGTGAAAAGCAGCAGGATAAATGTATTAATTTAGTGATTTGAGAATGAGAGAGAGTAAATCCTCAATCTGCAGCCCCATAAAACAGACAATAATTCAAACCATAGATGCACAAATTTGTGACAAATGTTCCATCGTTTTTTCTGCTCACGTTGTTTGCCACTCGACAAAGAGTGTGCCCTGTCAAACCAGGACTCTACCCTGACTTGTCAACAACCAAAGCACACCTCAGAAGCCTTGCCAACTGCCAGGGCAGATGAGATGGTCGGTTGATCTTGTGGAGGGTTTGTATTACCCACATGCAACCGAGAAGCTCTCCTGCCTCTTTCAGCTGCGCTATTGAAGGAAGTGTTTATGTGCCGATCAGGGTTTAACTGTGCCCTCAGATGCCTGAATTTGTGTAACTCTCTCACCACCAGATTTAGCTACCATCTGTATGGTGTCAGGAGCTCAGTCTTAACATGTCCTGTCGTGTCATTGTTAACAGAAGCAGCGTAAAGCAAGTTCTCTTTGGGTTTAGTTGGAAAATGTGCTGTAGTTACCATTTATATGCTGTTTCTAAATGCAAATATGTCCAACTATGATGATAAAGATTTGCACTTTTAATTTAACACACTTTAAATAATATTTTTAATGCATATATTTCAAAATGAACCTAGCAAAAGTTCAGACAGGAAGACCACCTCACGTATGCTCACGTCTTAGATTTATTTATCGTTCTTCAGTCACCCTGATCCTTCTCACAGCTCATACTGAGCTCTGTCGAAGCTCATATTTTCCTTGCTGTTATTTCTGGATCATCAATTGACACACCAGCTGTTCACATCACCTGGTCAAGCCTAACCAATAGCACGGTGACACACCTTCATTGTCAGCCTATCATATTGCAGCTGTCTTTTTAAATGATCGATCAGTTTCAGCCTCAAGATGATTGTTGTGATTTGGACCAAGATTGACTGATCGATGTCATCAGCCACCACCACCAGTGTCTGGACTCCATGGGGGGATCTATCATGCTGATGCTCAGGACTTATGTCCTTCGATTCAAAACTTCTCCCTGCAGAGTCCAAGCACCAAAGACTTTGACAATACCTAATCATTAATATCATCTGCATAATAAAGCTTATTTTACTTCATACTCTGGTCTCTCCTGATTGAAATACATATATTACTAATCTAATGGTGTGTTAAGACAGACCACAAAGCAAATTTGTGCATATTTGTCCACTGGTCTGCGTTTATTTGCCCCCAACAGTAAAAATACCAACTGTACATTATTTGTAAGCTAGCTAGCAAAAGACGGATCAGTGAGCCTGTGTGTTTGTGTTGGAGCCAATGATTCAGTGCAAAAGTGACTGTTGTGCAACTAACAGTGTCTTTATTTTAACACTTGACAATAAGATAAAACAGAAAATTGTTCACTTTCACAGTCCACCAGAACATTTCATCATCTGCTAAGAAAAACCCGCATATTCTCTGTATTACAATGTACAAAAATGGCACTTCACTCCCTTTCACTTCACAATTTGTTTCTTTCAGACTCAATAGCACAACCTGGTGCCAGAAACTATATAGTGCATGACACAAAATACTACATAAAACACAAAATCTGTATCCTGTAAAACATGTTGGATTGAGACATTGCACAGTATTACACAACAAAATTAATGACGGAGGGCACGTCTCTAAATTAAGGTTATACTAACAACAGTAAACATAAATAGTCTTGAAATAACAGTTGACCCCACACATTTGAGTTCAGCTTCGGACCAACCTCAGAACTCACAAGAGCTTCCAGTTCTGGCTGTTATTTCTTATCAGCCTGGGATACGGCAATTTTTATGCTCAAGCTGAACATCAACATCAACTTTCTCTAGGCATATTCACTTCTTATTGACTATGTATGTAATCGCACCACATTTAAAATTCGCTATGGGTTCTGTCTACACACAATAAGAAGAAAAGGGAGAAAGTTGGGGGAATTTCATGCAGTTACATGTACAGTTTCCTGGTATTAGATAATATAAATGATTGAAAGCAACCAAGCTATGTGGTGCTTTCAGCCTAATTGCTTCTGTGTCTCCGGGTTGGACCCATGGTATCTTACACCTAAGCCCACAGGTAGTATATTGGCATTACTTTCTGCCAGAGAACCTTTTTATTATTATTACACCATTCAAATTGATGATTGCAATCTGACCTTCGTTGCAGAGGTATTAACAAAGGGACTCAGCATTAATCTTTATCACAATGAAAATTACTTTCGGTACAATGTGATCAAAATCCTTGTTTGGTAACCTCCGCCCACACACGCTTTCCTCACAGTCTCCTCTAATCTTATTTATCTCGGGTGCAATCCCTTTAATTTTGGGACACAAAGATGAGTGACCAAGCTGCAGTGTCATATCAGTCATTCATTGTCTCTGTCTGTCTCTTTCGTCTCTCTAACTCACACTCACTCTTGTACACAAACACACACACATACACACTAGACACACAATAGATTTGCAGAGGAACAGAAACCAAGGACAGTCTCTTACACCCAGCCGCCCTCAGGCTTTGTGGAACAGTGCTCGTGGAAAGGGCAATGTGACTGGCATTCCAAGTGAAGTCTCTGCCTTTGCCCTCGGTCTGGCTACTGTGAACATGTTAGAGAAAAAATAAATAAATAAATAAATAAATAAATAAATAAATATAAGTGCTGCGTGTGACGGCAAACAATACTACAGGAGGCACAGATGGACCCATGAGGCTAATATTAAAAGAACATCTGTTTCCCATGTAACTCTCTGGCTAGAGAACAAGAACTGCTGTTCTAAGCAAGACTCAGGCCTTCAAACATTATGTAGAGAAAAGTTATGTGAAAAACATATCTCTGTAAAAATGTTTACAGAACTGAAAGCCATCTTAATATATATTTTATCTCATATATTTTGTCCATAAAATATTGCTTTGAGACTGGCTAAACATTAAATTAAGTTCAGGAACAAGACTAGGCCAATCACCTATACCTTTCTCTCCCATCTGTCTCAGTTCTCACCCCACAGCCTCAAACCCTGTTCTTGTTCTATTGCTCCTCTCAGTAGGCAGCACGGCGGTTTAATGTTTAGCACTTTAACTTCACAGCAAGAAGGTCCTGGGTTCAGACTCTAGTTCCTTTCTGTGGTGAGTTTGCATGTTCTTCTCATGTTCATGTTGGTTTCCGCCAGGTCCCCAGTTTCCTCCCACATTAAAGACATGCCTGTTAGGGTCAACACTGCCATCTCAGTAATTCTCTGTCTGCCTCTTTCATTGTAGGAATGATTAGGAACCATTGGGGGATGATGAAGCAGAAAGCTCATCGAGACGTGCCCTCACCCTAAGTGAACCCCTGGGTTCCTAGATGCTCCTGCTACATAACTTCTCCAGTTGGCCCCCGTTCATCCCTGTTTATTCGACCCATTTCTTTCATCCCCTCATACCCCTACACAACCTTGACCAACCTTCAACTTTTGTTCATCCCCACCAGCATTCAACTCTCTTTGTCTCTCTCCTCTTGCCCAATCATCCCACCGGAATCAACCCTCATCCAATTCTTCCCAGATGTCCTCACCAATTTTATATACAGCACAGATGGCTCTAATGGATAAACAGAGTCAACATTTTTAGCTTTACTTTAGGGTTAGAACTACTTCCTTACCAATCCTGCATATTCTCTATTGTCTCATTGGTGAAATCGCAGTCTTACAGTTCATTCATAGCATTTACATGCATAAAAACAAGTAAACTAAAGCTGTGAACCTTGAGACTGTCATCACACTAAAAACAACAACACTAGTTTATTCCAGCATCTTAAAGGATATGACTGCTGTTATTCTTATTGTCAAACAATACCATCACAAAAAAACAACAATGCATTAGTCCTTTCTCTTAATAATGTCTGACTTCCCTACCCTGTCAGTTTTAAATCCATCAATTCCTTTTGAAGATGGGTCATAAATATACAGCTTCATTTTTTTTCTTACCAAAGAAAATACCAAAGCACATTTCTTTTAACAGCTGGTCACTGTAGTTTTTAGCTAACACTGGCCAAAAAGCCCTGAATAGAGCATTCATTGGCAACTATTTCCAGCTGTGGATTTATACACATTTGCTGCTTTAGTGAATATTTCCAGCAGCAGGATGGTGTGGGATTGACTCAAAATAAAATATTGTGCCCATGTTAATTGTAGTGAAAAAAACATGTCACTCAATGAGGCTCGTAAATGTGTTCCTAAGTTATTTTTTACAACAATGAGGCATCATAGCCCAGAGGATTAAGCTACATAATGCTTTGCCTACACAGACAATACTTGCTAGAAGGAACAATTCATTACTGTTTTTGTTTTTGGTTGTTACAGTAGTGACATGTTCTTATACTGCACCAGAAAAAAAGGGAGAGGGTAAGAAGAGACCTGTCAAATGTCTCCCCTAGAGACATCCTATCGCATCTTTACAGACAACAGTCCACATTGTTCTCTTTTAACTGTGAAGACAGCCTTTCCCTAACCTTGACCTTGACATTTATTCGCCTAAACCTGGTGTGTCTTTGTGTTACAAAGGGTAACCTACATACTGTAGGGGTCATGCTCTGACCTATTTTGTCATTTTGGTATAACGATTTATTGGAGACGTCTATAATGTTTCTTGTGCTATTCCGGCAAAGAGTGTTTTCTGTATAAAACAGATGGACAGATTTAGTTTTGGAGTGTGTATTTATTTAACGTAACTCCAAACTCTGCCTTTTTGTGTGAGTAATAGTGTGAAAATAGCTGAGAGTGCTAAATATGTACAGGGCTGACATCTTTGAAAATGGTCTACTAGTTAAATGATTTGAGAGCAGAGTATACCATATATCTGTCCCAAATGATGCAGTAACCTTTTGGTGTAGAAAACGGTTCATCTGTTTTGCTTCGACTGAGGATCTGCTGGGAAAGTGGGTCTAAAATCCTCCATGGGTTGGCCACAAAACACTGCAGAGAGCCCATTGTGAAGATGTCACACATTTGGCTTGCTCAGTGACGGCAGAAGTCCCCGGGGTTCAGACACATGCAAAAATAGACCTGCTTTGATTGACGGGCTGAAATACAACCAGGGATTTTCATTGAGAGCTATGATTCACAATTTCAAGTAAGAATGTGTGCGAGTGAATGTTCTGCGAGTATGGACCTTTTTTAAGACAAACACAGTCAGCAATGCTAGCTGTATCACATGAATAGCTTTCAGTGTTTTTGAGGACATGTAAACAAATGAATCGTAATCTGCTGATGTAGGGACATGGGACATTACATGAAGCCTAATGACCTTGTCGGCTGTCAGAGGAACAATTTGATTGACGGGCCTTTCTCCCTGACAGCTGCCTCCCAGACCCGAGCAGCTGAAGTAAAATAATGGCTCTCCTAGATTGGAACAAGAAATGTCCTGACGTATTTCATTATCACGCAAGTTTTGCGGATGTGAGCACAGTTCACACGTTGTCAGTTTGGACCAGTCACCACTTGCATCACAAGAAACTGGACTTGTGTTTTGACAGGCTAAAGACAAATCACAGCTATTACATCAGCCAGAGGTCAGCTCCTCCTGGTCATATCTGCTACATCTGAGGCCAGGGTGTTAGCTACGTTTTAACCCGGCCATACATCATCAGCTATGTTTTGATTTCTCACTTGGGGTGCAGATATGAAGCCATTTCCCTTAAGCTTGAATTGGGCCAATCCTTTAGAGGTTCAGATTTGTCACGGGCCTGTCAGCCCAAATGAAAGGCCAAGATAACAGTGGTATTTTCAAGCAATTCAAATGCCAATCATCAAGATTTCTCAAATGGTGTTTTGCAGCACTTAGGCATTCTCAAACATCTTGGCATGGGAATGTTTTGTCATGTCCACAGCTGCACGCCACACATCATCACTAATGTGTCCCTGGCACAAGCTCAGGGGTCAAGAGGTCCAGCTGAGAGATGGCTTGAAATGATGACATCATTAGTTCTGTGCCACTGGACAGCATGATGGCAGGCAGAGGGCATGCAGGGTGGCACTGCAGGGTGGAAGGACAAAAATAACACAAGTGTAAATTTCTGCCTTTTCCTCTCGGCCAACGGAAACATGCTAGCATTCTCCATTGTGCGTTACGCTCTCACGCCGTGTCTGGCAGTGGACACTCGGCCAGATCTCACCAAATAAATTGGTTGTGTCCGAGAGGGATGCTGAAATCCAAGGTTAACAGTGTTGGTATTGGCAGCTTCATGAAATATGTGCTTCTGTTTCAAGTCTGTCCAAAGGAAGATGACAGGCCACTGTATGTGTGGGCACTCAGACAGAATACATAATTTCATTCAAAGGCACATTAACTTTGAGGCAGCTAATGAAAGAGATGGAAAAAGAAAGAGACAATTTCAATTGGTGCAAGTTGAACCGGATGGAGGCAGTTGCCAAGGAGATAAGTCCTGTGAGCATGAAGTGTGACTTCTGCGTCACTGAATTTTTAATATTATTCTCTCCTGTCCTCAATGTATTTCAATCCTTCCTTTGAAGTTCTTGCGTCAGATGTCATGTTTCAGCATCACCTATTACCGTCACCAAGGAAACGTAGGTTGGGCCCCTGTCTGTTTTCCAAGATCACCATCAAAGTCATGACTTCATGTGTAATGAATAGGGGAAAATATTTCTGACTGTCACCAAAGACATCCCCTTCTTGTTCACAGCTAGTCAGCAAGTGTAAGTATGTTCTGTCAGCACATGCCACTCTAAGCACACACACACACACACACACACACACACACACACAAACACACTGACACACCCACATACACTTTAGGAGAGTGATGACATTTGAGCTTTGCACAGCATCTCACCATTTGATCAAATCTGCCATGAAAGCCATATTTTGAGGTGATGGATGGTTATGGGGTGACATTTAGTGATTCTAACAAAATTAGTAGATGCGTCTTGCATTAAAACACTTTGCTGAGTTGTACTCACACACACACACACACAGAAACACACACAATGGCATGCATAAATAAATATATGCATGTCCTCTCCCGCTGTCCTGTGCTGCAGAGTTATGCAAGCAAGGACACAAACTTATTTGACCCGAGTTTTTCATGGATACTATCACTGAAAAATCAATATTAAATTTAATGGATTTGAGGAAACCAAAAAATGATAAGTATAATTCATATCCTTGCAGGTCCAACACATTATTAATATCCACTGCTACATGACCTTGTATCGTATGTTACAATGCACATGCCTTTTGGTATGTCCTTGTCAATGACATGTTTATATTTATTGATCTCCGGTGTCATTTCTGACTTGGTGATCTATTTGATCTGTACTATGGTGTTTATTAAAGGGACACTTCCATATGCTAAGGTGAGCCATGCCTGACAGATTTGAAACATCACAGACCAGTTAAGCTTTAAAGTCTTGGATCTGACATTTTGCATAATGAAATCAGATAATGTATTTCATTAGATCCTCTCTGCTTGTTGACATATTTTGAATGCCATGCACCCAATTTTCAATGACTCTGAGGCCAAAATGGACAGCGAAACAATCTGCTTTCATGTCACTGGCTTAGTGTGAATGTAGGCTACTCTATACATATTATTTGGAACATTAAGATAAAAGCTACGATACAATAATTCAGTCAATTAAGTAATTAAAGTACAGCCACAAAGCATCAGTTATCACATGTATTTATGTTTCTTTTACATTAAAACCCCTCTAAACTATACAGAAATGTGTATGCAGAAGATACTGACGATGCAGCAAGGATTCAGAGACATTTCCTTCGGACATTGGAATTGCAACTGAATTGTAGAGCAACCCGAACATGTCGCAGTCAGATCCATTCCACATAATTTTCTGTAAGATTTGTAGTATCCGAACCCACACTGACATTCCTCAGGTGATGTCACTTGAGTAATTTTCTCAGACTTTGCAAAGTTCCTCTAAACCATTAAAGTGTTTTCACAGGCTGTGTAGGAGACAGTGTCACTGGTAAACTGACATGTAAAACAGGTGGATTGTGCCTTTTAATGTTCTGTCTGCCTACATTTACATTTGAACTGGTTGCTGCGGGCAACTAAAGTTTAAATTCAAAGTGCAGATGAGGCGCATTTTAAAAACAAGCAAGTTTTCAAAGCTGCATTTTTGCACTTAAATGTGTAAAACAGTGATGACCCTGCACCGGACATTTGCTGATTCCAAATGCACACACATGCGGTGTGACAGAAAATGTCAAGACACGCACTGCAGGGACAGGACTGAAAACAAAGGACTGGAAGGACTGCAGCAGAGAGCTTCATTAGGAGAAAGTCAGTGAACTACAGCCTGAGTTACTGCACATGACAGGACATGAAATGTCTGACCCCTGCTGCTCCCTCATCTAAAAGTCCTCATGATTTGAACTCAAATGAAGAAAAAACTCAGTTCAGAGAGACAAATGTCCCCCTCGGTTCTCCTCCAATCTAATGGCTGTCTCGGAGGGAGCCACAGCAAGGAGTTTTTCAGTCACTCATGCCTCCCTTATCATTCACAACACCTTCCTGCCTGGCAAATGTCAGTGTGTCACAGCCTAACCAGAATCTGCAGTGCATGTGTGTTGCGTATGTGAGTGAGTGCATGTGAGTGAGTAGGGGGTATTGAGAAATCTGAGTGTGAGATGGATTGAACCAGTGATGTGGAGGCAGCAGGATAGCGAGGGTAGAGAAGACAGCTACCGTGAAACGTCTCCCTCTGCCCGTATTAGTCAAAGCAATTCAATCTATCATCCTCCTCTCCACTCCTCGCCCCCTCGACTCAGTTGTCATTCTGCCCTCAAGAGTGTGATGGATGGACTCCACTTGCTGTTTATTCCAGCTCTATGAAAGAAGCAGTCCCTGGTAGAAACAAATATTGTTTGTTTTAACCTAGTTGGAGTACCAGGTGGGTGGCGTTCAGCGCAACAGCACACAGAAAATCACATTTAAAAAGAAAATATTCCCGGTTTTCATAGATTAAAGTACAAAGATTGTTTTTCAGAGCATTAAAAGTAATGCAAAACTTTAAAACAAGATTTATTTGTACATATTTGGAATCAGAAGTTTCAATCAATCAGGAGAATAACTTTGGGTTGCCAGGTTGTGCAAAATCCTGCAGAGGATTTGGACCAAAACCTTTATTAACAACTACAGTATTTATCAATGGATTGCCAACTCTTAAAACTGCTATTAGAAAAGATTTACACCAGCCAAAAGGGGTGTTTTACAATCGGGTAACTCAGACATTGCTTACTTTATGACTGATCATCATTAGTTCATTTATTAATATTATTAAATGTTAACGTTAAAACAATAATCATTCTAAAGGGTGTCTTATAGTTAGTTAGATAAATAGATTAGTTAGCAAGCAATCCAATAAGTAATGATTTGGTAATTTGGTGATTTTTAATAAAAGATATTTATGTTAAAACTGGGCTACAATTAGTTGAAAAGTGAACTTTAAATGTTCAGGCTCAATATAACAATTGCTTCAACAACATGAATACATTAATATTGAAACAGGTCTAACTTGAAGTATACTGTTATTCTTATATGCTTGACTGATCAATAATCTGGCTGTTGGATTGTCAGATAGATTGTGTTTTGGAGATTTTGGTCCCATATCTTGCAGTTTGAGCTGTTTTGTGATCAGTTCTGTACACGTGATGCTGCTTCTGTCAAAAGATAATTTTTTTAAACTGTGTGAGTTTGATTGAGGAATCCATGTTTACATTCAGATCTCTTGATTAACCCGTACAGTGTAATAATAGCAGTGAGATGCTTTGGCTTGTTGAGAGTGATTTAACACAATGTACAAGATTAATACTATTGTACAGTGACTGCCAGCTTTAAAAAACATTAGACTTTGTGACTATGTTTTGCTCTCTGTTATGCCTCATGGGTTATGTGAGTGCACGAAAGTTGAAATTGAAACGCTGAGAATAAAAATAATGTGTACAATATTATTCAGCTCACATGCTAGGTACCACTTACTCATCCAGAAGAGATCCAAGGCCTTACGAGCAGTCAGTAAATAACATCCTGCACATCATCACATGATGTCACTCATCTGTAGTCAATCATGAGGAGACAGGACAGTGTCACTGCCATGTTAATGATGTATTCCAATCAATCATTTGTGGATATGTGGTGATAACTGCTTGTGTAGTGTCACATGGGAGGAGATTAAAGGTGAGTTATGACCTTTCCTGGATTACGTACAGACCTAGTAATCTGTTGGGACTCGAAGACACACCTCACTGCATCAGAAAATATTCCTTCAGAGTCTCTATCTGAGCTGAGTGTGCAGGGGAAGAAGATATTACCCTGCGCTTCGGCTGCTGACATTTATCAGCTTGCTTTGACTAGTGTCCCATATGCCTATTGTTTTCTCCTTGAAGCCCAATTTCAGTTTCATTTCATTTGCTGACCAATTTCATCAGCTCGGACAAAACAACAGTGGATGAGCAAGCTGTGAAGTTGTCTGTTTAAACCATTCAGGTAGAAATGGTCACACTCATTTTGCTCACTCTCACAAAATAGAAGAAAATTGCAAGTTGTCTAGACAGGATAAGACCTTGGAGGGGAGTTTGTCCTCCAGAGCGTGACGTGGGCTGACAAGTTGTCAAACACTGCCCCCCTGTGGTCAAATGTTTTGAGTATGCTTATAGTTCCACTGTCCACTTATAGCTCTTATCATACTGAGTTCCGCCACTGCAGTCAGCGCATATATACATGTTGTGAATTGTCCAATCTCTTCATTTATGCTATATGTTTATTAACCCAAGACATGCATGCTGCATCCTCATAACAAAAAGAAATATTCAAGATGTTTTAGACATATTTTTGTATGTATTACACCAACATTCAGCCTGACATATTAGGTATGTTTGGAAACTGTGGGATCTTGGCTAGAATTTAAATACAGCTCTGCGGGTTTCAACCATGTTTGGCTGCACAGCATGACTTGGTAATGACTGACCCAGCTGCAGGCCACAGCTTGTTTACCAAAAACAGTTTGTGTGTCTCTAAGTCAGCTATTCAGACAGAGCATCTGAAATTTCTGCCATGAGACAAAAACATATTTTGTACCTCAAAGCCTGAGATTAATGATACACGTCATCCCAAAGTAGATTTTTTTATCCCAAATGAGGCCTCAAGTGCAGCATGTTTGAAAGTCAGCACAGCAATAATCATTTCTGGCCTCCACATGAATTATGTGTTTGGGTGTAACAAGTAATACTGTTAAGTGTTGTGTGCTTTATAGAAGATAGTTGAAATCAAGCCACAGGGCAACAAGAATGACCCACTGCTCTTCACTGTTTCAGTCAGGAATGTGAACAACATTGACACACTGTTCAAAGAAAGCTGAAATGTTTTTTATGATCCTGGGCAGAGTGTCCAGTGAAGAAAAATGACCAACTTTAAAAAATGTTTTCTAAATGATGCCAGGAAAGCAGCAGAGAGACGAGAAATGCCTCCAGGCACTATGTAAATGATCTACTTTGCTGGATTTCCTTCAACAAGACAGGCTGCATTTATGGAGAGTAATCTACAGAATGTCTGCATGGAGGACAAATGAAATGAAATTTGATAGTCAGAATAATGTGCAGCAGAATCCACTACAAAGTGCATCATAGCATATGGTTGCTTGACAGATTTGTTATTTTTTAAAGGATTTGCTGGCAGCTAACAATAATATCCCTCACAGAGATGTACTATTACAAAAAACTTTGCCTATATGTAAATTTAAAGCTGCTCTATACAACAATTTCATATGAACAATGGATCAACTCTGCACTTCCTCTCTGCTCTACGGAGCATTTCATCTTTTGTAAGCTCATTGTTTTTATTATCTCGTATTTTGTTTTACAGTCTGCAACTCTCATCACTCTTATCGGCGTCATTACCAGTCGCAGCAGGCAGCTGTTTTCATCTAAAAAAAGCTCTAATAAATCCATTATAAACGCCTGACAGGCAAAGTTAGCTACTAACTGGTGAACAGAGTGGAGCATTTAGCAAGCTTAAAAGCCAGACATTTCCATCAGGCATTCATCAGGTGGACACAAACATGACGCCAGTGAATGCTAATGTTGTCCTGTGTCTGCTGGATGTGTTTATAAGAACACGTTTGCTTACATGCCTGCGATATGCTTTCTCCATATTAGTCCCAAATTAATAAATGCAGGTTTAAAGTGTCTATCTACAATGCTTCAAAATCAAAAAAAGTTATAAGAAAGTAAGGATATTCATTATCTTTAATTTGTTATAGTTACTCATGTGTGATGTAAATTGTGAGGCCATTTGAAATAAATGATGTCCTTGTTCCCAAGGGCAAACAGACATGCAGGACTGCTGAGATGTTGTATTTAACCAGCTCCATCAGTAGGGGGCTCACTGCACAAAAAAATGCACCCAATACATTTTTTACAGCTCCACCCTCACTCAGCCTGAGACCTATGAGCTCCCTCTGCTGGAGACAAAGGAGAATATCTCTTTGTGGATTTTTCAATAACCATATTCTTTATTCATATTGAACGGTGTGGGGGATCTATTTGCAAAATGTTCAAAAGCAGTAGTCTAGTTTAAATTCCACTCCATCTTAATGATCAATTTGAGTTTTACTAATTTCTTCACATTTTAGTTTGTGTGACACTATCTGCAGCAATTTCTGTTTATGGTAATAAGCATTTTAGTTAAACTGGTTGATTTAATCGTTTCAGCATTTGCATTTTAGCACATTTTGTTAACATTATTTCTCTGGAATCCTTAAAATTACAGAATGTTTATATACCTGTAGATGAGAGTTTTCATTGATTTTCATGTTTTCAATAATGAAAAAAAGCTTCAGAATATGAAAAGCATTTGACATGCTTCTTTTTCTTCTTCGAACCCTTTACCTTGAAATACTCTGCTGGTGAGTAATTGCTTATTGGCAACAAGGGCAAGGATTCACCTCAACCTTCATCTTTACCTGTCACATGTTCACAGACTGATGTGGCCTCCACTTTATTGATTGCCCCTTTCTTTCTGTGACACTGTAGCCCTTTTTTAAATTCTTCTTCTTTAAACAAGAATTCCTAAAGAAACTGGCTGCCTAAAGTCTATTAAAAAAATGCAACCAAATAATTGAAATAATCTTGTGCCAGAGTTTTTTTTTATTTTAATGACATTTCTTCTTTCCAGTCCCACTGCTCCCATCAACTGTCGAGGTCCTGGAGTCTGCGGGTTTTTTGCATTCCAGCTTGTGATTTCACTTGCACACATTCATCCACAGAGGGACATGTAATCACTGAAATCAGTTGCTGTGGTGATTGGATGCCACAAAAACCTGTCAACTGTTGGGTCTCAGCAGCACATGCTGATGAACAACTACACTTCCCTACTCTATGCTTCTATTCCTTGCTCCTGTCTTCTGTATATTGTATCTCCTTGTATGAAATACAGTGGTTTAAAAATGAATGGTTGTATTAATACTCTGCCATCCCATACCATATTGTTTGAATGAGCTGAGCCTGAAAAACTGGCAATTACACTGAAACGTGTCTCTTGTGAATACATGGGGGAAACATAATAAAGTGCACCACTAGATGTCATGCAAGATCTATTCTTTTTAAAACATCTAAACCAAGCCTCACCCAAGATTATTTAAATCATACAAACTGAAACTTGTTTCAAATCATAAACTATATATATCTATATATATATATATCTATATATATATAGATATATATACACACACACACACACATTTACACATATATATAGATAGATAATGGAGTTTGACAGTGTGTGTAAATAGTTTTTGAATAATATTTTTTCAGATGGTTCGGGGATGTTTTTTTCAATCTACACAAATATAAATGTCAAAATGTGGTACACAGAATCAGTTTGGTTTAAAGGCTCCTATAGATCAGACAGACGCCTCTCTTTCCCCTCTAAGCCACAGCCTTTCATTGAGTGTGCCTCCATGCTTTGCACCCTCCTGCTGCTGGAGGCAGAGATGGAGCTCAGCCTAAAACCCAGTGAGCGTTTCACTGCGAGAGGCAAAGATATCCCCTTTGGTTCTGCCCGACACGATGTGGCATCTGTGGGTTGTGTAACTCAAGTGGAAGGAATTAAGAAGAGGTTCAGGGACTCTAAAAGCAGTCACCAAGAGTTCACATGTCGCTCTGTATCGCACTGAAAATGTTCAATCTGCACTTTGATGTTTGTACCCTGTGGCTAGATTAGTTTCTGATGACCAGAGTTATTGTCTAGAACATAGACATGTGTAACAGTAATGTAATAGTGTCACTGAGTGTTTTACAGACAGTTATGGTGGTTATTTGTACACCTTATTATTACTGAGAGTTATTATTTCACACATGAATATTCATAGTAATCTGTGATTAAGACAATATAGAATTAGCTCTGTAGGTATATAAACACTATACCTGCAGTGCAACTCTAAGGAATCAGGACACATTTTTCTGTGAGTTTGTGATTGAGGAACTTATCATTTTCTTATCATTAACACCATTCACAAAGCTGTCTCCTTTCCTTGAGTAACGTCTTCTGTTTCAAAGTAACTTCGAGTCCCCTGCCAAGCCAGAACAGTGTGGAGTTTGGATCAAACATGGCTTTTATTTACAACCAAGGTCCCTGCAAGGTCCATATTAACCTTTCATTCTTATTTACTATACCTGCTGGGCTGTGTTAGGCAGAGGCTGAATCCAGTTAGAGTTGGATGTAATTCTCCGTGCGCCCAAGCCCAGATGTCCAGATTTCTTGGATGCATTAATTCATCAATCCAAGCAAAGGGTCTTTTAGCAGTCTGTGCTGCATTAGCCACTGTCTCGTAACTCTCCAAAAATCTGGCTCCTGGAGTCGAACTTTTAAGCTTCTTGCCAATTAAGGGCAATTGTATGGTAAGCAGATCCATTCCTTCTGTGCCCGGAGGAGTTGCTATGTCTTATTTCATTCTAATTCCACTCTCCATCATGTTGAGCTGGACATGATGGAAATGACTTGTGACAGTTCTGACCCATTTGGAGGACTTTCTACACAACATGAGCCGGTGAACTCTTCCTCACTCGCTCACATTGGCCCTATAATGTCCTCAGTGGCCACATACAGTTTTTCATCTCACTGCCACCATTATGGAAGATTTGCTGTGACCTTCCAAGACTGTCTGGTGAACGTGGACATTTGTTGCAACATGGACAGACAGCTACGGTATCAATCTGATGGATGGTTGTCAGACATGAAAAACATATGCTGTTGGCCTAACATTTCCCTTTAAGTATACCTATGTTTATACAGGCACACTTTATAGGTTTTTATTTGTTAAAGGTAAATAATAAATATTTATACATTCATAAGTTTGTAATTTATTATTTAATGGTTTATAAATTGTTGGTACTTCTATATTGATGTTAATGAGCATTTATTAATGTACATCAGTAATAAGGCATTTGTAGGAACAACATTGCAATTAGACAGGCTATAAAAAACAAATCACGCTGGTTGGTGTTTATCCTCCTGCAACTTTATTTTTCGTTTTACCTGCTTTTTAATTCATTAAAAGGATTCCTGAAACCGACCAATCCACCATCTAACTTCTGGGATGGAGCTGCTTAGCATCTGGACTAAATTTCATCAATTAAAAACTTAATAACATTTCTAACTGCTGACTTTGTTTTATTAGAAAGTGAAAAGGCCATTATTATCCCGTTACTCATTTTGGTTGTTTGGTCCAGATGTTTTCCAGAAGTGGTAAAACTGGCAGTAAACCTTCATAAATAAGTAATTGGTTTACCACCAATTACTGCTATTTCCCTCCAAACAGTAGATTTTGCAGGGTGTTGCTGAAGCATTAATAGTTAGTATTCTCAGCCTACATGTTGTGTTTTGGGGGATTTTTCGTGTTTAATTTCCTCTAGGGGATTATTTAGTGCTGCGTAAGTTGTGGAAATTCTCTGAAAAGGTGAAAAACGTTCACACTTTGCAGAGGATACATTTTAAAATTCACATCTAGGGAGCTGAAAAGAGCAAATCTGCATTGCCTGAAATTACATTTTGTAAATAAAAGAAATGCAGCTCATACATAATTATTTTATAAAAGTACTAAGTGAAATCAGTGAATCAACTTTAAGCAACTTGCAAAAGAGTATGAGCATAACTTGTTTGATTTTATTTTGTATTTGTTTATAACACACTTCAGGCTCAAAGAATAACAGAATGACATGAACACAGGGCCATAGATATGAAATGTGGGTCCTATGCAGAGGAGGGGACTGCAGGCACCTTTACAAATCCCTCTAACCCCCACCCCAACATTTCAAAAATGATAAAACATCTTTGTCTCCTGACCTAAAACCGAAATACACCCCCCTCCTCCTCTCTCATGCTTATGGCTTCAGTGACCTAGACGCCGACTTACAGATTGTGCACACATGGCAAAATAAAGTCTGAGGTTTCAACTATTAAGTCTCAAATTACCACCACTGAAGTCTGCATTTTATGTATCGTATTTTCACTTTAATATTATCAAAAGGGTTTTATTTTCCATCTAATGTACATTTACGTTTTTATGTTTATCTTATATCCTTTTTGATGTGAAGAATTTGGTGTATGCAAAATCTCTCGTAAAGCACTTTGAGCTGCATATTTTTGCATGAAAGGTGCGATACAAATAAAGTTATTATTATTATTTCTAGATTCCTAGAGTTTTGGGTACCTGGTAGGTGCGTTAACACTAAATCCTGCTACTGTTTGACATATAATCAGTCATGTAACTCTCTGTAATCCCTTTCACAGCCTCTTTTTTTCTCCCTCGGTTTGTACATTAGGATCCTCCAGGCTCGGATGACAACCCTCTCCCAGTTTGTTCCCATGCTTGCCAGTGCTGGGCCCAAAGTCATCCAGGTGTAAGGGGAGGTGAGAGGGTTAGTGGGAGACTTACGGGTGGTCGAGACTAGAAGTAGAAAGCTGTGCCAGTGGGGTCCCCCGCCAATGAACTCCTGAACCCCTCCTCTCCTGCTCATAGAGTAAACCTTTTAACACACGCGCCTTTCTCCGCCGGGTCATGCTGGGGTCTCCAGCCTTTCACGCGTCGGCTGCTAATGAGGTTTCAAAAATCTGAAGGTGAAAGGAGCCTGACTTCCACTCAAGAAACTGAGCTGTGGAGAGATGGCAGCACAGTGGTTCAAATCACTTCTGACAGAAAACCACAGAACAATGTGAAGTAGTCTGACTGTGGGGATACACTGAGAGAAGTGATGCTAGCTTAAACGTTCGAATTTGACCTTAAAAAAAGAAACTGCATCTGCTTTTTAGGTAAGTCCAATATTATGTGTACTTTATGCAATGCTCAATGTGGTGAAATGAATATTTAGTACTCATTATTCAAGAAATTTGTATTTGCAAATTGTATTTAATGCACTGATGTTCCACAGAGGAATCAAAATGTTAACCTTGCATGTTTTGATGCTAAATCCACCGAGCTATGCACCATTTTCCAGTATTTTTTAAATGTTTTATTGCATAAACTTACAGAATTTACATTAAATTTGATTATTGTATGGGTAAATTCTCAATTTGCATGTGAGCTGGGAAAAATTCTGCTTGAAAATGTAACAGACCCCAACCCTTTACCTAACACCACAACACTGATTGATTTGTTTTTGCATTTTATTTATTTATTTTTTTACAAAACTTTTGTAAATGTAATTCTCAGTTTGCATATACTATTGGTAATGCTAATAGTAGGTATAAATTGACTTAAAATGGTACCATATTATATAAATATTCAATAATAAGCATCATTATCATTATCAATTAATTTAAAAAATATTTTTTGTATGTGTTGTAGCAAAATAAGAACATCTATTCATTTATTTACAAATTCAGCAGGTTACAGCATATTTTTTTATTTTATAGTTATGCCACTTATTCATGTTTGTTATGGTTTAATTCTTTAAAACAATGAAAAACCATCCACCATTACTTATTTTAAATAAGAAATAGTCATGGCCCCATTTCCACGCAACATAATAAAACCCTGATAATTTACAAACTCCAAATTACTATCAGAATATTTTTTAAGAAGTCTGTTTGTGATTCAAATGAAGAAAGCAGTAATCAAAAACTCAGCAGTGTTTTATAACAGATCTTATTTTTTTATTGAGGAGAGTCAAGTTGGGCTTTCCATTTTTAGAAAATAAACCAATGACAATATTACAAATAATGAAATTGTTACATCATTCACAGGGTTACAGTCAATATACATTTATACAGAAATACAGGGTCTCCCACATCAGTCACAGTGGTCTGAACCGGCACTGGTCTACAATGTGGGCTTTGATGGACCGGGCAAACACATGGAGATCCCCCGCCTGAACTAACCAACAGCCAGAATGGTAGTAGGGGGGTCCTGGGGGCAGGGAGGGGGGAAAACAGAGGGAACATTGGGTCATAAAAGGGGACACAGGTGGCAGGGTTGCTGTAGTGATAAAAAAAAAAAAAAAGAGTTTGTCCAACAGGGGGAAAGACAGGCTAGATCTGAGCAGCAGCCAGTATTTGTCCATCAGCAGACTGCTGAAGTGTCCTGGACCCTGGAGCTCTGCCCACCGCACACTATCTGGACCTGAAAATGTCGACTCAACGAGCTACATTTGACCACCAAAGCAGTAGAGGGCGCTCTGGTGCTTCGTGCTGTAGCCATTAAACAGGAGCCATTTTCTGTCAGCCACAACAGGAGGCAGACCTCCTCTCTGACCATACTGTAGTTGAGTGGGTACAAACCTGGCACAGTTCATGTTTATGCACACTATCATGTAACTGTAACACTGAGACTTTACGGTTTTCCTCTGTCCTTCAAAAATTGGCACACGGTGAGGGCAGGGCTGAGTGGTTTTACTTTTCTTCACAGATGTGGGAGGAGAAAGTACAGTATGTTTTGCTCAAAGTTGCAGTTGGCAAACATTGTGTGAAAGCCTCATGGGCGTCACAACCATGTGGAATCTACTTCAATTTTCTTAGGAAAACTGTAAAAGAAAAAAGAAAAAAAAAGGTATCTAACTACAGAAGCTGGCATCTGATGGCATATTTTTGGTGCGGTAAAATTTACAATAAAACTACATATGTTAAGTTAAATAATGCATACTGTCTCTGAAAAGTGTGACAGTAGCGAACAACTGCTTTTAAAAAGGGGAAAGGAACAACTGAATTAATAGCACAAATGCCTTTCTGTATTCACAAATCTTAACTTGACATACAATAGATTTAAATTTCCCCATGATCAAATATTAAAATGATAATAATATCTGGCTGCATTACTGCTGTGAAAACCATTGACAGTGACTATGGGCAATCATTTGACTCAAATGTGACATTCAGTCTGATGTTAGGGAGGTGCTAAAAGAATAATCGCCATGCTGGGTAAAAATATATATTACAATAGAAATATTCCCATCATAAAAATGTACCAGATGAATTAGTAACTTGGTTTCTATACAATTTTAATAGTCTAGAATTGGACACAAGAGCTTTTCTCCCACAGTTGAGCTCCAGTGTGAAGTAAGTAGCCAATCCACTGTTTAAAAGGATGTCAAAATCACTCGAAACACTTGACATAAGTGCAGCAATTTCTTCTCCCACTGATCACTGCTCAGCTTGAACTGCAACAATATCTCTTTTTTTTGTGCCCTCAAAATCATTAGACACATAAATACTTCATGCAGTGCTTTTAAACACTCCACATTCAATCAAAAGGGTTTTCTTTTAACTCCTTGAGATGAAATGGAAAACAAAACCTTTTAACCGGGGCGGGCAGATGTACTTACTGCTAGATATAGAGTAGTGCTGAAGTTGATTTTATGCTCCATACGATCCGTATTTTCTTGCCACTAAGAGGAGCTTTTTCGTCGAACTCCTCCTGAAGGGTTAGTAGTTTCTTGAACCGTAGTTCAGGGATAATTGCTTGATTAATAGCTCAAAGTCTTGGCAGCGTCCACAGTGAAGCATCTAAATGAGCTTTAATGGGGCTGGAGAAAAAACTGCACAGCTTTGTGTATACTTTAAATGTACTTCTTGAAAAACATTAAGTATTTTTCCTGATGACTGAATATTGGCCTTACCATGCAAAGTCATATAGCCTAAATGAAACTGATGAGCTGGTAACTATTAAGAAATGGAAAAGGAAGACAGTCTAAAGCTCGGCTGAAAAGCAAACTGCATGTTGGCATCAGTGGCATTTAGGTCACAGCATCCCCTCTCACTCGCTTTTGCAGTTATGACTAACAGCTCATGATTCTCCTACTCCAGTTTCATATGTTATAAAAGCGTCCAAGGAAATATTCATTCTGATGTGTTCCACTGCAGATGAAAATAACCAAAGGAGAGGATTATAGAGCAGAAAGAGAGTAAAAAATCCCTCCACTCCTGGGCCTAAATTCGCTGGACAGCCAGGGGATAATGACAGGTAGGAGGGCCGAGGAACTAACTGAGGTTTCTCACTTTCTTTAACTGGGGCTTTGGTGCTAAAGCTGTCTGTAGTGACACCACAAAAACTCATCATCATGATGTGAGGATGTGTGTTTGGTACAAGCGAACATGGAAGCATTGTCCAGTCTGGAGGAAACTTTTTTTTTTTTATATCTCTCACATGCTCAGTGGCATGCAGCATCAGGACAAGATATAAAACAACTGCCCCACTGATGAGTGTCAGTTCGCCTGCCGCTGTTGATGCTTTGAAAGTCGCTAAGACGAGACCAGACAACTGTTGAAAGCTGACTGTTTGGAGATCAGTGGGAGCGGCAGACAGGTGGCTGACAGGCATGTATGTGATCAAGGGACAGAGAGAGGGAATCAGTGCCTGGACAGAGTGGCTGTGATCGGGGTGCGGCCGCCCCGCTGTGACCGGACACATCTGACCGATTGCTCACAGCTGGACGCTCATGTCTGGCTGTCAGGTCTCGGAGCGGAGCCCAGTGGGAGCTCTGCACTGCTGATATCATTTACTGGCTGTATACATGAACTCCAGCCTGATTCGCCATCTCAGGGGAATCACGACGTTGCTACAAACTCCATCCCTCCTCCTCCACCCTCATCAACCTTACACCAGGTTACCTACGACAACACAAACAATGGTTGACAGCTCCGTACTCATGAGACAGTGTTTTTCACAGGAAACCATACAATTAATGTATATACTGTCTATAAGATTAAATCAAAACCTGTCACAGGGAAATCCTGTTTATCTACATGGTTTTGTGCACCAACATGATTCAAAAAAAAATTAAAAGCATTGATGGAAGATCCAGAGTGTTTGTTGGAGTCAAACAGTAGACTCAGTGCAGAAAAAAAATCTAAAAGTAATAATAATAATAATAATAATAATAATAACAGTTCAATAATATCCATACAGAGATTGAAATAATATAACACATTGCATTTTTGTTTTCAATTCAACAAACGCCTGATTGTAAAGCCTATTCATGACTGTATGTGTGTAAAGTAACCAAGTGTGGTATCAAAACTTTTAATACTTAAACATAAAAACGTCTTGTCAAAAAAGAAAAAACTGGAAGAAGAAGAAACACAGAATATAATGCAGCCACATTATACTCCCTAACGTGTGTCAAATCCAAGCTCTTACCAAACAGACTTCTAGTAATTGCAGCAAATCAAAGCACTGTGAAATTAACCACTCACTCAGCATGCTATCAAACACGAGACCCAACGCTTCAGGAGCGACTGCTTTGTGCACGTGGTGTGCATGTGCAACTTGTGCATGTGTGCACAGACGGCATCGGAGATGAAAAATATGTGGGAGGATGCTAAAACGGGAGACACTGTTTGTATGTGTACTCTGATGTAAACAGTAGAACTTGATTCTTTTTTGTCTGAATCTATGTGGGAAGTTGGTTTACATTTTTCCCCAAGCTTTTTTTTTCTTTTTTTCCCCACAAAATAAGGAAAGAAACCAATGGTGGAAACAACTGCAATCCTCCTTGTTGTATTGTATTCTTCTGCATTTGAACTGAGTCATTGTTTCGGAGTCATCACGTTATGGCAGGTCAAGTGCATCTGATATGTACAGTACAGGATCATGACTGTGGTGAGAGAAGGGAAGAGTTCTATTTGGCAGGCTGTGAATATTTCACTGTGGAAACAAAATAATCATTTGTCTATAGTGAGAGGAAGCATGGTGAGAGGAAATCTTCATCACAAAATTTCACACAATATAGAAAATTACTTGCAATGAGAAAAAAAAAAAAAGGTTTTTCTTTTTCTTGAGTGTTGATTTCACGGTGTGAATTGTCAGTCTGAATGTTTTTGACATCAGTCTATGCCAAAACCATCTCATGGTTTTTTTATTTTTTTATTTTATTTTATTTTTCTGTCCTGGTGAAACAGTTGGGAGTGCAAGTCGAGTCCTTCAGTTCCTCTGCAGTTTGCCACAGAGTACACTGTGTTTCCTCATGATGTTCAAAATTAAAAACGACAAAGACAATATCCACACCTTGTTGAGGATGGCCTCGTCTCCTCAACTCTTCCTTGTTTTCTTTATTTTTTTTTCCTTTTTTTTTTTGCCCTTTTAAAGGGTAGCTTTCCTACTCAGTTCTTCTAGTGTACAACCTTATATCATCTATAAATTTAGATAAACTCCTTGCCTTTTCTCAGTTTTTCTTTTTTTTTTTCTTTAAAAAATTCTTTACAAAATTATCAGAACAAACAAACCAAAAAATAAATGTTCAGCATCAAATGAAAATTGGTGGAAGATTGAAAAATGTGTTGCTGGTCACGTCTAACCTCCCATGTTTCTGGCTCCAAAAGTGGGTTGGCTGTGGGCTGCCTGATGCCTCATTACATGGACTTTGTTTCCAGAACTCTCCACAGCTGATCCCAAGGATGGAGGGAGCGTTAGGGTGAGGGGACAAGAGGAAGAGAGAGGGAAGTGGAGAGGGGAACGGGGGATGAATGGTAGTCTGGTGGGAAGACCAGACACACTGTCACGCGAAAAAACATCCACTCCATCCTCCGCACCCAGAGCCCTGCATCCTGACCGTCTTTTTTCCCTCTGCTCCGCTCGGGAGGGTCAAACCTCCACTGACTGGATCTGGTTCATCTGTGCCCGCATCATCTGGACGCTGTTGAGGATCTTCTTTTGATGGCCTGCTAACGTCACACCAACCCTCAAGATGTCTCTGTGATGAGAGGCAGAAGCAGATGTTAGACTGACGTTACCACAGACTATGAACACAATCCATCTCCCTATCTGTCTAAAAAATATTAAAAAATGATGGCATGGCATTAGTTTAAAAGTCAGACATTGGAAACAACAAAACACTGTATGTCACAACATAGCATGTAGAAGCAGATAACAGCTGAGAGGATATATGAAAACAGAGATGACAGTAAGCAACACATGCATGGAACATTATGCTGAGAAACAGCTGCGTCTTCATCCATCTTGAAGAACAGAAAGCTTGTACTGTATAATCACAGAAAAATGCCTGAATGCCAGTTTAGTGTGTTTTTCTGTGACAAACTTCCTGACTGGTGTGGTAAACCCCACCCATCTCATACTCCCCAAAACAAACGCTAAGAATTTCAAATTCACAACACCCAAGACTTTTGTAGACAATAATTATTGCAGAAGTTGAATTGTTGTAAACAAAACGTACAAATAAACAGCAAGTTTCTCTTTATAACAAGGCAGTGGCATCAGCTCATAAACACTGTATTTATTCAATCTTTGTTGCACAGAAACCGATCCATAAAACAATGATATTCCTCTCTCCTAATGCTGAATCTCAGTATTAAGTCAATTTAGTTTATTCAATTTGATCAAGCAGGTAGCTCCTGGTCTGAAAGATGAAGCCAATGCAGAAATGCCATAAACTTACATTCTCTCTAATGGCCAGCAGGGGTCGACCCTACTGGTTGCAAAAAGAAGTACAATTGTATGGAAGTATGACATATGTTAAATAACATTTTGGTCACCAAAAAAAGTCTTGGCTGTGATAAAAGACCCTTTAAGGAGTCCGCTGTTCAGTTCTTCCGGTAAGTACATTTTATTTGAATGGTTATAGGCCTATTTTTCACTACAGCAAATTTGCATTAGCATTATCACAATAAACAATGGACTGTAATTGCACAGTGCTTACCAAGCTAGCACCTAGCACTAGGGTCAGCTCCACCTATGGTCACTTATAGCTTCAAAAATCCAAGATGGTGACCGTCAAATTGCAAAATTTGAGGCCTCAAAATGGCAATGTATTCATACATGAGTTTGATATATGCATTTTTGTCCACTGCTGGTCAGACTACTCAGTAGAGGCTCGCAGGATACTGAATCCCTATCAAAAGGAAGTGAGGCCAAACAGTTTTTACTGACTCCTTCTTTCTGTCTTTTAAACTATGCTCCAGAAAATGTTTTGGACACGGACACCAAATCTCTATTAGGGATTCTTTTGTTTCTGGCTAAAAAATGTATCTTGCTGCGGTGGCCAACTCCTCAGGTCCCTACAGTCGACATGTGGATATGGCAGATCTCTGCTCCCATTCCTCTTGAAAAACTGACTCATGACTTAATCGCAAATCTGACAAATTTTGGAGGATCTGGGAACCATTGCACTCCTTCCTACAGAAACTATAACTTATCATCTGTACCTGGAAGATGAGAACTGACTTTTTTCTTTACTCTGTATGTGCTACTGTGCTACTTATTTACCTGTCTCCTGTTGTCTTTTTACTTGTTCACAAATTTGAAAAACCAATAAAAAGAATATATATATTTAAAAAAAAGGAAGTGAGGCCTACATGATGGAGGGATTTAGTATTGAAAGCCAGCAAAGTGTCTTGACCACCATTGATTCATGAAGTAAAGTTTAGTTAGACCAATAACCCTTTCGTCACATAGGAATAAAAAACAATAAAGAAAGAAATGAAGAAGACCATTATTAGAAAACTTTATAGCGTAGGATTGCATTGATGGTTTGAATTCACATCTATATTGCCTCAAACGCACACACACACACACACACACACACAGGCATCTACTGTGAAGCTTCCTGCTGTTTTCAGTTATATTTAGAAGGACAGTATGTCACGAAAAGCGGAGCAGTAGGACCCAAATGCAGAGACCAAAGGCAGGGCTGTATAAAAGGGTTTTATTTCCAGAACTGACGGGAGCAGACGGAAACTAGACAGGAACTGACAAAGACTGACTCGAACTAGACAATCTGGACAAATCGAGACAAGACCTGACAAAGGATCCAACAAAGACTGAACAGAAAGACTTAGGCTACTTCACACCGCAGGCCTTAATGCTCAATTCCCATTTATTGCTCAAATCCGATTTTTTGTTTGGCTGTTCATATTACACTTTTAAATGTGGCCTCCTGGAGTGACCCGCATGCTCTGTTGATCATTAATAACGTCACGCACAGAACGGTGTTTACAGAAGTCAACATGGCAACAGCAACAGCTGGTGAAGTTACTGGTAGTCTCACTTATGGTCTAATATTAAAAACAGTGTGTGGCAAATTTGTGAGTGGGTGATGTTAAAAAGGAGGAAGAGGAGAAAGAAAATTAATACTTTAATGATGTCTTTATGCCAAGCATTAACTGTGTGTTGCTCCAGAATAACGTCAAAGTCCTGACTGTTCAGATTGCGGTTGCATTAAAAAAAAAAATCTGATATGTATCCGATTCAGTGCCACATTTGAAAGTGGCCTGAATCGGATTTGGAAATGTCAGATTCAATGCTACTTGTGCTGTTCACATTGTCAGAAACAAATCAGATATGGGTCACATTTGAGCGAATAAATCAGATTCAGGTCACTTTTAACTGCGGTGCGAAAGTAGCCTTAAATACAAACCAAACTAATCAAACAACAGAGAACAGGTGGCACAACACAAGGGCAGGCTGGGAGCTGATTGGCTAGGGAAGACACAAGGAGCACAGGCAGGGCTAATGAGGAAAATTTAATGCAGGTGTGAGGAGAAGCACACAAGGAAAAGTCAGAGCAAACTGAAAATCAAAACCCAGAAAACACACTTATAAAACCCAAATATAAATAAGCAAAACCAACTGAACACACACTGGAAACCAAGAGAACACAAAGAGTCTAAAAAAAACATGAGGCCATGACACAGTAGTTCCTATTTTTTTTGTTGTGGATTATAAACACCGTAAGGAATTTGTTCGAACTGGAACATGCGTCTGAACTCCACCTCCGTCTCCGTGCTGGCTGGTGATTTGAGAAAAAAGGTCGGAAAAGCTGCTATAATAAACATTAATCACACTTATTGGATTACACACAACCACCTGTTTTGTTCAAAGAAATTAAAGATCTCAGCGGGTTAATCTTTGACTTGTGATACTTTTTTTTTACCGTGGACAGGAAATTATTTTTATCTTTTGCTCTAGAGGTGGCATTCTTAACATGATTATATCTTGTATGGTAGGATGATTTTTCTCCTAACTAACACCATATTCCAGTGTTTCTTCTCAGTTGGTAAATGGAGGTCAAAGAGAGGTCTGCTGAACACATGGCAGAGAATAAAGGGCACTGTTATGGCTTCAAGCCATTGTGCCCACTGCTCAGCCTTGTAAATGAAATATTATGATCTGTTAATTACATGCAGTGCGTGCAGCAAGCGTCTTTTATAACACGCCAGAGGCAGAGTCTGGTGCTTGTTCAGGTTTTAGGGATTTAATAAACCTGCCTCTAGCAATAATTTTCCTTCTGCTTATCACACACTGAATGACAAGAATTATCAGCACTTACTCCATGGTCATCTGGGACACCACATCAAAAGTGGAGAAGTCGGCGTTGGCAAAGTTGTCTTTGTACTGGCCCATCTTGATGGCATCCAGCCACTCGTCCACAGTGCTGAAGCTGGAGAAGTCTGGGATACTGCGGTCCAGGAGAGGGAGATGAACACTGAGGGGGACACAAGCAGGATTCATTGAGAATAATGATAATACAAAGAGACAGTTGTAACATCATAGTCAGTTCAGACCACCTGCGTATGATTCAAACATGAATTATTACATTACATTTTCAAAAGGCTAGACAGAACTTAAGAGAATACCACTGCCCTTATCCATGAACCAATATTTTCCAAACTGATCTCTCATAAAGTGTATTTTCCAAATGAAGTGATAGGCTTCAGGGAGCCAATATATCCACTCAGTGTCTGTGGAAAATCTGGCCCCCGGTTCCGCACTCGACCACAAATGAAAGTACAGACGGGGATAATGGAAATCAGTAAACTCTGGCTCTCGAAGGAAACTAACACCCAGAGCAGAAACACTTCAAAATGTTTTGTTATGAAAATTGCACAACTCCTTCAATCCAGGATTCGCCTAAAGCATTCGTGGGAAGGATTTGATATATCAAACCAAAAGGCTTTAATTTACATAACCACTCGGCGCCAGGAGAAACAAGAGACACTGTGTTCGGCAAAAATGAACTGTGCCACGGGTGGCACTGAAGAAGGAGCATGAATTTCCTGTTAGAAAGCGGAAAGCCTTTTACGTAGAGAGAAAATCAGATGCATTATATTGCCCTAGATGTTATCCACATCAATGTGAGATGATGCTTAAACCAAAGGTCTGTCATGTGGGACGCCTACAGAGATGATACGTTGATACCGCATGGAAAAAACACACATGCAGATACCGCATAGAGAGTGAAAAACACAACACAGAGAAGAAAAAGACTGATTCACCTTCTGACAAACATTGCAAACACAAGTAAATCACATAAAACAAATCTGATCATCCTTCCTACCACTCACCCTGAAGATAATGGGGTCATGGCCTTTAGCGTGTTGGGATTGCGGATCATCTTGTCGAGGTTGTTCACGATCTGGCTGAACTTGGGCCGGTTGTTGCGTTCCTTCTGCCAACAGTCCAACATTAGCTGGTGCAGCGCACTGGGACAGTCCATGGGTGGGGGCAGTCGGTAGTCCTGCTCTATGGCATTGATGACCTGCAGGGGGAGACACAGATCTTTAAGGGTTGCAGAGGCTCTAAAAGGAGGATTTGGATTGATGGAAAAAGGAGAGTGAATGATCTGATGTATAGATGCCGTGGATGCATAGTAAATGTTAACGAATGAGTTTTTAGATGATATCCTCAACTGAAGTGACTTTCACAACCATCTCATTGATATGAAGTAAATGTGGGCATTAATGTTGTCTCCTCTGATGAACACATAACAAGGGCATCTGTGCCTCTCACCATGTGGTGAAAACAACTGTTGAAGCCATTACTGTGTTTTACTGCCTGAGAGTCAAATCTGTTAAATTATGGTTATTGCTTAAACATAAATGTATAAAGATATTTGTGTACAAATCACCACATTAGTTCCGCATATGAAGAGTTTTTAAACATCAGTTAGGTCACTGAGAACATAAACCTTATTCCACCAACTTCACATTTCCACCTGCACTCTGCCAGTGGTGACCTCACTTCTGGCCTTTACAGAGTATTTAACACTTGCTCTCCATAAAGCCACTTTAAAGATATGGCTGACTTAGGCCAGTGATGATGATGGTCGGGGGGCACACTGAGGTGGTGCACGATTAACAGACCGGAACAACCCGGAGGACACTTCTGACGAGGACGCACAATCCCCTGCTCATTATCAGGGCCATTAAAGAAGCCCCATTCAGACCCAGATTAATCTCATTCATGAGACCTCCAAACGAGGACCCCGATGGAGCAGAAACACTATCTGGAGCTGCTAATAAGATAACTGTTGAGGTCCTCAGTCCCTCTTAGCACATTAGTGTTCTCACTTTCAATTTGAAACTATTTTCATTATCTCTCTCCCCATAATTTGCTCTCTCCTCCACTACCCAGAGGGAGATAGGAAATGGAGGATCCAGTCAAGAGCAGAATTTGTCCAGTGAGCACTGCCGTGCATTTCAAATGATCTGATTATGTCTCTGTGGTGAGTGTGGGGGAATTTTCATATAAAACCCATGTGTGAAAGCCGCTGTTTAGCTAAGGGAAAGCAGATACAATGACAAAATGCATCTCTGAGGGTTTTGAGGCTGTAATGAAACTCTGGAAGTAGAAGTGGCTGGGTGTAATGATACACTTTCAAAAGCGAGATGCTTCAGGATGAAAATTACAAAAAATAAAAAGCAATTATAATAATGACAATATATCAGTTAAATACATACATCTTGATTAGTCATGTCCCAGTAAGGCCTCTCTCCGTAAGACATGACTTCCCACATGACGATCCCGTAGCTCCACACATCACTGGCAGAGGTGAACTTCCTGTACTGGATAGCTTCGGGGGCAGTCCATCGGATAGGGATCTTCCCTCCCTGCAAACACAAAGGGCACAAACCTCAGTGAGGGAAGCGAGACCGAAACCCAACCGTCACAGTGTCCTGGCTCCAGAGAGAAACAACGTTCACTGTAACAATGCAGGCGGTAATCCAAACTGGCAGGTGGATATAACAAAACCCCTGGGAGTGAAGTGTGGTATATGAAATACTGGATGAGGAGGAAGGGAAGAACAGGTGAAGGGGTGATGTTTGTCTTGATAGGGAGAAGAATGTGGGAGTGCGCTGTAGTGTGTACGTCAGACCTGGGTTAAATAAAACCTTTGAAGAACTGGATTGTCAATTTGGCAGTTCAGATAGTGTTGGGCAAATTCTAACACATAAAATAACATCACAGAAGTTAAATTGTATAAAACATTCTACCTTTTATTTTTTCATGTATGGTAAAACCTTGCCCAATTATACCCAGTATTCCTTTCTACATTATGTAAAAATCATTTATTTGTAAAGATTGACCCACGTTGACTGAGTGAGTCTCATGTATGCTGGCAGGAGGATTTGAATGTTTCTCACCAGGGCACTAGTGTAAGTGGGGTCTGATGTGTCATCCTCCAGGAAGCGCGAGAGGCCGAAGTCTGACACCTTGCACACAAGGTTGCTGTTGACCAGGATGTTGCGGGCAGCAAGGTCACGGTGCACGTAGTTCATGTCGGCGAGGTACTTCATGCCTGAAGCAATGCCTCGTAGCATACCAACAAGCTGGATCACAGTGAACTGCCCGTCATTTTGCTGTAAAGAAGACATATTGTGTTTCAGTTAAAGTGCATGGAGTGTTTCAGAAATAGGAGGTGTTCCTAGAAACTCTGGGTCGCCTGTCAATAATTTATCATCAGCACTTACTCAGCCTGTCAGGATGGATTTCAATATTCGAATTTCAACCAAAGATCCAAAAGGATAATAGACTCAAGAACCGCCCTGTCTATCAAATGTGGGTTTTTTGGTGCTTGTTGTTTTTTCAACCTTTCACTGTCTTACAATATTTTTTTGTTAGTGTGCTGCATTAGTGTTAGGATGCAAAAAAGACAGGACTGAAGGGATGAAAGCAACACAGACTGTACCAGTTTTGTGAGGAATTGTTTCATTTTTCTAAAAACAAAACATTTTTCAAACAGAATCTTAAAGATGCTACGATCACATTAAAATTCTACAAATAGCGTCTTTGAGATGAAATATCCTAAAAAGTTTTTTCGTTTGGCTCAGTAATATTTTATGATTTTCTGTCTTGCAAAGGTTGGTTGATGGAACTCATCAGCCATGCACCCCATATTAATAAAATGTGCCATTAATAATACAAAACTGATTCCCACTTGACTCCTTTTAGTAAAATCTCAATTCTCATCATTATTATCATTTCAGTTCCAATCTACTTGAAACCCAACCCATATGAATTTCATATGGAAAAGTAACTTTGAAGTATTAGTTTCTATGAAAAAGCCCTGCAGGACACTAACAGAAAGGTTTGCATTGGGCTCAAATGGTCTCTACAGGGCTGGGACAGGCTAAGCTGGGACTGGCTGGCTGTCTACAGCTGTTCCCCTCCACGGTTTGGTAAAGGGCTTTACCCCATGCATGGGGAGCGTCTGGAGCAGTGGTGCAGCTGTGCCTCCAACTGCGCACACCTGCACTCTCTCCACCACCCACCACGACGCCAAGAGAACAGAAGATTCCAGAGAATGGCGCATGGGAGCGCGGGGCTGGGTGTGGACAGACGGAAAGGCCAAAAGAGGGAGTTGGAAGGGCAGGCAAGCAGGGCCCAGAGCGCAGCCATATTAACTGTCTGCATGACTGCTCTACTAGCCTATTTCTCTTTCAAACACTTTTCTGCTCATTAGCCAAGCGGATGCTTCTCCTCATGTCAAGCTGCTCCTCCTCGTGTACCACAGCAATTAAGCAGAATGCATTATTCATGAAACCTTTCTCACAAATACACATTGCCACCTAATCTGTGTGCTGTGTTTGCATATAATTTAATTGGAAAGATTCCTCCAAAGTCTTTAGGGTCAGGTTAGCTTGAAGAAATATCCAGGAATTTATAGAAATGTTTGACTCAAGGTCCACTGTGATTTATGTAAAAAAAAAATTCTCTTTACTTTCTCTACTTGTGGTCGAATCCAGAAAATCACCCCTCTTTCTCTCTCTCCACCTTGCAGGTTTTTCTGCAGGAGCAGCAGGGCAGACAATCATTCAGCAGTCGCCTCAGTACAGGCTGCAGTGACCATTTTAAACAACCACCCAGCTCTCCCCTCAGTGAAGACACAATCCATGTTCACAGGCTTTGACACTGTCAGCAATTGTTGTCATAAACTGTCACTGTGAGGTGCCACAGAGGTTCACTGTTGTTTTGAATACAATGTGCTGTCAAATATGTTTAGCAAACATCTACATATACACAAACACCCTTCACCACAAGATCAAATTCCAAAAAACAGCTGATGCTTTGTGTCTTAGAGGTCAGAGGCAGAATGCAAATAAAGACTCTGAACCCAGTCTGAGCTCTGTGCTGACAGGAGCTTGCATGTTTTTTGTTTCTTGAGGATGTTTTTGATGTAGTCTGGCAGTAGCAAGCTTAAACTGACTAAGGGTTGTTATGGTATTAAACTGGTGGGAATTACAGTTGGTTGGTTAAAAAATAGAGAATATTAAATAATATGTCTTCAATACTTTAACATTGAACTAAATGGTTATTATTTACTGCATGCATCATTCTCTACAAATTTGTATCCAAAAACATCAACATTGCAGTGTTTGCATATTGTGTAACAAAGCACAACATCCTTTTTTTAACTTCAGGAAAGATAATGGCTAAAGGTTCATTATAATTTGGTATTCTTACTTACACTCACATACTTGCTGTGTCACTTCAAATAGTGAGTTCCCATTACATCACTTAAAGCTTTTGTAAAAATAAGCCTTTTTCTTGGCTGAGATCAAACATCCCCAATTTCAATAAATCAGAAAATTTCCTTTTCTATTCATTCCAGTAATGCAAAGAAAGCAATTAGGCAAGATGAAAGCATAGAAAAAAAGTGATATTAGCCAAAAACATGTTTTCATTTCACTAACATCCCGAGACAGTCGATGAAGGGCTGTGTGGCATTTCATCACATGGCCAACTTCATTTTTAAACATTGGACATCTCATTTAAAGTCTCGCAAAGCATTTGAATTATTTATGCGGGTCGTAAATGGGAGCCCATAGATGGTTCTCTGTAATATCCTTCTCTGGTTTGATTATGAAAATTAAAAATTCCATGAACTTGTGAACGCTGCATATTTCTTGTCAGGGAGCCGATGGGGGTGGGGGGTCGGGTTATGAGATCTCTTTATGCATCCATAGACAGCACTGCATAATCAGCAGTGGAGTAAATGTGGAGAGAATACAAAACAAACGCAAAGCAAACATCAAAGAACAATACAACTCCTGTATTCAGTAGAGTAGCAAGCAAGACCTTGTTATTCTATAGGTAATCATAAAAAAACTGACTGTGATTGCATAGAGGTGAGAACACTGTAACACTGTGAGCGCTATTATAACAAAAATGATCACTTGAACTAAGATTACTGTGTATGAGTCTAATTATTGAACAAAGACTGTGTGCATGCAGGAGAGCCCTCTTCTGTTGCTGCATGAACTTCATTTCTGATTTCATGATCATGTTCTGATATGTGTGTGTCTATGTGCATCAGAGATATGGATGTTTGTTTGTCAGAGATAGTGTCTAAATGACCAAAGTTACATCCTACTATAAAATGATTCATTGTTCTTTTTGGGGTTTTTTTTAAAGAGTGAAATTTTCAAATCAAAAGAGCCCTGCTTTCTCTTCGGAGAAAGTTTAAACTGACAGCTACTGATTTCACAGCCTTAATGACAGGCAACAGAATGTAGTTAATTAATGTTAATTCTGAGTTGGCCACACAACAGAAAAGAGGAAATCTTGTCTCTTCTCTGGTTAATAACATGCTCTCTGCATGACAGGGTCTGTACATTTATGCTTGGCCAAAGATGACTGAAAAAAGTGATTTTTGATGTTGATGAAAAGATAAAAGGTGTCTTGTACTGTGTCTTTTACTGTTCATTAAAGACCAACAGAGCCTTTTTGTACAGAAATGTGATCGCCTCGTGTCAGTTTCATACAGGCATCTAGCAGGTAATGTTAGGTCGGTGCAGTAACTACTGGCAGTTGTCAGAAACGCCTATTAAACTTTTCAACTGAGACCTCCAATTTGGGTTGTGAAGCAGCCGGTGCCCACAGCCGGTGCCCACAATCTGTGACGCTAACATCAGCAGCTACAGTGTTAGCATTGTTAGGTGTGATCAATTTGACATCAAGAAGACTTTGTATGGTAACAAGGACAAATTGTTGGTGTGGCTTAACATCATTTGCCAATTATGCAACTGAAATCAGTAAATATAACACTGCTGTTGAAAGTCATGACATTGTTGTTATTGAGTAATGTCAAATATACCACTAATGTAATTTCACACTAAATAAGAGATAAACTGTCAGTTATTTCAAACAACTGCATTAACTTAAAGTACCAGATTATATTAGTGCAGAAACAACACAAGTGTGTGATTATGCTTTGTATAATCACATTTATGCCTGTAGTTAAATTTATAGAAAATGATTTCATGTTAAATTAGATATTTCAGCCCTACACACTTTGTAACTATTCAAGATGAGACATAGAAACACCACAAATGATATAAAAGTATAGCTGCTCACTCTGAGGAAGGAGTCCAGAGATCCATTCTCCATAAACTCAGTGATGATCATGACAGGACTGCTCTTAGTGACCACGCCCTCCAGGTGAATGACGTTAGGATGGTCAAACTGGCCCATGATACTGGCCTCACTGAGGAAGTCCCGCCTTTGCTTTTCCGTGTAGCCCGACTTCAGAGTTTTTATCGCCACAAACATCTCCCTTTTACCCGGGAGCTTTAGGTTGCCACTGCATACTTCCCCGAACTCTCCTGTGAAAAAGGTTACACGGGAAACACGGTAAATTCTATTAAACTCACAAATATATGAAAGACTTAACTTTAGCAGCTTTTTTTCTGCATCTATTTATATTTAGAAATCAACAAACAGGCAAGCAATTTTACAGTGTTGAATTCCATGCACGTTTCAGTCAGATTTTTCCATTACCTGCACCAATGACCTGTTCAATCTTCACACAGGATATATCAATCTCCTTGGCAAACTCCCTGACAGCCTCGTTGGGGTCCTCATATGTGAACGGATCAATATAAATCTTCATTCCTGGAGTCACTTGGAAAAAAGGAAAGAAGGACTATAATATTTGACACTGGTAGTCATGCTTACACTCCTATGGTCAAGACAGTCAGGGATGTTAACAATCAATTCACCTTGCATTCATATATTCCTGTGCAATTATGTGATTTCTTGTATGACAGTCGGGCTGCTGATAAACCTTGAAAGATGGAGGATCCAATGTAGTTACAAATGGTGGTTATGACTAGTGCCTTGTGGCTTCTACAGTACATACAGCTATTCAGCCATGATTCCTCCAGTCCTCTTAGCAGTGATAAGGCAAGTTAATATATATATCATTTCCTGTGAGTCATAGTGCCATTAACACTCTGGAGAAAAAACCTGGGCCCTATATCAGCATTGCTCAGCTCCACTCCAAGAAATAAATTGGCTCTCCTAAGCCCTGATGCCAGGTAAATTGGCTTAAGGTGGCCTTTAAGTGTTCAGGGACTTAAGTGTCCCAAGTTTTAAATCCGATTATTCGGCTCTCACCTCCACACATCAGGCCTGAGGCTATTTGAATGGATACTGAACTCATGCCTGGGCTGCTGCAGAGCTAGAAGAGCATGCATGCCACCTAAAAAACCTGGCACACCTCGCTGAAGAAATGTGCTGCAGAGATGAACAGATGGAGAGGATCTTACCAGGCAAAACCCCCCATTACTAAAACCCTTCAATCTCTTCCCAAGCTGCAGCGCCGTTCAACAGACCACCCTGATATGGTGGCAAAGACCACCACAAACAGGGCAGAAGCCTGAACTGTGACTGGTGAGAGGACAGGATGCACACGGGACACATTGGCTCGTGTCGTTAATAGCTGTGAAATGTGCAAGTCTCTAACTGGCACACTTTCACTGAATCACACACCGGATGTCTTTGCACAGCACGATCATTTTATATTGAGAA
This sequence comes from Scomber japonicus, assembly GCF_027409825.1. Classification (NCBI taxonomy): domain Eukaryota; kingdom Metazoa; phylum Chordata; class Actinopteri; order Scombriformes; family Scombridae; genus Scomber; species Scomber japonicus. The sequence continues at coordinate 29,003,430 of NC_070580.1, read as the reverse complement.
AGCTATTATCATAAACTTAAAATGGAAATAGATTGGAGTTTTTCCCAATCAGGCAAGAGAAGAATGGATTAGCCATATTATCTAAGACAGAGGCATGGTGAAATTGCTTCTTAGCTCTTTCTCAAAGATTTATTTTTCCATTATTGTCACTTGAGCTGCATGCTACTGTACTGTGTCAAGAAAGGAAATCATTGAGAAACTCCATTCATTTACCAAGCCTTTTGAATTTTTTAACAATGGCAAATGACTCATGTGGTATTAGCATGCTAATGGCGTTAACGTGAGCGAAGACTGACCTATTTCCACAACAATGGATTTAGTTAACTATGAAATGTGATGATGCACAGAACACACACTCGAACACTGGTTTTGATGTGGTTAAATCCAGACTCCGAGTGAGCAGAGTCAAACAACAGGCAGGATTACTCATAAAGGGGGTGGGGGGAGTGAAGCGGTGCTGTGCTGGGCCGTAGCCAAGGACACCAGCATGCAAGGTGGTAGCCATGGAGACAGGTGTGTGAGGCAGCAGAGGGCTGAATGATAGCCATGGAGACGACTGTGTGAGGTGGTAGTCATGGAGACAGGTGTGCGTGGCGCTGCTGAAGGAGGAACACGGCGTTACACGTAGGCAGAGAGGAGTGGTGGTTTACTCACTGTGGCCGCTGGTGTAGTGCTGCAGTTTGTCTGTGTATTCTGAATCAGCCCTGTCGAAGCCACGCCTCCTGGGGAAAAGACAAAGAACTCTAGCTCTGGTTCAACGAGGGGGGAGCGGGGAGGGGGAGAGACACAGATCAATCACCCCCCCCAGGTCTACCTACACTGAAGATACACCACCTCAGCTCACATGGAGGGCCAGGATTTTGTAGATTAAAAATGTAGCCATCCATGTAGTCACATTACACAAAGTTGTCTTTGTTTTCCTTTCTAGTGCACTCCAGGTGGGCAGCTGCAGTGATACAAAACTGTTACATGCATTGTTTTAAAAAAGTAAGGGGACATGTAACAAATCTTTTTTTTTTATTCTGAGGGGTTAATAATGTGGACTGTGTGATGCATTATTTGGAAGCATCACAAAATAAATGGGCAAAATAAAACAGGTGAATTTTGACCTGGACAATTGAATAATTAAAATACATCTATCAGAGAGCAACATTGTCATCAAAGTAAAACAAAAATATATCAAAAATCAAGTATAGTCATACAAAACATTTTAAAAAACCAAGTCAAACTAAATTTATACTTTCAAATTTTTCAAATTTGTTTTTCATGAACAGCCAAAGTATTGCAATGAAAAATATTAAACAGGAATCAACAATTGATATGCAGTACTAGACTACTAGAACTAGAAAAATGTATCATCTTTTGCATAAAACAATAACATTTCCACACATTACAAATGGCCAAATGCACTGAAAAGTTATTTCACCCTTTTTAAGATGTGGAAAGCTTTAATTCAACAGTAGCTTCACTATGTTTTTGGTTTTGTTTTTTTATTTTGCCCGAGCTGTTCTCAGTTGAGGTTATGGCTGTTGAGCAGCTTCACAATATTAAACCTATTTAAGCATCCTCTGAAGTTCATTGATGGGTTTGATACTGTCTTAAGTTATCAAAACTCTTAGTCAGATACGCTTTCATTTTGTCTTGGCCATGTTCCAAAACTGTGATTTTCCCAAAGTACGACCTATGTCATTAGTGGTGTAACTACCATTCAAAAAAAAAACTGGGGGAAGTCCGCTTACAGAGTACATGAATTAATCTTGTATAAACTTCTCCGAAGCAAAATACCTTATAGGAGCTGAGTTATCGTTTTAATATGTGGCCCCAGTGGGAACTGAAGTCCTTGGCAGAGTTACAAACATTTGATACTCGCTGAGCAGGAGTACCAACAAAACTAGACTTTCATATATTATTTCCACTGGTGAAAGACTGGAATTTATTAAGAATTAATATCTCTGAACCCATGGTTTTATCTGTCCAACCCGCATTCATCAAATCAACAGACTTCATTCAACCTGACAGAATAAAAACACAACAAGGAGACATGTCCCCCATGCCAGCTTTATGAAAACCGGGACATGACTGACTCACCGGTTACAAACGATGATGATGACAACCACAGCAATGAGGAAGACCAGGCCGGCAGCTGCAGAGCCAATGATGAGAGGTAGCTTCTCCTGAATGCTGGTGTTGTACTCCTCTGTAGAAAGAAGAAAAGCATACATTAAAAAACAGCCATGGACACACACACACATACACACACACACAAACACACACACACACACACACACACACACACACACACACACACACACACACACACACACACACACACACACACACACAGAGTCACCAGCTGAGACACATGGGTTAGCATCTGAGCCACTGCATATGGAGGGAGCAATGGGTGACAGACAGACATACGGCTGGCTGAACCAATGAGCAGCTTGGCATCTTGAGTGGCTGCATGGACCATTTTCCAAAGCACACTGAAAGTGCTCAGAGGCCTGATATGGACAAATCATCTGGCAGAAAGTGTGTGAAGTGTGGAGAGAGAGAGCATGTTTGGGTGAGACCCAGACTGTTCAGGCAGCCAAGAGTGGGAATCCACCTACTGAATGGGCACACAGAGGCAGAGCCAGATCCTTCTCTGGAGCACTACAAATGACACACGACTTCATGACTCCAGCCAGATACATGGGTGGGTGAATTCCTCAGAGCTATATCCACTTCTGGATAGTGTACTTTATTCCATGATAGAAAACATCTTTATCCACAAGGGGGGAAATCACTGGAGAAAACAGCTGGACTGATGGGCCTCAACGATTCTGCTTGTTTATTATGTCCCTTTACATCTGTAATGTTTAGAGTGTAGTTTTTTAATCTGTAATGAACCCCAGGCGAGGATTTTGAGGTAGAATGTTTTTGATTTTTTTTTAAAGAGAAGATTTGTTTATTATATTATCTATTGAATCTTGATTAAAGGTAAACATTGGATATACAAATCTGTAACAAAAAATAACCAAATCAGTGAGGCAACAAACTGTTTTTACTTTCTTTGAAGACCTTTTTTTTACATTTTCCGATCAGTTTTCTTTTCATGTACGGTACCGGAGGCATTTCAGAACTGTACATATCACAAAAGGATATTGTTTACTTTTAACTATGGTAATCAGTGTTTTCTTGCAGCTGTAAACAACTTTATGGGTGCATGTGGGACACAGAATTGGGGCCAAAATCACAATGAACTGATTTACCTTTCTTTACGAAAATATTTTTCAAAGAAAAAGTGCAAACAATGAGTCTTATATATTCTCAGCTTACTCAGTATTTACGGTTATGAATAAGTTTAGTATCTTTAGTGCTGAGATCTGTGCCTGTAGCAGCATCAGAGATGTTTATATGAAAGTTCAGGCTAATGATGGCCCTGGGCGCAGCAGGCTGAAGGAAATGAGATGTTCAGAGGGGAAAACCCAGACCTTGGCTCTAACATTAACCTACATGACTGATGTTTACTGAATGTTCCATCTTTTCCGAGTCATGTCATCGTACGAAGATAATACCTTGACCTCATCTTTCACTGAAATCCGTATGGTGGCAATTGGTGAGAAGGTGCTTCAATGGAGCACATCTGTGTGGCACATACAGGAAATAATACGGACATGTACAAATGGGAATTATTTAATAATTATGTAGGTATTCTGAGGGATGTTTCGTAATACCGACAAATACATGATGAAATTTAAGAACATGATTACAAGCCGCAATCTAGTTTTAGAGTACTTGTATCGTTTATTCCACATTATTTCCTCTCATTCCCAAAGCTGTCTGTATCCATATTGTGGTACATATTGTGTTGGTGGGCCATGCATAAAAGGTGATACCGACTTTGCGTGCAATGGTGAAAATTGGCTTAATTCTCACCCTCAGTCATGGTCTGGAAGTACAGTTTGCCACTGTAGCGTCCAAACCCAGCCACGGTGCGGGCTCGGACCTGGAACACGTAGATGCTTCCTGGCTTGAGGCCACGGATGACCACTGTGTTGGTCTGGCTCCTGACAGTGGTAGAGTTATATTCTGATTGGTCCTGGGAGAAGAAGAAAAACAACATGTTAAATGTGTGCACATTAGTAATTATAGACCAATTGCAAAGGCTAACAATTATGAAATACCATGTGAATAAATTACATACTATGTTAAGATTTAAGGCATTGGAAGACATGTGGCACCTCAAAAGATATCAAAAAAGTTCTTGATTTTGACAATTGGATGTGACTTTTTTTTTTTACTATTTTAATGAAAACATTATTCACGGACTAAATTAAGTGTGATTAGCAGCTAATTATAGGCAAATAATGGCGTAAATGCACATACACCAGAAAACGTTGCTCTCCAACATGTAAAGTTAAAATCTTGTATTGAAGCTGAAATATCGGGAGCAGAAATGCTACTGAGAGAAACTCATCTCTACATCGATTTTACAGACATCCACCACAAAAGAACACATTTGAATATTTTGCCACAACAAAAAAACGAGCCAGGTTTGATAAAGCAGCAGGACTGAAAGAGGCAGTCATCCGGCAGCTGCAGTTAAGAAGGTAGATTTGGTGGCAGTTTCAGGTCAGGCGGCTTTTCTGAGCCATGCCTTCTGATGATCAGAGCTGTATTTCACTGCCATACTCCTCTCCAGAATGCTGACAAGTCTGAGAGCGGAGACTGAGACTCTTTTAGCTGCTCCCTTCAACCCACTGCTCAGCACACACTTCTGAGCCACAGCAGGGGCCGGGACAATTGTTTTGACAGCTCTCTCCAGCAGTGTCAGAAAAGGGAATTATACTCAAAAGTGGAACGGCTCAGCATGTAGACGAAAGCTTGATAAATGTTGTGTACATGTGCATGCATGTGTGCACATATGTACGTCTATGTGGCTCCGTGTGTCTGTGACTTGCTACATGCACTTAAGTGATCACTGCGCTTGAATCAATCATTTGTGACTGCAAGTGTTCTTGTGAGAAAGTATGCTGATCCTGAGGTGCTTGCCCCTTAAATACTATTTTTACAGCAGTCAGCGCACCATTGTTTCAACCACAAGTCTCTGCGTATCAATCCCCAGTGACTCTACTGCAGGGCTGAGCGCGGTTTCCTTTCTCAGTGACTGACCGTGATTATAATTGAAAGAGAATGAGCAGAAGTTATAAGCAATGTTCAAAAGCTCTGTCTACAAGCCTCCTAGGATGTGCTGCTATGCAAACGAATGTGTGGAGATACTCTGAATTTAAGCGTAAAACTGAATAAGAGTCCGTTTTTACCATTAGGGCATAATTTATTTAGCGGGATAGGGAGAAAAGGAAGCAGAACATATGTTTATATGGATCAGTGAGGGCTTGGAGGAAAAATGTGCTGCTACATCAATCTTACCTTTTCATAATACTGCAGCTCATAGTCTAGGATGACTCCATTGGGCTGGTCAGGCTGGGACCAGGAAAGAGTGATGCTGTCCACTGTACGACTGACTTGGTGCATTATTGATACTGTGGATGGAGCTGTGAAGAGACAAAGAGTGTTTTAAAGATGAGCCAGATCAATCACTACTTACTTCATAGTCAGGCGGAGCATTTTACAGCATCTTTAATCTGGCAGCCAAACACTGGGTTCTGCAAAGGTGAAGTACGTAATGCCATAAAGACTATGTAATATACTGCAGTCTCCTTTTAGAGAGCCTGATGACTAGACAAGCACTGCCGGCTGGCAAGTTACAACACTGGATAAACCACACAAGCAGCATAATGGGAGTTCCCACTATGAAATGTGATTTTCCTGTGATTAATTTGTGCTTGTCACAGGACTGATAACAGACCACCTTCTGCAAATAAATCTCTTTAAAAATCGCCAGACCAGCGAGCGCCGTGGGTGCAGAACACATGACATGAAGTAAGCTCATTTTGCCGGCCACATAAACTAAACAAACAAATAGCGTGAATCACAAGAGCCACAAAAATGCTACACAACATCCTTTCTCTGAAGATTTTTTGTCTTCCACGTTCTAATTTTATTTTGTTTAGTTTAGTTTATGCATATTTCCTTGTAGATGACAGCTTAGCGGTGATTTTCCATGCTATAAATTGCATGTGTTTGAAATTACTGTCAATTTTTCCCAATTCCAAATTTTTTGATTATTGCCTTACCTTCCAGGCACACATTGGTTTCCCATGAACCTCCGGAATGTATCAAAATCAGCATACAGGGATTTTGAAGCCTGCATTAAGTAGTGATAACACTTAATTATTTTTGACACTATAATTGACATGGGTTTTTGAAAACTCTTTTGGTCCATTTAAGAATGCTGTAACATTTTAAGGTTTGAGGGACAACTGGTGAACAGGAAACTTCAATACAACCAGCAGTGAAACTGACACTGCAACTTTTAGCAAACTCATTGTTTTTTGTTTTGTTTTTCCTTCTAAATTAGATTTTCTAGCGTGATGTTGTGCCGAAGCCGACTTCTAACAATTTAAACTTAGCACTGGTTCTTTCCCACAACTGCAGTACCACACACTGATAGTGCCATTCAAACCAAAGAAAACATTCGGCTGAGTAACTGTTTACCGTGAGAAATTAACTTTCTCAAGCAAGTCTCTAATCTTTGCAAGTTAAGTTTCAAAGTGTACTAAAATGAACAGAAACGAATGTCCAGATCAGTAAAATCTAAACAAAAATGGACACTTTAGAGAATGGTTTGCAGTAAGTATACATGAAGCTAAAACAAAAAAAAACACACTGGCATGGTTCTTCAACAAAAGCCAGAAAAGTTGTTGACTTTTGCTGAAGTAGTCTCAGTATTTAGTGTGCATACATATGCCTGCCTTTGTGAAGAACTTTGGTGTAAAATCTGTTTGTTTTTTAAAGTGCTATATAAATAAAATAAACTTGAAATGTATAATCATACAGTATGCAGTGTGCCCCATGCAAATATCATAATCAAAAAGTCATTTAATCCAATGTTAATCTTCTATTCAGTATTTATTTTGTTAAAAAATTTCTCATGGCATCACATAACTAAAAAATATTCTCTAAATAATGTAGTCAGTATTAGGAAAAAATAATAAGGTCACTCAAATGTTTCCCCAGTCATTTTCAGGAAAACACATTTTAAGACTTTTTAGTAAATCTCTTGCTACAGCATGGGTGGCCTACGATAGTCTTGCTTAGCCCAGTGACCTAAAACATTGTACATTCTTTTTAGTACAACCATGAGGTCAGGGGGGTGTGATCGACTCGAGTCCTCCAACAACCATTAAGATTAGTTCAGGGTGCTGTAGGTCAGTGTAAAGCTAAGAGAGGCTGAAGATAAAAAGCTCTGTGAGGGGAGCCTGGCAAGGCCTGCAGGCCTCCATGTGCCTCTGTGTGTATGTGTGAAAGGGTAGGCTGGGTGTGGGTCAGAACGGGGGGGAGCTGGGAAAGATTTATGGACAACAAGCCCCACGCTCATCCCCTTCAGGCCCGTGCAGCACACACACGTAGCCCTCAGCCAGCAGCACAGTGGCTCCCCTGAGTCCCAGTAATAAAGGCAGACGTCTCTCCATCGGCACGTGTTCTCTGTGGAAAATCCACTGACTGGAAAACTACGACAACCACGCCTCTGCAATCTAAGATTGATGTATGTGTGTGGTTTTAACATCATCTGTATGATGTATTTTTTGTTACCGGCAAATAAATTGTACAACTGAGTAACAAATTGACATGCCTTTTTGAACACTATCCTGAAACAGGGAAGAAAATAGAGTGCATACGTGACCACAGTGACTCAGAGCCAATGATAAAAAGTCTCTTTTATAACCTTACTCACTCTCATCAGCTAATCAGCCAAGCCTTGCATGCCCTCTGACCCAAACAGAAGCATCTATCTGAGGCAGCAAATTATGATGTCTCATATAAACAGTGATGGTCAATGCACTGAGTATGTCTTCATGTGCTGCTGCCAGCAGATAATAAATAGATGGGCTGTATTTCATCTCAGGGAAGCACTTACGCCATGATGGTTTGTGACTCTGCAGCGCACATACATCATGCTCCTTTCCTGGAGCCGGAGATACAGTAATGTATACAGTCAAGACACCAGTCTCAGGAATCTCTCCCATCTCACTGTACTCACCCATTTGTTTGCAGTCACAAGACGACAGCCTAATAAGGCAAACAGTTACTCTAAGAGGAACTCACGAGTATCCCATTACGGATGTACATATATTCAAGACTGCCACATGGCCTTTTCCTGCATAGCATTTCCATTAAACACACACGCAGCCATGCCTAGTAACCTGATACAGGGCCAAAGAAACAAAGGCAGCTCATGTATTCATGTACAGAGGATGGAAACATGCCAACATAAAAAGCTGTTGGAGGAGAACACTGTGGTTTTCTTCTACTAAAGGACAACTTCCAGACAGCGGGGTGGCAGTCGCCATGTCTCGGCTGAAGAAACCGATAAAGGGGGGGTGGAACTGAAAACAAACTGAGATTAAATTAAAGGAAGACGTGACTATTGATGCGATGGTAAATACTGAGCGAAAAAACAAAAAGTGTTGAAACATTTGGCATGTAGAGAAAACAGCGATCCAGCGGTGTTGTGTATTTCAAGTCAATTCTGTACACGCTTTTCAAGCTAAACTGACGTTCCACCAATTGACTGAGGAATGTAGCAGTATGCCAAGTCAACGTTTCATTGCAGTACGGCCTACAGCACTGATCCACATATGAAAGCCATTTTCGTACATCTAATTTATGTACTCCAAATCTACAAGTCTCTATTGTACTCCAAATCTTCCAAGTTTACCTAGAACGCCCCCCTCCCCCCCAAGTTAATCTATAATTTAAAGGTTTGAGTAAATACTTTCATTACTTTTTCTTTCATTACTAACTTATACTTTCCATTGTGTCAACATCTTTCACTGAGTTATGCCACTAAATACATGTTTCTGTTGTTTTAAGCCATTCTCTTTGTTGTTACAATAATTATTTTAAAATCATGTGGATTACACTCCATTAAGGACAATTATACATTGTAAACAAAGATGTAAGAAAGTTTCCCAGTCATTCATACTCATATACTGAGCCAGCTCATCGAAAACTGTCAAGTCAGATCAGTTTTTTCATAGTGGGTGAGCTCCACTTTCACTAGATACTTTATTTATAGGTTTTCTCAGTGAATGCTCTATTCATGTTCTTAAAACTAATGAAGCGACTATAATGACAAAGACAGGGATTGTAAGTTTATATAATTAAATTAGATGGCTGATTTGGAAAGATAAATGGCCTTGATGAATATGTGTCTAACAGAAGTATTTTGTTAGTTTCCCATTTCCCACAGAGGGGTAACACCGAGACAGAGGAGTCTTGGCCATGTGGTGCGCTTGTGATAAAATATCTTATTCGCATAATGTGAAATACATTAATGACCACTGATGTTAAATACAAGGTGTTAAATTTCCCTGATGCAATACACAGTGTTGGAGTATATTTTACACCACTTCCATTATGGACAGACGGTGTTTAAATGTTTTCATCTCAAAAATATCCAAGCCTGCAAATAGATCAGACATAATCAGAGTGGCAATCAAATTAAATAGTGAATATGCTGGGGCCTGGGGGGTCTACTTGAAACTTTCAAGGTTGTATATCACATTGCCTAATTGTGAAAGGATGGGAAGCCCCAGCTGAATTGGGTTTCAGACCCCACATTATTACTCAGCCTGATATGAAAGACAGGGCTTTGGAGTCTATTCTAGCATGACGCTCTGGCCTTGGCCCAGAAATAGAGAATACAAAGGCTCTGTTTTGCTCAACATCTTTAATAGATGTTTTACTGTTATGTTTGAACACCTAGTAACTACCCTAATCAATTAAAGATGGAGTGTACAAGGATCCTTGACTCATTTAAACCAACGTCGATTTAATGGGGCATCCATCTGTGAACACATGCGCAGAAGTGAGGCTTCCATCAGCCACACTGACATTAATTTATGTCTGTTATCTTTTATTCTGCTGGGCTTTTCCCATCTACAACCATGTTCCTTGCAAAGGAATGCTGGGTAACAGGCATCTTCATTAAGCAAGGCTGGTGAAGTGAGACCACTGTGGATGGTTGGCAGCATGGGGCTCAGTCATGGGTCCCCATGCCTAAAACACCCTCATCGGACGAACCTCCAGGAGTGGAGATCGTTCAGATGCCCCAGGATTTAAAGACACCCACAGTTAGTGCTACATAGAGCCGTGTTTGGAGGGATGGGGGGTGGAAGAATCACAGCAATCAAAGTAATGGCTTTTATTTCCTGCAGAGGACTTATTTTCTGGATAGCAAGAGACAACGCCTCATGTTTGATACCTTTTTCTTTGGATCTGTATCATTCCAACAAACAAAAAAGTACAGAAAAAATAAAAAATCTTCAACATTTGCTGGCATGTAACTCATATGTTTCCAAGAAAGTATCGTTCTTACATCCAAATGTGTCTGCACCCATGTGGCTCTGATTTGATTAGACGTTCTGGTGCAGGGAGCAATGCTATGATTTGGGCAGGATGGGGGAGGTAGCAAGAACAGGTCAGGGCTCGTAAATCCCTTTTCCTTTTCATTGTAAAAATCGGTTTCCCCACATCGCAATCTCTCCCAAAGGGCCCAAACCAGCTGGTCCTCTACCAGACAGCCTCCCAAACAGGCTGCCACTGCTCCACTCTCTTCGACTGCCGTCCATTTATGAGCATCGCATCGAGCCGTCTTAAAGGGAGAGGCCCATATTTGCATGTACTTTTAGCATGCTGGCAGCCTGCCCTGTTTCCCCAGCTGCAAAGGATTGTGGGTTTTACATCTATAAAGATTTTCCAGTGCAGTAAAGCTACAAAAGTGAGATTTCAGTTCATCAAGCTTTAAACCATCTGTACTGGAAAAGATTGGGGACTATAATACACTCATATACACACCATAAGCTAATTCTAAAATAGGCACTTCAGGGGCTTGAAGAGTTTTCAGATGCTTGCAGAGGTTAGGGTTTAAATCTAAGCCAAGTGGGCAAATCTGCAGACAGAGATACAATCCAGATAAGTATGTGCTGAGACAATGCTGGAGAGGAAATGAGAGACAAATCTTTCGCTACCACTGAGCTAACTATCATACAATCAAAAAGTCAATTCATCCTTTACAGATTCTCTGCTGGTGGGTTGTGCTGGAAACTATCAGTGCAATTTGACCATCTGAGATACTTTGAGCTTTAAAACATCACTGTTTGTGGTAAAAATGTACTGTTGTTAGAAATTTTAACAGCATAAGGGCTTCCAATGAAATCAAAATGGTTCCTCAGTAGTTAAAGTGAATCCTGGAATTTGGTGGAGGGTCTTGAAGCAGCCAAAACATCCACCAACAACATCCACAGTATTGAATGTCTGTCTCTGTGTTGATAAATGTTGTCGGTTTTAGGACTTTATCGTTCTGTTGCTGACAAAGAGTAATATGTTGTATTTTAATAATATACCAGAATGATGTCAACGCCAATAAAACCAAATCAAACCAAAAAATTGTCATGTGATTGTCAAACATTCTGGTTCGGGGGGGTTTAGGTCTTGTAAAAATTCCTTTAACACAGAAAACATTTTTACACATTCTCAAAGATATTTGTATCCTTTTTCTGCACAGTTCCCCCAATGGACTCCTAACCTGGACTAAACAGCCGTATCTGGTTCTATATAAAACATTTAAGATATACTGTAACAACACAATTTAATTCAAAAACTCTGTGTTTCACAGTATTTACAGATCTACCGTGGACCTTAAGTCACTTGGGGCTGATTTGGGCTGAACAGACACAATATTTGAGCTGTCCGCCACAGGGATGTGGAATGAGGGTTTTGACTCACACAGCTCCGGAGGAAACTGGACTCTGTTTAATCAGCAAGCTGCTTTTCTACATTTAAACAACTCCCAAACTGGCATCTGTGAGGAGAAAAACTCCACAAACCACAGAATGCATGTCAATATTCTACAATGGTGGAAAGGCTGGTGTGGGCTGCAGCCTTCCTTTTTCTCTGATTTGGTCAGTGGCATTGCGAAAATATTTTGTTTTATCAAGTTAATAGCTACATCGGTAGTACAAAAACAAAAGAATGCTGACATGAGTAGAACAGAGTTGAATAACAGTTTCGGGAAGGTGTTTTTGTGAATTGATGTGCTTCAGTCCATGTTAACATCACAACAGCCACAGTGACAAAATGGAAAAAATGCATAAAAGTACAGTAAATCTAAACTCTGTATGAACAAGGAGTTTGGCTTTCTCAAAGAGGAAACCTCTTGACAAATTTGGAACTACGAGCCCTGTATCTGAGTACTATTTTAAGCAGTGCCAGTGTTTCATGCTTATTCACATTCAACAAAAAATCATACACAGGAAGATGCTTGTCATGCCAGTTCTTATGCATGGAGCTGCTTCAAAGTAACATCTTTACAACACACAAGATGTGGAAATTACATCTAGCACATCTGCTCTAGTTCTATTTCACTGCGAAGCTTTGACTTTTGGCTTAACGTAGAAATCATGCTTATCTACACAGTATGAGGTTTCTGCAACGAGTGGAACACAAAAGCAAGGATTATAAAAGATCATCTCCGCTTATAAAGTTCCTGACCCCAATTTACACATAAAACCTTCAAGAGCATGATGGTGGATGCAGATCGCACGATCTCTGTGAGTGAATCCAGGCAACATTAAAAAAATGAGAGGTATTAGTGACATCTGAGTAGGAGCAGGGGGAAACAGCTTGTCGTGTTCAGACCAGACAGCGGCAAGACAGTCATTCAGACAATGACAACTCTGTTGCTGCCTTAAAAGGAATACTTATATGTCACCACAGGAATTTGAACTTCAGAGTGCGTTTGGCAAAGAGAACGGAAGAGAAAGAAGAAGAGGGATGAGGAAGTCTAAAGAGACATGGAAAGGGGAGTGCCACTGTGTTCATCATAGAGTAGATCCATTTTCTTAATTAGTGAAGTTAACTCCTAGAGTTTATATATAGATTAATAGAAAAACACTGTGCTTATTGGGTCATGACCCCTTTTTGCTGCTTCACCCTTATTTATTTATTTTTTAATTATCACCATCATCCTTCTCTGGGATGTAAAAAGTAAATAAATGTCTACATTAAAGTCTGGTCAATTATTCAGGCATTTCTAATGCACTCAACAAGAATTAATTGTATGTTCACATTATGCTCCCTTTTACAGCCCACTGGGCCAAAAGATTGTGGCCTTTTAACCTAGATTTATGCAGGCGATGTGCATACTCTATTCCTCTCTTCCCTCCACAGCCTTAAACCTACAGATCACATCCTGGAGGAGAAGATCCATATAATGTACCCAGAAAAAACACATAGTTACTCATTGATTTATGAACAAGATCAATTAGTTAACTAATTTTGACAATCCATGTCCTAATAGTCTTCTGGGAAGACATAATTGAATTCATATTGCATGCATAGGATATTTAAAGGCATCTGATGAACCTCACCATCAACCCTGAAGGCTGCTTACCACACATTTTTATCACTAAGCTGATCTCGCTCTCTCTCTCTGCCGCAGTGCTTGCCTGGATCTATCTTTGTAAACAGGTTGCTCGGTATCAACAGTGGCATGAATGTGGTGTATGTGTGGCTGGCTGGCTGACTACCAGAGTAGCACTCTCTCAAGGCTCTGTCAGTGCTGAGTTCCAGGTGCACGCTGAGGCCTCCTGTCTGTCTGCCTGGCTGACCTACCCTGGCACCCACCATATGTGCCCTTCTTAACACCTTCTGTCACTGTCACACTGCACGCCATGTATACTGGTGGTCCCTGTCTGACTCTATGTCTCTCAGCCTCTTTTTCTTTCGTTCTCACTTATTAAAAGCTGAGTTTTGCTGATATTATGGCTGCCAGCAATTGTTTTATTTTATTACTGTAGGTACAATTTATACTTCCTACATAACATGTCAATGACTTCATGTAAAGAGTGAACAACCATTCATTTAAGCTGGATTTTTGATAGTATTACTACTAAAATAGTCAATTTTTTAGGAAACTTTGATAAAAAAAACACATCTACCAGTTCATAATAACATGCACTGTTCTGTAAAGTTTAATTTTATGCACTAACTACCTCCTTGCAAGCTATGTGATCTCAAAATGAAATGAAAGTAAAGAAGATGAGTGTACATAATCAACCAAAAATGCCATGTCACATGAATTGGACCACATGGATTCTGTATTTATTTTAACTGGGGACACTGCCCTTTTGCCAGATTTGGCTGACTGGTGTATTGACATATCCTGGCAGTCCCACCTGGCTCTGCACCAGTGCTTTTCACACCATGGCCCAGTGGAGCAGCAAAGTCCCCAGTAGCCTGGTTACTAGAGCTGAGCAATTTAGACAATATTAAGTCATAAATCTTCCCCAGACCATATGAAAATTATGCACCCCTCCCCCCTCTCTGAGTAATGTGGTTCACTTCCACAATCAGCCAGCTCACCTGATAAGAAACCAATTGAGTCCCTCTGCTTCTCCACAACATTAGCAGCAGATGCCACAGCTCACCTTGAGTTAATGAAATGCCTAAACAAATATGTCCTCTGGAATTTAATATACAAAGCAACCTTCGACTGCAGTGTGGCATACACACAGGGTATGAAGATCTAATTTATCTGTTGTACAATGCTGAAATTTCGAATAGAATATCATGATACAGTAGTTTGCATTCAGATTGCCGGTAATCTATCTTCTATGCACTACAAACCGATGATGCAGCAGCTCTACAGTGTAAAGCTAGCAAATAACTCACATTCATATCCTTAGTAAGCTGTTATTTGTTTGTGCCTTCATAATTTAAAATCAGCAGTCTAGTCTGTACACAGTGTCATTAAGTGTACATTAATTATCCTATAAGCCATAAATGAAGCATCACACACAAATTAATTACATATAGCAATGACTACAATTTCCACCTGAGCTATCTTTAATGAGAAGCAGGCATTCGAACATTATTGGAAGCTTAACCACAGCCTTGAAAGAGCTGACCTGAAATCAAACACCCGCTGGCATATGTGTGCAATATGTGGATACATTAAACTATATACTGTGTGTTTGTGTGTGTCTCTGACTGAGTGGCAGGATGTAGTACTGTGAAGTGTATTAGGGACAAAGTCACATACTGCCTCTCAGCTGTCAGAGATGTGATTAAACTTGATGGTGGGAATGTGGTTTCAGTAACAATTTTCACTTCATACAGTGATGAATTTAGGCCAACTAAGGTAAAGGGATGAAGAGAACCAAGGGAAGGGGGGGGGGATATAAGGAGAGAGTGGAAATTGGTCTGAAACGGTAAATGTGTGCTCTGAGATGATGTACGTCAGTTTCTCCTTGAAGTACCTCTCAGAAAGAGAGGCACTCTAGCTGTTTCACTTAACAGGCTTTACCATTATTGTTATACCTACTCTTCCACTACAATAGAGCAGAAACTGCAGCTTTTCACCTTCTCAGCCTCATCCGACTAGAACCTACCATTTCAACTCACATAAATACAGTCATAATCTCACTGGTTGAGCAGATTATCTATCTACCAGAATTACTAATAAAAACAACAACAAAAACAAAGACCCATTATATAAATCATGAGAGAAAGGGTCACCTACTTAACACACCATAATTATAAAAATGCATAGATTAAATTAAAAGTTTAGATTATCTGTTTTGTATAACTTTATAATTTATTAACTGACACACAAAAAACCCTGCTAATATTAGGATGAGAATGTAGACCTGTAGTCTAGAAAAAGTAAGGGACTTTAAAACAAGTAAAATCTTTAAAAGTAGATCATTTAATTCATTTCCAGTGAAAGCTGAGCAACTTTTCAAGCTGTGTCCACTAGTCACATGGTTGAAGGGATCAATCCCGAGTTCTCTCCTCCTCTTTTTGTTTGGTAATCAGCCATCTTCATATTATTAAGTGCCAAGTTGGACATGTCAGAGCTTTCAGAAAAAATGTTCCTCTTCGTAATTGCAATTCGGATGTTGATGTTAACAATATTTACAAGTCGGGAACTCATGACACAAAAACAGCATTTGGCCACACACTTTGGATTAAAGTGCTGTAAATCCATCTATCCAGTTATACAAAGTAGGCTCACTCATGAAGGATCACTGTAATGCCAGAACATTTTGTATTTCAAAACTCAACAACTTCATTTAGATAGATGTTTATAATGTGTCAACTCAATAATACATTTATTTTTGACTCCTCAGCCCATTGTGTCACCATACATCTACTATATGTGAGACTGGTCTTATCCCTCTTATCCCTGTTAGAACTAGTTAAAACGCTGTAACACCTGGACACCCACCCACACACGCCCTATGGCGCTTACCCTCAGGCCCTGACAGAGAGCATCAGATTTGCAACTCTCTGTGTCACTCCCTCCAGAAACTTAGCGTCATACAAAGAGTAACATTTTTATAGACAGAGCAAAGTCAAAGTAAGTATGGCTTATTTGTGACTCATCATTATAAAAAAAGACTTGGAGGTGCATTTCAAGGCCTTTGAGAATTGTGCACAATACGACTTTTAGAGAATTAGTCATATGCTTATAAAATGGGACCCAAACGCCATTCAGCACGGCATCTCTTTTTGTGTGGCATTACAGTGTGTAATCAAGCGCTGCACTTTCCAAGGCAATCACGTCCTTTATCACCGAGGACTGTCGCCAGCCACCTACAGAGTGGGAGGATAAGCCCTGTGGGTAATAGAGTGTGGTGGGTGCTTGATTGGGTATGGAGAGCAAAAAAGTTTTGTTCACATCTCACACCGCTCTCCCCCTCTCCTTGCCCTCACCCTTCACACCAACAAGTCATCCACACGAGAAATGAGACACACTTTCACACCACTCACTTTCAATTTACTTATTTGTTGCTTTCATGTAACACTCGAGCTTGCTGGTCTACTGCAAGTTTACCAAAGGACTGATTAGCACACATCTATGTGCACAAAATATCATAGTTACTCATAGTTTTTTTGTTTTTTCTCTATCTTAAGTTCTCATTCTCAGTATAACAGGGAGGCACAGAACTGCCTGAGGTAATTAGGGGTGACATGATGTTTATGTAACCTCCAAGCCTCACAAACCAGATGCAATTATGGGCTCCTGGTCCCTGTGACCCCAACCCCGTAGCATAGCACCACAAATCTGCAATCCTGTGTCCCAGGAGTGAGCCTGGTTTTGCAGGGTGATGGGGGAAGGTGCTAGGGTGGAGTGGTGGCAAGCAAGAGTTTAGTTCTTTTCACAGCTCCCTGTGATGGGAGCTCTTGCTGCCTAATCCAAAGTGACGGGCACTTCAGTGGAGAGGGCGCAGAGCCCCCCAATTTCCGCCAGGACCCCTCGGCAGGGGAAGCAGAGAAGCCAAGGGTTGGGGTGGCAGACTTATTGTGGTCCAGTGAGAAAGAGTGGGGCAGGGGCCTCATTACAACGCTTAACTGCACTCACAGGCCCTCATTAACCCACCACACCAGTGACTCAAATCAAAACAGACAATAAAAAGAGGTCGCCGTTTGAATGAAAGCCCCCATTTTAGTGTGACTTAGAGTTTCAGCATTGTAACTGAGTACTTTATAGAGCTTTTATGCTAACAGATTTCCGTAAACACTGAAGCTTGTTACAATGGGTCAATTTAAGAGAAGAAATCTCTTAAATGTTCCTCCAACTTGTATATCCTTCCTATTTAACTGCTTTCATGTGGGCATCTAGACAGTTAGGAATTCTGGAGGAAAGTAATGAGAGAGTGAGAGTGTGCAGTTAAACAAAACCTGATATGTCCACTGTAGCAAAAGCACAGTAATGCAGCGCTTTAGGTAGCTCAGTCATAGAAGACTGGCTTCAGTGGAGGGGGATGGATGATGAGAGATGACAGGCACTTACGTATGTTGCCAATGGGATGCAAAGCCAGTGCAAAGATAAAGCCCAGCCTGAATCCCCCCGCTCATCAGTGCTTGGGGGAGCAAAGCTTGGCACGCCAAATGATGCGTTTCATAGAGACAATTAAAGAGCAAATCAATGCTGCTGCCTCAGTGAAATAATTAGCGATGCGGTGACTTCGACCACAATCACGTAGTGAAACACACGCAAAGCTCCCACGGCAGCAGAGGAGACATTGAAGGAGATTTTGAGGTATATTTCCAGAAGATCCGAAAGATTATAAAGTTACCAAAGCCACAGAGGGAACCTGTTTTTTATTAAGCCTCAGAACATACTGAAATACCGGCCTCTTGCTGATCACTGAAGTAGGATTTTAGTTTACTGGTCACCTATAAATATACATAAACAGTCAATATACTGTGTTTACTATCTACTACATTTTCTGTTTCTAATGTAACACTACAACCAAGTGGGTTGAGATGAGTGCAGAGCTCTGCACACTGAACAGTAGATGAAGAGGACTGAGTGTGGAGTTGCTCTTAACTCTGCAGTCTAAAAAACACAGTGATGAGGTCACACAGTAAAGACCAGCAGGCCATCACATCCTGTCTGTCACATCATCAGCAGCACTCTCCTTCCCATTTTAGCGCCCTTAATCTGCATACATCACCATACAGGAGAGGAAAGAAAGTGACTTAGTGGAGGTCTGTGCTCTGTGCATTATGTGCTTGTAGAGGAATGAGTGTGATGAAGAGGAGGTACTGTGCAGGGTATAAGTGACAAAGGAGCAGCACAGAAATAGACATGAAAGATAGAAAAAAACAGAAGACAGGAGAGGAGAGGAGAGGAGAGGAGAGGAGAGGAGAGGAGAGGAGAGGAGAGGAGAGGAGAGGAGAGGAGAGGAGAGGAGAGGAGAGGAGAGGAGAGGAGGAGAGAGGAGGAGAGAAAACCACAGTGGGAATATAAAGTGTAGAAAAAGACAGATGGGCCCACTTACCAGCCTGGTTAGTGGTAATGTTGACTGAGGCGTACTGAGGGGAGTACGGGCTCTGATCTGACACCCCGTTGACAGCCTGCACCTCAAACGTGTACTGTGTGTGGGCCAACAGGTCACTAATGTAGACCCGGGATTCTGTCAGACCCAGCTGACGGGGCAAAAACTGAACGTTGTCCCCACAGCGGGTGCAGCCTCCCCGACCTCCGCCGCAGCTCTTGCATATGATGTTGAAGACCACGTCCTCCCTGCCCCCCGAATCCCGAGGAGGCATCCACTCCAGCATCACAGAGGTTTCATTCACACTGGAGATCACAGTTTGCGGAGCTGAAGGGACAGCTGAAAAAAAAAAGAAGAGAGAGCCTGTAGTTGAGGGATGAAATAAATACATAAAGATATTTTGGGAAGCTCTTTGATCGAATAGGAGTGTGTCAAGAAAATGTGGATGTATACAACCACAACTTCAAGGTGCTAAGCACATCTATCACGCTATGTAAATGCTCTTATGTTGTAATGGAAGCTGTATTGTGTCCCTTATGGTGTGGAGGGCATGACTACCAACTCTATTTAAATAACCCAACACAGGAGGAGAGAAAATCAACAAGTTAAGTAAGACACTATATCCTCTTTGAGGCCCGAGCTGACAACGTTCCAAGCTGGCACTGCCTCTTCCCAGGGGATGCCCATTTACACTATCTCATTTTCCATGCTGGTGTCCACTTTCTCAAGTATTTTCTTAACATCTATTCTAGACAATCTTCTCATGGAGTCTCGTATAGAGTTACTGCAGCGGAGAGAAACCGACTGTTTCTCCTATTGAGACATTCTGAGAAGCTGGGCATTACAGGGTGGAAACTTTCCACATGGTGCTACATGTTGAGTGACAGGCCAAACAAATAAACAATGAGAACTGTTTATCTTTTACAGACATGTGCACCTAATTATGGACGACATACCCTCCAGGACTAATGGGATAAACAATCGCGCTCCTCCCACAACATCCGAAATCTGAATCGATCACTTCGTATATTTAATTGGCAGCAATTAACAGATCTCCGGCTTTGGAAAGAAGCCCATTGGAGTGCCCTTCTTGGTGTCTCTCATAGAAGGAAACATAACTCCTCCTTGGCATCTCCTTCCTGGGGAGGAGGACTAATATCCCCCCCATTAGCTGGTGGGCTGCTCTGATGGGCCCATTCCCCTGCTTTAATCAGGCCGGGCCCTGCTGCGCTTAATACGGGTGACGTGACACTGCTGCTTTCTCATTCACAACAGCTGCTCGACTCCCAGAGCCAGGCTTATGCAAATCTCCTTTGTTGGAGACCATCAAATCTTTTCCCTCCTCTCTCCCTTTCAACAGGCAGAGAGGGAGTGAGGAAAAAACACTACCAAAATGTTGAAAGGGGCTTTTTTCTCACTCACCCCCGTTTTGTTTTAGTTAGACCACACTCTATGCACCGATTCTCTGTCTTTCTCACATACACGCTAGCCCTCCACCCTCCCTCTCAAATTCTCCCTCCTTGTTCATTTCTTTCTACATGTCTTTCCCTCACACTTTACCCCTCCCTTGCTCACTTTGGTCTATCCTTCCATCCCTCTCTCACTCTCTCTCTCAACCTTGGTGTCAGCCTCAAATTCAAATTCAAATTCAAACAGCTTCATTGGCATGACAAGAGAAAGTCTCGCCTGGGCTCATTCTCTGTGCTTGCCCCTTCACAAAGCTACGCGCCCTGGCCCAGTAACCTCTGGTCTGGCTTGGAGTACGAGTTCTGTGATGTTGAGGAGGGGCAGCCGAGTCTTGTGTGTTGGGTCAGATCTGTGGACAGCCACACTATGGGCATGTCAGCGTCATGTTCGTGTGAGGGACAGCTCTGACAGGGTTTCTCTGTTTGGAGTTACACAGACTACCACTGTCCTTTGATCCCGGGGCTCTTCTGCTTGCGGGTGTGAAATGTGTATGTGTCAAAGAGTTCATATTTGACACCAAAGACTTAGCGAGTACATATTCATGTGTATGTAAGTATGTGTGTTTGTGTGCAAGTTTACACATAACAACGTTAGCGGCATACGTACTTGTGCACGGCATTTGGAAGGGATCTGAGTCGGTGCGATAGTATCCGTTGCGGCAAACGCAGTTAATGGCGCCTTCGCTGGTGGTGCGGCTGTTGATGGGACACTGCAAACAAGCTTCATCTCCTTGAGTCGGCTTGAAGAAGCTTGAAGGGCAAGCTGAAAGACAGAGGAGGATAAGTATGAGAATCACAATGAAAAGAAGTGATAGAACTTTTTTTAGCACAAATTTCTTTCCATCAAAAAACATATTGAGCCTCAGATACATTGTGAATGGACTTCAGGCTAAAACTAACTAACTAACTCCCTTTAGCATATTGTCCATAAATTATCAGATATAGTGAAAGAATCACAATTTTCCAGACCCAAGGTAAGTAAAAGTTCAACATTGTGATACGTGAGACATTTTCTGTTTAATTTTCCTGTCAATCTGAATGATAAATGACTTATTAATGACAAATTATTTCAGCAATAAAAAGGACAGCTTTAACCATACAATACACAGCAATCAGTCAAATACAGCAGACATATACATTTGAATCCCTCTGAAAAAGAGAAAACATGGAACGTTTGAGATCTCACTTCAGTATATCACATGATTTCCTCTGAGCTACACTACACGGCCGTTTGGTTGCTTTTTCCTATACAGTAGAATCCATCAAGTGACCTGAATTCAGAAAAAAGCAATAAATACACAACCCAACATATAAAAATACAACAGTAATGCCTTGCATGTGAGGCAACCCCCAACAGATATGTCAACAGGGCAACATGTTGTAAGTTTGCTTTGAATAATTCACCATGCTCTAGTTGCCTAAGAAATCTCTGAAGTGCCTTGCTAAGAGCCCTTTTAAAGGCCTCTCTATGGAAACCTGGGAGCAAAGCTACATTCACGATAGAGACAATGATGAACACACACACTATAGTTGACATTAAAATCTGTATTTGTGCATCTGCCTGTGAGTGGGTGAATCACATGCTTTATATGGGGTGAAACTGTTTGTGCTTTGCCATAAGCATCAGCCATGGTGATTAACAAACAACCTTCACTATCTGTGAAATCCCCTTATCCTCTCCTGAGTTAAATTCCGCCTAAACCTTTAAAAAAAATAACATGTTTTCCAGCATTTGCACCTGCACCATGTCAAAAGCCTTTTTTTTTGCTATTTTGGGCCAAACAAACGGCGGTTTTGCTTCAGGTAATCCAGCTCCCACCTGCCCCAACGATAAAACAGAAAATACAGAGGTGTTGAAACAGAGGTGTTGGAAGTACAGTAATGTGAAAAATTCAGACGTGGGACATGCCGCATATCTTTTATTAAAACCCCTCAGGTCTGTCAGTGTTGTTGTTTTTCCCTATTATATATTTAGATTTATTTATTATTTATTGACTGAAATAAAAGCTGATTTTCCTTGAATTCATTGCTCTTTTCCTGACATCATGTTTGAGTTAATTGTGGCAGGTTCATAGGACTATTTTTTAAAATTCCACTACCAAAGCTGGTGTTGACACGTGCACTTATTTCTTGTGCTTGTAATATTTAAAACAATTTGTCTCACTTATTATGGGAACTATTTTTTTTCCTCTATTTTCTATATATGTTGTGGAAAACATTCTATCACATGACTTTCTCCATCGTAAAGTAATAAAAACACAGACATCTTTTCATTTTGAGGCTGTGTTGGCAATTATAGCTCAGCTGTAGCATCTGGAATATGGAAAAATCTACAGCTGCAACTCCCATTTAAGAGGAGGTCAAATCACAAGGCAGAATTAGTTCGGATACAATCCCACTGTTTATATAAGACACACACATCAATGTACTCACAGACCCTACAGGCCAGGGATTAATGCTCATTCCCCCCCGCCTCTATACCTCAAAGTACATTACCAAGAGCCATCACCCTCTAAATCTGGTCACTGTATATTGATTCTAAAATTGTGACAGATGCACTTAATAAAACAGAAAGCAATGGACAGATATATGTGCTGCTGTTAACCATGTTAAATGTCCTTTAAAAATGTATGTGGAAAAGATCCGTGCAACAGCAAATTAATACCATTCTACAAATAAATAAAATAGGGAAAATTATTTCTTGTTGATTTGACTGATATCTGTAATCTGTAGTTTCATCAATTCTATTAGTCAAAGCTGCACGCTACAGTAGGTTTTTTTTTATTATTTTGTTTATCACAAATGTCAGCATCAGTAAGAGTTATTTCAAAATGAAACTGAAGTAACCCTAAAGATCTCATCACGACGTATTAGCTTTGACATGTTTTTCTTCTTCCATGATTGATGGGGGAAAAGGTTTTGGGTACAGAGTGAAACGTGAGGCCTGGACATTCACACTGCCAGTCAACAGAGTCTCTGAATGAGGCCCAGGCAACAGCTATGTGGGGAACTGGGATCGAACTTCGGCGGCACAGTAAGGTCTATGGGAGCGCGGCACTCCGAGGAGTAACACCAAAGGAGACAGAATAAAGAAGAAGTGACGGGGGGAAGGAGAGAGGAGAAGCGTAGGGATGGAAACAAAGAGACGAGAGGGGAGAGGTGGGGACGGGTTTGTGTTTGGGACTTTTTGAGCCAAGGAATTCAGCGTGTTACTGTGCCCACAGTGAATGTATGTGCTGCAACAGTATGCAGACTGTGCATAACAATCAGAACAATGACTTTAAGATTGCATGGGGAGTAAAATGAAAGAAAATAATTGATTAGTGCTCATAAAGCTCCGGACATCCTCCAGCACCAAACATCCACAAAGAAAGGGCCTCTCCATTTGGTGTGCTAAACTATGTTGCATAACAAAGAAAAAGTTTTATATGGCCTCTTGAATTGATTTAGGCCTTATATTGCCATACAAGTATAATTTCAGACATTAATACATTATAAAAAAATACCATTATGTGTTCAATATCATAAATGGTCCCACAAATAGCTTTCAAATGCTGTATTATTACTTTTGTATGTTTATTGTTTTTGTATCGGATGTCTTTATTTTACTTGGAGGCAGGCTATTTGCACTTTTACTATATATATCAAATTACATGTACATTTAAAAATATGAAAAGTGAAACTAAATATGTTTAAAAAATCCTGTGTCCAGTGTCTTTGAACAAACAGAAACGGACACTGACTTTCTCTGTTAGCCAAAACAGACATATATATATATATATATATATATATATATATATAATATATCAAGCAACTGCTCATGAAATGTTGTCTGCTTAACATCTTGTCTCAAATATTGTGCTTGGTTCTTTGTGTTGTCTCACACAGAGCACCAGATAGGTGATACACAGAGCCAAGCAAAATGAAATATCTCATAAAAGTAAACAGAATTGACATCCGAGTATTTAACTGTGAATTTTCTGTCATATGTGAGCAATGCTTCATTCTCATCTGGCACCTGAGAATCCATGACAAAAAAAAAAAAAGTATTTGTGAAACAAACCATCAGATCCAGTTCAAGAGGACACCATATTATATGTCTTGGCATGCCTCTCTGCCCTGCCACGGTCATTATTTTGGGGAAATATTTGGGGAATTTCCACTTTATGCCCAGATGACAGATTTTAAGAGTTGCGAAGTTGTCTGGTGTCAGATGTAGAGAAGCGGAGACGAGGAGAGCAGTGATTAAAAAACAGATCAGAGCTTTAATTCCCTACCTCCCTGCCTGCCCAGATTGCTGCTGTTGAGCTGTTTGATCACCATCCTGGCAGTCTTGCTCAACATGCGAGAGCTAAAGGCTGTTTTTTTGGATGTTTTCTCTAACTTCAGATATCCTTCTGGCAAGAGGAGTTAATTACAGCGCGAATATTCATTGACAACAGCTCCTCTGTTGTTCCTGCTTCTTATGCTCAAAAAACAAAAAAAAAGAGCCCCAACACTATTAATATCGTTAATGCCATCAAGCAAACTTGCCAAGTTTTTCTGTCAGGTCCCTTGGGGAAGACGAACGTCGAATCCAGAACTGGGACAAACAATGAAAATGTGGCAATAAGTCAAGAACAAAAGCCACACAGAAAAGCTTAAAGGGAATTTATAAACACTTCAGACTCAATTTAGCAGTAGCCATGTCAAAAGGTCCAGATCACCTTAAATTGGTTCCAGGCACCATGCAGAAATCTACATTCACTCCTTAATCTTATATTTGAAAAAACAAAAAACTTCTTCCATGGTGGTGAAATATAGATATATCTTTTCTCCAATGTTGTTTGATAATTTTAAGTATTATGTTACTTTCATCTAGTATTGAGTCTTAAAACTAAGTCTACATACTGAATAATCCCCCCCCCACGCCCCTCACACCCCCCCCCCCAACCCCCTCCCACACACACACACGCAAATTCCAAACCTCCAGCTGCTTGTGTCTGTCCATGTTTATGACTTTTAATAACATATAGTGACATAAAAGCTTTAATTGGAGGGTTTTTTGCTAGACTCGCTGTATAAAAAGAGTACTGCGAGAGCGGCGAGAGGTAAGCTGCTGCGCCAGGGTGCTAGTCAGTTTTTACAGCAGGTAATTTGCTGGTTGTTTCAAAGGTTTCCTGAATATTACAGCCGGGGAGATTTATAGCACATTGAAGACGAGACCTGCAGCTAAAACCATCTGAATCCTACAAAGTATGCGTGTCTGCATGTGACTATTTGTGTGTGTGTGTGTGCGTGTGTGTGTGTGTGCGTGCGTGCGTGTGTGTGTGTGTGTGTACGAGAGAGGAAAAATGTATAGAGGAAAGGCAGAGAAAAGCAAGGAGTGTTGTTTTCAGCAGCTGATGCAACCAGCCATACTAAAAAAAAGCATTTTTGGGTTCCCTGTGAATATGAATGTTTATTTGGTCAGCATTCACACACACACACACACATACACACACACACACACACACACACATAGAGAGAGAAACCAAACAAAGACCGCACATTTGACATTGCCATCATGGTCGCCTGGGCAGTGCTATACACTGCACGATCACAACAGGACAATCAGATGGCTGATACCAGGTAATCCAGCCTAAGGCCACACCTATTGAGAAAAAGAAGAAAAAAAACAGAAAAAAAAACAACCCTAACATCTATCCAGTCTTTCACCCACCATCTCCCATCTACACCATCCAACAGAGAGACTCTTTGTCCAGCAGTCTGGGGCATCGCTGCAACAACAGCTCACCCCTTTAGCCCCCTCTTTCCCCGTTTCAACCCCCCCTTCCCTTTTTTTCAGGGCCGAATCCACCCCAACCCCCCCCAAAAAAACTGCTTTATTTAATGAACACACCATTAAAGAAGAGACAAGGGAGACAAAGACGGGCAAGGTGTGTGTGTGTGGTGTGTTCAGGGTGTGAAAGAGAAAAGGCTGGAGGGGCAAAAAAAAAAAAAAAAAAAATCAGAGGTGCTATGTTTTGTGAACACAGCAGGAAAAAGTGCTGAAAGCGGTGAAAATGGCCAGCGTCAGAGGGATTGTGTGTGTGCATGGATGCTGGGTATTTCCCTGTATTCCATTGTGACCAAAGAGGCCGCTACAGACAGTAACATAACTTTGGGCCTCTATTTGCTTTGGTGCTGTCTGCAAAAACTATTTATATGAATCATTGCGGGGACAGATCAGAGGCTATTGTAAATAGATGTGTTTTTTTTTTTTACAAGATAGACCACTGTTCCACAGAGGAGAAAATTAGGCAAGACAAACTGTTAACTTTTGCAGAAGCTCTCTTATTACCTCTATCATCCTGCAACCACAACTACAGACCATCAGCCTTTGAACTGGTCACATCTATGTGGAGCGTCACCTCGTGAAACGGCAGCAATGGCCACAGACTAACCAGCGGAGAGCAGCCACGAGTTGTGTGTCTGCTCTGGGAGTGAGGACAAGCCAGCTTGTCCCCCCTCCGCCCGACACTTCCATGGGGAACACTAGCTAGCACTGTTTGCAACACAGGGTCTCTGCAATTCAATTAGGAACACAGTCCTCCTTGCTGTCTAATTCAATCAGGCTTGTGTGAAAGCTATTAGACAACTGGCATTCGCTTCACCCCACACACACTGGCACACAAATGAGATATTCATTTCTCCCTCTAGGTTTCCATGTCTGGTGCAATTAACAGGTCTGGGACTCTGCGTGGCTCCTCACACTGTAAGCCAGGACAGTGCCAGTGTGTGAGGGTCACCACTGATGACCTACAAGGTGTAAATCAGGCTACTCTCAAACTCAAGGATACCACAGGGTCAATTAAATGGGCTAATTTCTCATAAACTGATGTCAACATTTATAACTAAGACATTGAGCATTTGAGCAACCAGGGCAGCAATCCTGTATAACCAAACCACTTAAAACAACTGAATAAAAAGGATACAGGCGCTTTCATAGGCTTACCCAATGAAAGGAAAAAAAACATTAAGTAGTTATTTTAATGATTATATGCCACTTTTAACTCCATTAACTTTAAAGGCAACTTATATAGTTAAGGCTTTGAAAAAATGTCCACATAACAATTCACAGACTCAACCAGAAGTGAGTTTTTATACTGTTATGTGATTTGTTTAAGTGCTTTCAGCACCTCAAATGGATGTTTACTGATCCAGACATCTTAAATACAGGCATTCATGCAAACTGCTGTGTGATTGTGTATGTGTGTGTATGTTAAGGGTCTTGTGTGTCATAGGGTTATAGGAGGACAGGGGGGATGATTGGGAAGTAACTTTTCCCCTCGGTGTCCCTCAGCATTTTGCTCTAAGCTGCATCTCCTGTGCAATTGTGACAGATCTCACATCCCCAATCCTCCTCCAGCAGGCTCCTCTGAGACAGATTAGGAGCCAAAGTGAGTAGCAGATTAGCTGTAAATTTGGAACACCTGGGAAATGGCGCTCTGAGGGTGCAGTCCCCTTGGGAGGACTCAAGATCAGCACACACACAGAGACGAGATATGTACTGTACACACTCCTAGGACACTGAACACAAACAGGACACTGCCACACATGCACACACACGCACACACAGAGCTCATTTAATTCAATCATCTTCCAATACATACACATCAACACATAAATGAGCAGAGACCATAAATAAGGATGCTCCTAATAAATTCCATCTGGCTACTGCCCAGAGGACAATTTCAGCTCATACTGCAGGAGCTTAACCTCATATACAGTAGGGGTGTAAATCTTTAGCAAACTCACGATTTGATTCGATTGCAAGTCCTGGGTGTCCACTTTGATTCAGAATTGAGTCTCAATTTGAAACTGATTCTGGACTGAAATAATAGAAAAAGGGGGTCCTGTTTTCAGTCTCCTGCTCCATTACATTGTATGCAAAAATAAACCCACTGGTGTACTCAGTCCACTGAGATACAATATCAAACATAACTGCAATTAAGATAAATGACCTGCAGCCTTTTGTTATTTTAAAAAATTAACTGCATGAATTTATTTATTTATTTATTAATATGAGGAATCTTAGTCTTCTGCTTTTATGGGAATAACAAAATGACTGCGAGGCGGAGTTCTCTGCTGTGTTAGTATTAACGTCATGTGGGGAGCAGCCTCTCTGCTACACCGTTAGCTCCGGGGAAAGCCATCGTTGTACAAGATGCTGAGCAGGCGCTGGGTTTTTGAGGTGAAACAGATTCATTATAAACTTATTTTTTTCACCTCAGAGTTGGTTTAAGTTGCTTAATGCTGCAGTGTGTGTTTGTCAGCCATTCTCATTAATTAGTGCTAGAGTTCGCTGCTCCGCTCTGCTAACGTTACAGCCTTTTTACACTGGCACTTTTGGCCAACCCAAGTCAAACCATGCCCCATTGAGTTGTGTTCCCATTGTGAGTTTAAAAGTGCCGAGTTGTGCTTAAGATAAACCATCTCCAAAGTTGGGTCAAAGCACACTCAATGTGCCTCCAAGCAGGTTGCGGTCACATCAGCTGGGCTTTATCATCGTTCAAGGACAAGGCGGATAACTTCCAGTTTAGCCCTCTGCTAACTTGAATGAGATAAAATGATTAAATCGTGCAGCTTCAAGGCATTTCAAATGTTATCAGACCAAATGGATCAAATTCTAAAATAAGTCATTTCACGGGGGTTATGATGCTAAAGAAAAAAGTTCCAGCCTTTGACCTATAGTCACTTCCTGGGGGCTTGAGTAAATACTGCTAAAGAGGGCGCTAGTTTTACATATCACCAACTCAAGACAAGTGTGTCATCAGTTAACATACCTTCAAGTGGGTAACCATGTTGTAATGGAGATGCAGATCCCAAGCCAAGCCAGCATGTGTTTATGGAAAACCTTTAGTCTCTGAGTGATGGCATGTAAATTCAAAATATACTTTACATTCATCTTGGAAAGGGAACTGTTTAGTCATTGAATAAAGATGAACTACATGATAAATCTAGTAGACTGCTAGATGCTGCACTGCTCTCACAGCGTCTTTTCCTTCCATTAAAAATGTTTTATTTCCAAACTCCCAATTACTACTCAACATCTGCATCCAGACATGTTAGAATCAAGACATTTCCACACCTCTAATCAATAGTATGTGGCACATAAGGCTCAACACAAGGTTTTGTATTCACAAGGACAAAACGTTGTGTGCAACACTGTTCAGAATGTCAGCAGCAGCTAAAAATACTCCTTAAGGGAAATATTAGTCATGTAACAACAGGTGTAAATTAATTTCCCACTAACTGACCTTATTTCTCATTATCTCCTTAACCTAGGCTATAAATAACTCTAACAAGCAACATGGGATAGACATACTATACACATGCACATGCATAGATTTTCCACTTTAGCAACTTGACATAAGAACTGTACTATTATTAACTGTAAAAACCTAAAAATGGGACTTATAAATAACACCTATAATTAATTGTGTAGCCCTGAATAGAACACATACTCCAGAAAATAGTGAAAAATCACCATCAAAGTTTCAGAGAGCTCAATGTGAACAAGTCAAACTACGTGTTTTGTCCACCCAAATGACCAAAACCCAAAGAAACATAGTTAATAATACTATTAAACAAAGAAAAGCAGCACATTGTCTGAATGCTTGGAGTTTGGAGGCATCAAATGATTGACATTTTTGCTTGATAAATGATCTTAAATGATTCATCTAGACAAATGTACTGTTGTTGGATGATTCAATTAGTCCATTCAATTATACACCAGCATATGTGTTGTAGTACCTTCAAACACACACACACACACACAAGACTCACAACCCTACTTTACAGAGCACTCAGTCTCTCTGGAGATAGTGCGTCATTCCCATGTGGCAAGCGTTAGTTTCTTGATTCAAACAACGTTGGCAGAGTGGCCCACTGTTCAAGACCACAACGCTCTCATGATGATCATCAGGTCATAAATACCAAAGGAGGGAAAAAAAATCAATGAAAACTATCTTAACCACAGTATTTCCATACTGTCTGATAACTACCATCTGTCGATAGAGGAGGAAACAGAGATGAAAGTGGAGTATCACTGGAGCCATGCATGCAGCACAGTAATAACGTCTGGAATTTTCACAGCCCCCCCCCCCCCCCCCCCCCCTTTTTTTCTTCTTCTTCTTTTCCCACTTTTTGTAAGCACGGGGGAAAAGAAGCACAAATGTGGAATGGTGAAATTACAGGCATGCGAGCCAACACATATACGCTCAGGGTAGGAATATGAACAAGGCTAGAGGGTGGGTGGTTGTGGGGAATAAAGCGGAAAGGGTCATTTCATGCAGGCAGATCACTTGACAGCTTGCTCTCCAGAGGATGTAGGGGTCCAATCAGGTTGCTAGTGGACCCCTTCGGTACACTGGGCTGCAGATGGCTGGGGTGTGGCAGGAGGCAGGCCCTTTTGTCAGCATTAATCTCCATTTAAGATGGCTTGTCAACCTTCTGAATCCACATCACAGCAACACTGTAGTCCATTATTTGTAATGATGGATCATTACCGGAGCTGGAAAAAATGTCACTTAATGCAGATAATGGTACATAATTTGAAATTATGGCGTGGTCCTGTGTAATCTGGCCACCAAATGAGCCTCAGAAAGGGTAATTAATTCAAATTCTGTGGCTGTTTGCATAAGGATGGGATTTAGCAGATGTAAGTAACAAAATAGCTTAATTCAAATGAATGAAGCTCAATAATTTGGGATAATAATTAAAGACTAATTGTGTTGCAACTCTTATTTAGGATGATTCCATTAAACCAAATCACATCACAGTTTCTCTTTTAAAATGCTAAATCTATTTACACAGTAAGTTTTTCTCCTCCAAACAAAGACAGTCTGGCCTTACTTAATATCGCATGCAAGCTGAAATCAGAGACACTGAACTTTCACTGTCAGCTGACACCGGGCATAAGTTATTGTGCTTGTGCTGATGGTGGGAAGGAGAAGGGGGAAAAAAAGAAAAGAAAAAAAGATGACACCTATCTTTTCAGGTACAGCAGAGCCTGAATAGGTGTACACTGTTTCGAATTCACCACAGAGGAAACAGGTAAATGAGGACACTTAGGAGTGATCAAATGTCAGTGCTGAGCTGTCATTGTTAAGACAAACAAAAGAATGTAGGCAGACTCCACCCATCGTCCTTGTGGGAACAGGCAATAGCATAACATCGCTGGAGAGATGCACACACAGTAGGCGCAATGATGAGTTACATTCTTGATAAACTATTTTGCTCCTGCAGACACTTTCTCACATTACCACATACCACTTATACTTTCTACTCTCTAAACCGATGACTCATACATTTATTTTTTAGACATTTGCACAGAGGACTGTGTTTACAGTAAGTTCCCTCTAGACACATAGATCGATGTGTCTGAACTCTTTATGAGTTTTGACTGGGGCTGTCAGAGCGTCGGCCTCCCAAACCCCCAAATGCGCCCTTTTCTCAAGGACAGCTAGTTGCTAGGGCAACAGGAGCCATTGCCATGTAAGGCAGCTTCCCCGCTCCGTTCCGCAGGCTGCACCCAGACCTTACAGCCCTGATCACAGCCGCAGACTGCTGATGACAGTGGGGTGGAGGAAGCAGGGTGAGTGGAGGTGGACGGTAAGAGGTGGAAAATGTAGAGGAAAGGAGAAAGGCAGAACGAATGGAGGATCAAATCAATGACCTCAGTGACCCACTGAAGACAGCAGGTTGGTCTAGAATTCAAATAATTGTCTTGGCAGAGCTAAAATGCACTACAGGATGGATTATGCTGCCAAGTCCATAAAATTAACAACGTGTTAAAGTTAACTCAATGTTTTGGAGCTTGCTGTAATTTGTAAAATATCATCAGCTTCATGTCGGTTTCAATCTTCCCTATCTGGTTTAAAAGCCAGCATTTTCTCCCTGCTTGTTGCCATCCTGGCCAGTACAGGTGAGAGGAGGCAAAGAGAGGGGTAGTGGAGGCAGTGCTGCTGCTGCTGCTGCTGCTGGTGGTGGTAGTGGGTCCTTTGTGCCTGGAGGCAGATGTAGGAAATAGCTGACAGTGGCAATCACTAGTCTGTATGTGTGTGTGTCTTTCTGTGTGTCTGTGTTTGTAAAGGACAGCACAGAGAGAAAAAGAGAGCAAGACAGAGTGAGAGAGAAAGAGAGGAGAGAGGGTGAAGGAGGGGGGGGGGACTTTACCAGAATCCAAACAAAGGCAGCAAGCAGCACCTCCGAGCTCTATGACAGAGGCTCCCTAAGGTGCAGTCTAGCTGATGGACAGGTGGCATAAAGGGGCTGCATGTTGTCCAGTCAGTAGGGACAAGGGGGGTGTCACAGAGAAGGGGAGGGGGGCAGGAGGGAAGGAAGGAAGGGAGGCTGGGGGTGGCATTGCAAGGAGCAGCTGGTGCTGAATCCTGTCACTGTCCCTGTGTAACCCTCCAATGCACACATACAAACACACAAAAAACACATACACACCTCAAAGAAAGCACAAAAGATAAGCTTTACCCCGAGCTGGACTGAGAGTATCATGTTCATAGACTGGCTTTTAATCCAGCCATATCTCCCTCGAGTGTATTTATTAAAGATTATATCAATTCTTCTGACCACAAGCATTTAATGAGGCAGTGGGGAGTCTGAGTGAATTCTATTATCCATCTGATCTACAAGTGGAAAAAAAAAAACACAAAAAAAGAACATAACAGCTGTAATGTGTCAATTTTGCACGCATGCATGCATCCATCCATCTATCCAAGAAGCACACTCACACGCACACAGCAGGGGTGGGCAGGAAGAAAAAAAATCGATTGACACAAAAATCTTGATTACTATCTACGATTATTACTACGATTCTGAATCAAATCACAAATGTCACATGATTTTCGAAATGTTAGTTAATAACGTGATGTTGATGGAGCAGACGCTTGTAGTTATCTTGTAGTTCATCTTTTTGAAAAGGCAGCAGTTGAAAGCATTTTTTGATTTAATGACTAAATAATAACCTTTGTGAAAAGAACATGAAATATGTTGTGAACTTTCGACGCCATCGCTCAGAGACTAACATTAGCAGCAAATTCTAGATATAACAAACGAGACTGGCTGACAACACACACTGCAGTATTAAACAACTTAAATCAACTCTGAGATGAAGAAAATAACTCCGTGCTCAGTCTCAGTCTGTTTTACTTCAGAAACCCTGCGTCTGTTCAGCATTTGGTGGCTGCTCTCCACTGCTGGAGATATAACACTAATAATAACACAGCAGAGCACTCCACCTCCACCCTCATTTTTTATTCTCATTCAGGCAGGAGACTGTAAGAGGCTTTCAAATTAACTAATTAATTAATTAATGCAATGAATTTTTTTTTACAATGAAAAGGTGCAGACCATTTATCTTAATTGCCAGTTATGTTTCATATTGTGTTTCAATTGACTAAGAGCACTAGTTAATGGTTTGGCACACAGTATACTGGAGACTGAACGTAGGGTTCCCTTTTCTATTTATTCAATACAGAATCAGTTTTGAATGAAGAATTTGATTCTGTATTGAATTGAGATTCCCAAATATTTACACAACTAACACACATGCTTCACTTAAGAATCTTTCACTATCCAGTTTTTTGTATTACTTCATAGTCTCTTAATAACTAGGAAGTAAAAGGACTACTTTCATATTTTCTCCTAACAGCACACTAAAGCTTTTTGTGAAATTAATTGTACCACAACTGTTACACAATGTGTAAGCTGCTCTGGATAAAACTAGATGACAGTGGACCATGCAGGAAGTGGTACATGTATAGGGGCCTATTCTCTGATTATGTGACCCAAATCAGGCTTGCTTGTCAAACACATAATAAGCTGGAGAAAATTAAAGCCATGACATGCCACGACAAAGTTAAATAGACAAAACCTGGATTTCACCAAAACCCAAAACCCCAAAAAGATGCAATCACACACACAAACATACATAAACACGCATACACACATACACACACACGTAACACACCCAAAACCTCTTCCCTGCACCCTTACACCTGCGCCTCAAAAGGTTGGTATTGTTGGGAGGAGATTCATTTGAAGGCTTTAATGGCTGCTATTTAGAGGAGGAATGCATTAAATAGCCCAATCATGGCTGCAGAGTGAGGTGGTGGCCCCAGCAAATTTACACTGAGTGAATAGATCGACTAATTAGTCTTTAAATATGTTATTGATTCATCTAAAACAAGGGATCCCTGAGCTATTCATCTGCCTTATCTGCGTCTTCTCCCCCTCTACGACTGTGTCCTTAACCCTGATAAAGGGAGGGGCTTGGCTGGCTGGTCTCTCTTCCATTTGTCCTAATCAATGGAGGCTGTGCAGCTCAGACCCAGGGGGTCAGTGAAATTAAGTACCCAGCTCACACAGAAAGGGATCGGGCCAATGCTTGGGGCAGGGGGGGGGAGACAGGCGAGCCCTCTGTTACCTTGGCAACTCTACTACTGCTGAGTTTTCCCCAATATATTCCTTCAATACAACCTTTTCCCCATTTTGGGATGGTTCACTCCAAAATGACTGCTTTCTAAGAATATTGATGGAACACTGGTGGCAAATCCATACAATACTTAGAAATATATAAAAACAGGAATGTACCATAAATATGTATAAAATATATGTGTTTCTTCTGCTAATGTTTTGCAGCAGTTTTGTGTTCTGTTCATGGTCACTTCATTGACAAAACTGAACAATAAAAGATCAAATATATGTATAACACCAGTGTTAAAATATCAGCCCTGCTTGGTGTGCAGTGCAGTCATTTCTCACTATGGCAACCCTTTGGACACAAACCGATTAAATTGCAAGTATTGATTTAGACATACAAAGCGCTGACATGAGTAATAAACAATTCTCTACCGCTACAGAGACTTCATTACCATGTTAAAGTTTCAAATATTGTATTAAATGCTTGTATTGCTGCTTTGTGTTGTAATAAACAGTACAAAAAACAATTGCCACGTAAGCAGCTCGTCCTCACAAGAAAAACGACAGTATACTGTAGGTCTAAAATTTGGGTCAGTAAAAATGACCTATTGCAGCGTTTATACCATCTAGCAGCCAAAGTAAGTACATCAATATAAGGTGATTTGATTGGATGATTTTCCTTCTTAGGAGTAGGCGGGCTGAGTGGATGGCTAGATAGACTTAGCTGCAGAAGACCGTTGTTCATTTCCCGTTTCCGACCACCAGTAGGAACATTTTTTGAAAAACCGTAGTTCTGTGGTGCTCACTGTTGCCACGACAACAAAGGTTACGTAACTTTAAGTAAGTATAAACCACGTTTGAAGTGCTAATTTTAACCCAAACCAGATCATTCACGAACCATAACCAAGTATTTTTTTGTGCTTAAACCTAACCAGACCTAAACCACAGCATTGTTTCCTCTGTATTCATTTTGCAGTGGTGCACCACCACTGCACGAGATAAAGATTGCTATTTAGCCTTAATGTTATCTAAAACTAAAGTGTAGTCCAGATGCTTAGTGATTCAAACGTTTTTAACACTATAGCCGCAACTTTAAACATAACTTAGACCCAATCAGTGACAGAGAAGACACTGCACAGCTTTGTCACACCATAAAACATAATTACTTTTAACATTGATATGTAATAGTTTTGGAAAGAGGCAAATAACAGTCCAGTGGGTCATACTGGAGTGTATTAGTACAATCACTAGATAGCTTCAATGTAAAATTAGGTCGTTTTTTTGCCGGCTGAATTTTAGACCTATACTGTCATTTAATCTTAAGGATGTGTTGCTATAGGACTTTTTAAAGATTTTGCAGGATTTAGAGTAGAGGGGATAAAGGAAGTAAGTGATGATTGGAGGGTAACTAAAGATCTTTCCACATCCCTCACTTAAGTGTCAATCCATGGTAAAATGTAAGTGTGTGAGAGAGCTACAGACACTACAGTACATTACCAATTAGGTGGAAGTAAATTTGCAATAATTTATGTTTTTTTTATGTAATATGTATATATCTACTGAATGTTATTTTTGGATCTTTATTTATATTTTTTTCTTCTTGTTTATTCTTTTTTCTTGTTTGTTCTTTTTTCTTGTTTGTTCTTTTCCCATAATTAGTTGCTTCTAACACATAAACACACTATGCTCTACCATGTGGTGGCAACTTCACCAACTTAGCCTTGAGAAAGAAAGGAAGCAATGTCTGTTTATTTAATTTAGTTTTTCTTTCCAGCATTCCAGAAACACTAAATTCAGCCTTACTGTGAAGTTGTAAAGTTACTGTTAAAGTGTAAATTAATAACTTCTTGTAGTAAACTGACTTGACAGTTTGAAGCTATTAGCTTCTGCTAAACTATTAGCTCCTTCTAATAGCTTAGTGGTTTTGGCCATGGTATATTTAAAGCTGGTGTTTCATTCACTGGCAAGAGGAAACCGCTTGTCGTCTAATTTCTGGCTCACATCCTTTTACAGTAAATGTTGCTTTTAAATCAATACTTGCGGAGACACTTGTGGAGAGTCTCTGGCGCCTATAACGTCAATCATTCTCAGTCAGACAGGATTAGGATTAGTCATATGACTAAAATTATGAATCATACATGTCACATATGCATTTGCACATAACCTTAATACAGCCCACCTAGCCTCGAGTCATATCTTTCCCCTTGGCATAGCTTGACACATTCCAGTAGAACATATCTGACATATCCATACAGGCCACCACATATCATCTTTGACGTTAATGCTGAGGTGCTGAAAAGGTCATTGTAAAAATATAATGCTTGAGTAGATACCTCCTTCTAGAGATTAGCTACTGCATATATTCATAAACTGACAGTCATGTGAGTCATCCAAACTATATATGTTTGTGCCCGCTGTAAACCAGCAATTTACAACCAAGAAGGGCAGACAGGAACTATTCAAAGCACATTTACCTACCGTAATGACACATCAAAGTTAAAATACTGTTTTGGCCATGATTGTTGCCAAATGTAAGTGAGGGTGTTCAAGAAGTTCAAGCTGCTTGGAATGAGTGAGGAACTGCGAAAGGGAGACTGCGGCAGATTAGTCTTGGGTTCCTGGAGGCAGCAGGATTATCTTTGGGAGGCTAGTGGGGTCATGTCAGCTGCACTCAGACTGAAATCCTCATCCATAGCAGGCCTGGATGAAATGCCATGTGCAAAAATTCTTTACACATGTTTTAACCTGGCTGGAATAGCAAGATAGGTGTGGTTTACAAAAAAAAAAGCCAGAAAGGACTAACGTAAATGTGTGTAACATGTGTGGCTTAATAGTTCAGGTTTCTGGAATTAGGATCATCTGTTGCTACAAACAGATTAAAGCAAATGGGGGAATATAATGTGCTATTTCACCAGGTCTAACAAAGAGAAAGAGAAAAGAGGGAGAGCACGGACAAGTCTTGCTATGCTGCATGGGCGTTTGACGAGGAAATGGTAAGGGCATCCATCCAAGACCTTCGATTTGTGGACCTCTGCCAACTCCTTTAACCAGAGACATAAGCAATTGATTAAGGAATAAGCAAAGTCGCAGTCTTGGATGGGGATTTTTTTATTGGCTCCTCCCTGAGACTGCATCAACAGCCTTTGATAAGTCTATCAGACTTTTAATATCCAATCTAACTAACATGATAAGGGGCATCTGCTTCCCTCCCTTCCTCACGTCACAATCAATGAGGTTGTACGTGATCAACATTAACATATTATCCCGTTTTTTGTTCTAGTGTCCATATCAGAGGCGATAACAAAACAAATATGGAGAGAGGTGTTGTAAGGGTCGACACTTTAGCTGCTACGCCTCTCTGGACAGAGGACCCATTAAGAATGTGTTCTGCAGGGTACCACCAGGGGCCTCCTAAGAGGTCAAATACCTTCTTATCAGCACACACACAACGGGTTCTGTCTCGACAAGCTCAATTAGCCAGCGCTTAGTGCAGTGTATGAGGGGACCACACTCTCAGCACGAGGCCCATATCAACAGAACCAGGGAGATGACAGACAAGCCAAGCCCACAAAGGCCCGATTGTGCCAGTGTCTGGAAGGTCGGTGAATGGGTAAAGAGGGAGGAAGGACTTATGTTCTCTGGGGTTTTTGTGATGTGACTGATAAAAATCTCCCAGGCGGATGACAATGCCACTGTAGAAAGTCTTCTGGATAAATGACTCCCATTGAGGTCAAAACCCTGAAATGAGCATAATAGAACCAAGTGCCAATAAATGAGTTTTAAATGACAGATTGTTCTATTGAAACTGGGGATATACTGTATCAAATGCATTGTTTCCTTGTGCATAGTCTTGCGTAATTGACAAGGCCAGACAGCTTGCAGCACGCCTTTTTGACGGGGCAGCTGTGTTATTTAGAAGGACAAAAGAAAAATAGAAGGGCAAAAAGAAAAACAGCGAGGTGTTTAGGCATGTCATCCGACTGTTTTGATAAAACAGTGATAGTATTCCAGGATCTCAACAGCCTTGAATAGCTCAACAATGATCCTGTTGATGCCCATCCCTCTTGCAACACTACACTGTCAGATAACGAAGCGCGTCAGAGCCATGATTTCAATCATAGCCAGTCATTCGCTAATGGGACTCCTGCCTGCTGGCATGGTGTACACACAGATGGAATTCAAGCTATGTTTTGCCAAGTTTTCATTGGCTCTTTTCCCTATTGCCACACTTTAATAGCAGTGAGGTACAACAATGTGAATGATCCATATTTAATCACACTGCTTGCAGGCCCAACTGATTCTGATAATCTCACAATTTTGCACCGTGTTGACACAAAACATCTTCTGGTGGCCTTCAGGGTATTCATAAACATTCAATGCCATGATTAAATTTTAATATAATCTATGCTTACATATGCACTTGCACTGTGTTCTTGCATATAAGATATATGTGTACTTGTACTGTATGTTGCCACCAGACCATGATAAATGCCTGATAGTCTTTTGGCAACATAACCAATGTTTATTGTGTCTACCTCTACTCAAAACAAATAACTGCGTCTTCTTCCTCCTCCAGCATCGAGATATCAGACCGAACACACAACACAACACACACACACCCACACAAAAAAAAAACGACTTAACTACATGTAATCTGTTGAAATGGGTCATTATGGTGGAGGCATGCTGTGAATGCACCGTGTCCCCAAATCAATATGTGAATTGTTATATTTAGTAAGAAGGTCGTAAGGAGGAGTTATGAAGGCTGTACAAGAAATGAATGACATCAAGGCATCAGCTCTGTGCTTGAGTGGAGCCTGTTCATTTTAGATGAAGATGGATCCAAAATGTCTTCCCTAGTGAGGGTTACTCTGTGGAGACTATAGCGAGATATCCCATATGGTGGCTGTAAATGTCACGTTCTGCTCAGTGTCAATGTCATAACATTACCCTTCAAGGTGCTACATTGTGATACCATAATTCAATTTCTGGGTTTTGTGGGGCATAATTAGTCTAACTGATTCAATAGTATGGTTAAAAGCATTCACAGTAGAGAGGCACAGTGAGGAATACGTTTAATTTTTGAATCCCATAAGCTGCTTTTGTATCTCATCTGTAGATATATATACAGCAATTAGATCATTCATCACTGCATAAATGAAGTATACCAAAGCAATTTGCACAGAGAAATTACCCAAGTGAGTTTAAAAAATAATAATGTATTACTTTTTTCTTTTTTTTTTGAAAAGTCACAGATATATTTTCCCCTTGCTTTAATAAAAAACTTCTGTCTTTTCTGCCGCAGGTTTTTCTTTCCTCATGAAAGTCACATCCTAGTTTTCAAAAATCTATTAAAACAACTCTCAAAAAAAATACTGTCCTTCTTCATAACAACAAAACCCATCATATTAAGTAACATGTGCCACTGACAACCCTAAACGGAGCCAATTCATATCTGACTGTAAGAGGAGATGAATCCAGTCTTTTGCCAAGTGCATAACATCATGTAGTGCGGTTAAGAGAGATATAGTATAGGTCTACACTGTATCATGATCCCTTCCTCTAAGACGCTTTCTCTCCTTTCTGTCTCTTCCATTCTGTCTTGTTTTAACTGTATATGTCCCTCTGAGCTGACAAGGTCTGTCGTTTTGTTTCAGCCTAAATCCTCTGCATCGCCGTGACTTTGCACAGTTGAAAGAAAAAAAACACAGCAAAGGGAGAGCAAAAAAAGACAAGGGGAGAGCCGAATCAAAACAACCTCATCAATAACTGTGACTAATTTATTCCAGGCGGTTCTTTAAGCCTGTTACTTCACAGAGAGGAGATGCCCGTACAGTGAGGGGAGGCAGCAGTGGCCCTGGTGTGTGTCAAGAGGGGTGCCATACAGAATTGCTTGGCTGTGTGAAATGAAAACACCCCGCACATGAAAATGCGCTGATCTCTCCCCCACCTAAACCGCTAAAAAAAAAAAAAAACCTCTGTAGGGACCACACAGCCTTGAGGTGACCACAATACACCAGAACACTGGTCCCAGCACGAAGTGAGAATTTCCCAGGCATCAATGCGCCACAAGGCCAATCCAGTAGTAAAAACTGGAGGGTGGTTAATGTCCGGCCTGGAGTTGTGAACGTGATTTTTTTGTTTAGTCTGTTGACTGCGTCTCACCATTTCACTGTCTTTCTTGACACAGTCTTTCTATTATCCTTCTTTTTTTCTCATTTCATTTAATGTGTTTTTCAGAGCAGTGAGGTAAACAGGAAAGAGTATCCTGACTTGACGTATCTCATATCTCTCTTTTTCTTTCAAAAGGTCAATAATTAAAACTAAATAATGAATCTTCAGTAACCTATATGATCAGTTCTAACTATAGTTTTAGATTTTCTATGGAGATATAGATCTCATATCTGACTCATGGGTTTTCTTATCTTGGAAATAACTCTACTCTTGTTAGTGATCACTCCAAATACACAGAAATGACCTCATTTTACTAAGAAGAGTGAATTGTACGGTGTCTGCAATTACCTAAAACTTGTGGGGTCTAGAATTACATGTAATTGACAAGCTATCCGCCAGTCTAATATGAAGAAATTAAATAGTAATTACTGTCTAATTTTAAAACATGATTGGGACATAAAAACATTAAGATATCCCAGCAGCACACTTTAACTCACACTGTGAGGTGCACAGGAAGCTAGTGTTATTTTTCCTCGTAAGGCATAACAGAACTGCCTTCTTATTAGCTTGTTGTTTACAGTCTCACCTCCTCCTTCTCAATATAAACTCAGCATAAACAGCGAATCCCTAAAGGCTTTGCTGTATAAACTGTGGGAAAATTGCACTAATCACAACGCGAAGACCTAGAAGTGGAAAGGAAGAACAAGTAGGAGAGGGGGAACATGAGGATATTATTCTCACCCACAAACCAGTGGTACATCCTACAATGGATAGTGGTAGGAATATTCTAACTGACTAGGTAAGGATTAGCCTAGCGGATTGTGCTACGCCTTTCATCTTCCACTGCGTGGTTTAAAAAAAAAGGGAAAAAAACTGTATCCTTTCGATGAACCCAGTTCTTTACAAGAGTTATAAGAATGAGAAGAGCGTGTCGAACCGTACCTTTATGCTTGGGAAAGCTTGGGAATACCACAAGAGAGCTGAGCAGCACATTATATTGAGTAATTTATTTGCTTAGCAGCTGCCCAAGGGAAAGCGCAAAGTTTTTACATCCAGAAAATTCTGTAAGTAGTCCATTTACAAAGCCGAGCTGTCCCCTGCAGCAATGGAAAGCCACCCCCTAGAAGCAGGCTTCAACAATTAAAACAGACCATTGGAGCCAAGATTGTTTTCCTGCCCAGCATCAAGTACGCTCATCCTGCACAATTACAGTCTTAATTGAATACTGTGATGAAAAAGGAAAGTGAGAATATTAAATACCGAAAATGATAGGACAGTAAAAGACTGTGACAAGAAACAGAAAATATATCTTGAATCATTTTAGGAAATATGAAGCACTAGAAAAGAACATTTTTGTATTGGCAGTGATTTTGTAAATATTTAGATTTTTTTTATTATAAAGTTGTCTACTTTAATAAATGTGTGGTTTAGTCAGTGTGCAAGTTATTCAAGAGAATCTTTTAGGCCTCGGTGGATGACATAAACAATATGTTTATTATAGAAAATATTATTCACCTGTGTTCACTCCAAAGTCAGGAACACACAGGTGGTAACCTGGCAAAGTAAACAATCCTGCAGTGGTGAGTCTCAACAGGGGAGAGCTTAACTTTGCATTGACGGAGCTTCAGAGGCATGCTTTCAATTTCAAACTCAAACAGCAGTCAGAAACCTCCCGGGGAGGACGATGACAGAACCCTTTGCTATGCCAGTCCAACTTTTGAGTTGACATTAGCCAGTAGATCTCTAAACATTTCGGAATTAAATCCGAAAGGAAAATAAATCTCAATATAAACTGCTTGATTTGGTTGTTGATTTTGCTCAAACACTGCAGAGGCCCTGGTGGGTTAGATAACGCTTGTGTGGACACGATCACCTCAGAGGGATTCACTGAGGTTAAAAGAGATGTTGCCCTTGAATCCAAGGATACTTTCTGTTTGTTGGTTTTGCTTATTTGGTCTCCGGTGCTGGAATTAGCTGTTAATTGAACTCTCTCTTTTTGTTTTCCTTTGAGGACAGCAGGGTGTACTTTACAAATCTAAATCACTTTGATTGCCAAGTAATTAAATGAACAAGAATTTAGTGACACCGCAAGAGAGATATACATCGACAGCTCAGAGATTTACAGTGTGTGCTGACTCATGGTACAAAGTAAAAAGGACTCAGAGTGTCCAGCAGATAATCAAGTAAGTGAACGGCAACAGATTTAGAATTTATGTCTCTTTACTGTGAATCAATGCCATATTTTAAGTACTGTGTGTCACAGTGTAAAGAAGAAGAAAGGAATGACTCCAAAAGTACAGCACTGTACAGCCTCAAATTCTCCTTTTTAAGAAGTGATGAAAGCAACTTTTGTTTTTAAGTTGGAAACTAGACTTTTTCTTTTTTTCAACTTTAATAATGAGTTTTGAAAGGAGCTGTATCAGGAAATCTTCCCAGTCCAAACAACCAACTAATCCCTCAGATGAAGTCAAAACAGCAGACTGTGTGTACCTGCCACAGCTACTGCAGATGGATATTAACTAATAGCTAAATCCATTCTCATTTTGAGCTTAATGTTTTTTGTGCATAGTCCTTGTTTAAATAAAGACTAATCTGAGCTGGGAAGTTTATAGCATTAATATTCTCCTCTTGTGATGTCTTTCTTTTAGGCTGCTCAAAGGAGATGATATCTCATGGTTATTAGCGCGGTATGTTGATAGGCGATGAGGCGTGTAACACTGATAAGAGAAGAAGAAGAAAAAGAAACCCCAGCTCTTCATGCGTCCTTGTTAATATTTCTCTCATTTGCCTTTCCATTTTGATCTATCGCTATACTTCCATCTCTCAACCTCACCCATGCAGCTG
Source organism: Scomber japonicus (assembly GCF_027409825.1). Classification (NCBI taxonomy): domain Eukaryota; kingdom Metazoa; phylum Chordata; class Actinopteri; order Scombriformes; family Scombridae; genus Scomber; species Scomber japonicus. The sequence goes on along the minus strand of NC_070580.1, from coordinate 28,959,524 downwards.
TTTAATCTTTAATCAGTTGAAGTTTAACAGGATAGAGATCTTTGTTGGTGTGGTGGGTGATGTTACTTATTTTAGAATTCATTATAGTTCTGGAGCATCTTCACATACAGGATGAAACATCTATCATCTGCTTTACAGGACAAATACTAAGTCATTGCAGACTGCAGTTACATAAGTTGCTTCTCATAGAAAACAACTGTCAAATAATTGAAATGAACTGAACTGCGTCAAAATGAATAGAGTGTGTATTACATAGGCTGACTAACAGATGTTTTTGTAATTTATACCCGACATCAAGCGACAAATATTCAGGTTGAATACACTTTTATGTGTAGAGTAACACAACCTTCTGCTACAATACTCTGGTGTTGCATGAGCCTGGATGACAGTCGTGTGTGAAACAGAATATAGACTCTTCCCTTTCAGCCTTATGACCTAGGGGTTAACTGTGTGTGAACAACTGTGCTCATCTCCTGGATACGACGGTCACAAAATACACGTGGCACGTCCCACCAATGTCAGGAATGGATAAGCTTTCTCTCCGCTCTCACTTTTAGAATAGCTCTAATGTAGGTCAACGGCATACAACACAAGACGCCACAATTTTCTCTCAATGTTGACCGAGTTCTAATACATCATTGGAAAACAAGGTCACTGATACTCGAGAGGGTTTCCTGTCTTTAACCATAAGCCCGATTGTTTCTCATCTTTTATCCAGACAGATGCTTGATCCATCAGTCTCCCTTAGCCGCGAGAGCAACTTGAATCCTCTAACAGGACACGAGTCGAGGACATCTGAGAGAGAGCACATGGGGATGTTTTGACAAAGCCCTGGCCTTGTCGCTGATGAGAAAAAAGAGGCACATATGGAAGGATCTCTGTATATTGCACAGTTCTCATTTCCTCAGTGTCAGGACAACCTGTCCAAGGCGAATTTATCAAAAGCAAAACCATATGATCTTAGGGTTGTCATACAGTTTTACTCTCATTCAGAAACACCAGAAAACTGTCTGTGATCATCAGGCTGTCTGGTATCTTGGGGCTCACGGTGAGACAGGGATAGGTGTCACAAGCAAGAACCAGGTCTTCAGGAAGCCTCTACAGTAAATGAGATGACCAATGATGTGAAAAAAAAGAGGCACTGGAATTATAAGAGGTCATAGATTCAAAAGATGGTGTGGGATAATGAGGAGTGTGACGGGGGGGCTGAACCTTGCTCTGGCATATGGAGCTGAGCCCAGCATGTGCAAAAACATGTGGAAAACGTTTACAGGCTTAACAGGCCATGATCTCTGAGTTCAGGGAGATTCGCAGGGATCGCAGGTCACGTTATCACATCCGCATATGATGGATGTGCTGTGAAAATGAGGATGATAAAGTGTACGGTGTGGGTATACAATGTTCCTGTGTGTGCACATGCCTGCATATGGTCGTATGTTTTTATGCACCACAATGTGATTTTGTGCGCTCACGTTAAATTAATGGATTTCAGAAGTAAAGAATGTGTGTGTGCGTATTTCATTTCATCTCCTCAGACTACCCCCATCCTCTCAGATTCTCGTTTTTTAGCTCTCTTCTATGCTGTATGGATGTGCGCAGGGTGCAGAACAGACAGAGAAAAAGAAGACTGGCAGAAAGAAAAAAAAAGAGAAAAAAAAAACACCTGGCCATACTGAAATCCCATCACGGTGAGGAAGAGGGAATAAAGGCTCCTGAATGTTCCCTGGGGCCAAGACGGACAGAATGACACGTCTTAGAGCTTGCCAGCTCGCCTCCTGCTGTTACAACATCCTATAATGCTAACAGACAGAAGTGGCTACCTCTATCAAACACACATCACAGCACCTTTTATTGGATTTAAATGAAAAGATCAGAAACAGAAACTAAGTGATGTTGCCTTTGATGCAGAAATTAAGTGATTTTGTCTATAATGCCGCTTAACAGGAAAATGTTGCAGTAACGAACATCTGTTGAGGCGCTCATTTGTATTCCTTATGCTTAACTAAACAGCTCCTAACAGCGGCCGAAGCAACCATCAATCTAAGAGAATAAGTGTTGCTGTAGCTTTAACATAATACTGTGTAAAGGCCTATTTTGGAGGCAGACTGTTGACATTTTGGTCTCCCTTTCCTTTTTTCTTATCCTCTTTCTTGCACGCGCTCTCTCTCTCTCTCTTTTTCTCTCCCTCCCTTTCTCTTCCTTACTGCAGCCCAACGCAAACCTTCCTTCATCTTTGTTTGCACAATGCACAATGCAGCAAAAGCCTTGAGGGGGTGTGTTTGTTTTGTTTTGCTTTGTGTCTTGTTCCAGCACTGAGGACAGTCATCCAGTCATGAGCGTGGCGGTTCCCCATGTGCGCTGTTAGTCAATTAGAGCTGCCATTAAAGACAGAGGCACCCAGGGAAATAAAGGCAGCACCGTGGATTTGTCTGTGCTATGCTGATTTCCACCCTTAAACCCTCTCCAGACGAAGAGACTGCAATAATTGGGATTCTGACAGTGGGTTAGGGGGACTCATTTCCTGTCATCACCTCCTCCCTTCCTCTTTTCCATGCAATCATGTCTATCCAATCATGTCTGCCCAGCACCTACCTTTGCACCCGATCCCCCTAACTCTCTTTATCTAGAACCGCATTTGGGTGAAGAATTACTGAAGCCTTTCGTCCTTAATCTAATTGCTCTGGGTCCAACTGCAGGAACATTGCTTCCAAGCAGCTACTACCCACCACTGATGCAGACCTGAGACTGGCAAGAAACTGACATTAAATGAGGCGCTACTGTTTTTCTAAATCCTCCACACCGTGACCTAAAAATGCTTATCATTCATTTGTCTTACTGACTTGCTGTGGAGCCTGTCGTGCATGTTCAATCAAATCTGTTATGTCCATTATACTTAGAATAGCCAATGACTGTGTAAGTGTTTTTGCATGTGCATCCGTGTAAACCAAGTGTAGACAGGGATGTGTGTGTGTGTGGGATTTTTTGTGGGGTTTTATTTTATTTTTTTGCTGTCTATTAAGCATTTTAAATTATGTGCTGGAAATTATACTGAACCTGTGCAAGTATAACATTTAGTTATGGAACTTTACATTTAAAATATGCTTAGGTGAAATAACACTTCCTAATTTATGCTTGTATGAAATGTTCAAATGTCTCTCACTTTTCTTTACTCCCTAATGAAACAGTTGTCAGAATCAATGATTGTAATGGAGAAGGTGCTGACATATTTCAGGGACTAACTGGATATGGATCCCCACAACACTGGGTTAGAACAAGTTCAACAGGCTGGAAAAGTTTCTAAAGCAGCAGTTGGCAATCTTTGTAGACCTTAATCTCAACCTCTAATGGTGAAGTTCCTAAATCTTAAGGACAGAGACAGACTTTTGGGCAATGCAAAAACGCTGAAAGGATCAAACATTTTCTCATCCTCATAAATGATTACTATCCTGAGTCAGTTTGGCAGAGGAGAATGGAGCTGCCTCCTAAGGGGAAAGCTGCAAGAGAAAGAGGGGACATTTCTTTTCTACGGTAATAACAAGCTTATCTTCCACAAACAGCATTAAGGCAAAAGAATTGGACATAAATAATACACACTAACACATTATATAAAGGTAAAATTAGGGTGGGGAATATATTTCATGTCTCATATCCATTCCTGCTTTACTTGTAAAGAAAAACTAAAAGATTGCTCAATATTTGTACTATAAGGAACAAAGTGTATGATATTATTGATGTATTGTTTTCAAACAAAGTTAACATCTTTGCAATACCTAAAACCCCCTGGGATAAGATACTTGATGATAAAGCTTTATGCATACGGGGGTATAAACTATATAGAAAGGACAGAGCCCAAGGGCTGGTATGGCATTTTTATGTTCAAAATCATATTCCTGTGAAAGTTAGTGAGGATATTATGTGTGAGAGTACTGAGGTATTATAGCTTCAACTTAACTTACTTCACATTAAATCTATTTTAGTGGGCTGCTGCTATAGGTCACCAAGGTCAAAGCATAATTATTCCGAAGCTATATGTGAGATACTGGATACAGTATGTGAATTGAATTCGGAAGTTGTTTCAACAGGAGACTTAAATATTGAATGGCCATTACATAATTCTCAAACTAGATTAAGCACGAACAACAAGGATGTCAATACATCATCTTGTATTGATCATATTTACTTGAGTAAGGATGATTTACAGACTGTACCAGTTTCAATAGTTTGAAGTGATCATAATGTAAGAGCAATTGGAAGAAAAAGTAGAGTGCCCAAAGCCAAAAATTGGTGTACAAAAGGTCATATAGGAGGTCATCTCAGGAAGCCTTCTTGGAGGAAGTCCAACATTTGAGTAGATCAAATATATAGAATGAAAATGAATCAGATGGAGCACAAGGACTATTTCTCAATAAGAAAATACAAGTATGCAGCTGTAAGGAAACTGACTGCAAGGACTTTTAAAGGACAATTGTTTGACAAGGAATTAAACAGCTCTATGTCTCAGAGGAACGTGGAAAAGAAAACAACACCAAAAAAAGTGTTTGCTTAGCTGACAGACAAAAATACTGTAAACTGAGAAGCTATGTCACAAAACTTTATCAAAAGAAAAAGAAACAAACTAATGCTCTACAGTTACTCAGTTAAGCAGGACAAAGAATAAAATGGGAAAGAGATATACTAAATAATGTAATGGGAAGAAATACATCCACAACCGATATTTATTGAGTGTGGGGGCACCTTAATCACAAAACTGAAGGAAACTAAATTACTTCAATGATTACTTCAGGACCAAGGTATATAATTTATGGAGATCATTATCTCATGGGCCAAACAATGGCTTATTGATTTAAAAAAATAAATAAAAACAACATAAGGGATACATTGGCCATTAGAGTGAGCTGGAAACAGTGGTTAAAAATTAATAAAGTTTTATGGCAAACAGCCGGGAATTGATAATAAAGATGGCAAACTGATTTGAATGGCTATAGACTATACAGGACATTCGTCAAAAACAGAATACCAAACTGAAACAATCGATCTTTCCACAAGCTTGGAAACAAGCAAAAGTAATTCTGCTGCCCAAATACAGGAAAACAACAGTCTAATAGTCATCCCATAAACTTGTTACGAGCACTAAATAAGCCCTTTGAGGAGGCAGAATTACAAGAATACCTCTCAGTAAATAATCTAATAACAAACCTCCAGCATGTTTACTGAAAGGGACACTCCATGCACAGCTCTAAAGCTAATGACAGATGACTGGTACAGAGATCTGGACAACAAATGATATGTGGTGCAGTCCTACTCAATTTTATGGCAGCATATGATGTTATTGACCAAGAGCTTGAAAAGTTTGAGTGTTATGAATGTGGACAATCTGCAGCTGCCTGGATGGAAAGCTATCTGCTAAATAGATTACAGAGTTTCTTCTTTAATGGAAGTTACTCAGATAGTGTGTCTTTGGTATGTGAGGTTCCTCAGGGGAACTTTCTAGGCCCACTTTATTTTACCAACAATTTACCTCAAACGCAAAATTAACTATGTATTTCAAACTGAATAAAACCCATCCAGCATCATCACAAGGGCATCACCCTTGACAACAAATTATCCTGGCCAAAACACAGGGATACTATTATCAATTGTAGGTGATGAAGAAAATGCCTTACCCCTGAATTAACTTAACTTGTATCATTGTATTTAGCAGCTTGATTACTGCCTGCTGATATGGGTGAATGCCACAAAAAAGACTCAAGCAAACTCTCCAGCTAGTACAGAACAAGGCCTTTCTCTCCAGTTTATTATTGATAGCATGCACTTCTGTCTAAATTGGCAAGCCGATAGCTGCACTTCTCTCAACATGGACAATTTTACAATCCAAAACTCCATCATATCAGTACAGCACAATTTCATACATATGCTATAAAACAGACAACAGTGGGCCAGTTTTCGCTAACCTAGGCAAACACAAATGTACCTTAATGCACAGTAGTATATAGAGCAATGGAAACTTAGAATTTCTTTCCCACTTCTACTGACTAAATCATCATAGAAAGGAAACAAAGGAAACACTTGGGAACATATTGGTAGGATGTCACGCATATGCAGATTTTTAGTTTTTGCTGCTAACTCTAAGAGACTACTACGTCTAAAAGAGTCATCAGTAAAAGTTCTAGTCATCCATGTTGTGTTTGCCATTTGTGTTGACTGTAATGTCGAATATATGTT